>NC_067144.1:39219284-39534909 GCF_903995435.1 Acomys russatus | reverse complement strand
TACAGAGACAGAAGCAAAGCTACACACCCAGGGTTGTATGTTAGCAAAGCCAAGAAAGATGAGGGTGGGAATGTGGGAAATGGGGGCAGAGCAAGTACAAAATCAGCCTTGAAGGCCACATGCCCATTAACCCATTTCATACAACTAGACCCCACCTTCTAAAGTTCCTCCATTGCACAGTAGCCCCCTACAGTGTAAAAGCATACCAGGATTAACCAATGCCATATTAATCATAGAGTCAAAGCCCTCATGATCCAATCTGCTGCTGAAAGTCACAGCCTGGAGCTCTTTGTATTGAGCCCTAAGTGTTTAATTCAAGAACTTCCATCAGATATTTAAGATTGAAACTCTGAGCCTCAAGAACATTGCAGGACAACAGCGATAGACAGCCGAAGTGGTTGGGGGAAAGGCCAACAGGGTTCAACCTACCAGAAGAACTATAGGCAACTAAGGAATGCGGAAAACAGGAGAAATAGTCTTCCCAAGGGAAGAGCACAGCAATTGGCTATCCAACACCAAATACTCAGACCTGAAAACACGTACATGAAAGTTACATGACACCGACTGAGCAGGTTATATTTAAGAAAATATGTAAGAATATATGTACAAGGACATTTACATAAGAAAGCAAAGAGGTATATGGGGAAGTGTTGGGGGAAGAAAGGGAAAGATGAAATTATGTAACTATATTATAATCTCAAAAATAAAATGAATAATTATAAAAAGATTGAAACCTAGCTTGGTGTGGTAGCACATGCCTGTAATCACAGCACTCAGGGAAGCAGAGGTAGGTGGATCTCTGTGAGTTCCAAGACAGTCTGGTCTACAAAGCAAATCCAGGACAGCCAAGTTTATACAGAGAAACCCTGTCTCAAAAAACAAAACAAAAGATTGAAACCCTAAATTTTCTGAGGATTGTGTTTTGTTTTTAAATCCAGTATCTAGTTGAACATCTATCGTGTACCAAATAGCAATTAAGTCTGTGGCCACAGAATGATACATAAAGCATAACCTTTAACTGTTGAAAAAGGTAATGCATAATTACATGGATAAAATAGACACAATACAATGCAGTTGGGTTGACACTTGAAGACTTTCAAATATATTTTGGGATATTCAACACAAGGTACTATGATACATATCCATAAGCATACCTATTTCTCTTTTTTCTGTCCCTATCTCTCTTTCTTAATATGAGCCAAGAAACATGGCTACAGTAACCACTTTAATGACACAGTAAGGAACTGAATAAATTTGGTGAAAATTGACTAAGATATACACTTACAAGTGTTGCCTCTTAGAAATCTAGCATAGATAAGTAAATCTGGTCAAAATCAACAGATATTTCATACATGGCACCTAAGGTGAGCTGTTTTCTGAAAGGAAACAGGATAAATGGATTCAATAATATGATGTTTTGAGAAGACCTGATAACCTAGTTTAATATTGATTTTTATTTTGTTTTTATCTATATAGTTTTTAATTGAGTCTCTAGTATCTTGGTTCAGATTACATACCTAGAAGAAAACCCACCAAAAAACCTGTTTCCATGTAATAGACAGATTATGATCCTTCATAAAAACTACAGACTTATAGCCAGTTTCTTTTCTGAAATCTGCTAAAGTGTCAGTAGATAAGTAAAAGGTCATTGTAGATACTGGAGAACACATACAACATGAGGAAGTCATCATCAAAGTACAAGTGAAAGATTTCAACACCTGCCTTTAAAATTGACAGAGTAGTGGAAACTAACTGAGTTCATGGAGGAATACAGTCTCAAGGGCCTGAAAAAGACTTTCCTGAGCATGCTTTTCAGTGGAGATGCCTAAACAGTCAGGTATTCATGGAGAGCTCTGAGGAGAGCAGAAGAGAAACTGTAGTAACATGGTGGCACCAGATGAAATCTTTCCTAGACCTGATTTTACAGAGAATCCTGGAGGACAAATTGTATCAAAAGAGTGGCCCTTCTTGATTGAAACAGAATGGACTATTTTATTCTTGTATCAACCCCTCACTAGTCACAGGGCTGCTCAGGGCTCACAGAAGGAAGTGAGATCTCCTGTCTATCTGAACCATGAGGCTTCTTTTAGTCAAGGATAATCTTTCAAACAAGAGGACAGGTGGGAGACATTAGCAGCCAACATCCTCAGCAGTTTTAGGCTGGGTTGACATCCCAGTATATGAAATTCCAACTTGCAGCAACAGCATCTACTCTAGTACACTTTTGTTCAATTCAGTTCACTTGTCTTTCATACAAAATTACTGCATGTAGGCTTCTCTAGGGCTGTGCTTGGTCAGGTCTTCCAGGAAGATTTGTAGTGGGATGAGCTCTATCTGGTTATGAAGTGTAGTTCTGAGATATATACCATCTTTCTATATCTTCTCTTGGGTTTCTTTTCTGCTGTTAGCATTTTTGTAGTATATTTTCCCACTTTTTATTAGCATTTACTAGTTGTATAAGCTAACATGTTTCATTATGATATTATATACACATATAAATATACTTTGATAATCTTGCATCCCTTATTACCATATCTTGAAACCCAAAGATCCTCTTCTTGTATCCCCCAAGTCCTCCTTATATCATTATTATATTGTTTTCTCTTTTACCTATCATTGTTATATGTTATGCAGAGTCCACTGAGTGATTTTCATATGTATATGCTTTTAAAAATAAATTTTAATTAAAATGTAGTTATGTCAATTATTTTTTCTTTTCCTTACTCAAACTCTCCAGTGTTCTCCTCTCACCCTTTCTCAAATTATAGCATTGTTTCCAAAGCTGGCTCCTTGTATTGGCTAACTAATTATGGGGCTTATTCCTGGGGAAGACTAATTCTCCCTCTCTTGACAGCCATTAGTTTCCTGTTGCTCTTTATCTGTGTGTGCAGTCTTATTTTTTTTTTTAAATCTTCATACATGTTGGCATGTCAACTGGTAATTTCACTATGCAGGTCTTGTTGGGCAACTATACTGTTGAGATTTCATGGGCACAGCCTTCCTGTCTTATATAGAGTACATCCCACAGTAAACATCCTGGTCCTCTGGCTCTAATAACCTTTTCACCTCCTCTTCTACGATGTTCCCTAAACCTTACGTTTAGGGGTTGTCTTGTAGATGCATCAATTAAAGCTGGACACCGAAAATTCCGTTTTCCTCTGTGTTTTGACCAGTTATGCCTTTCTGTGATGCTCATCATCTATTGCAAAAAGATGCTATACTTATCTGTGGATATAGGTATTTAGAATGCATTTAGAAATTGTACTAGTTGGGAGAAAGTAACAGTAGTGGGTTCTCTTCTGGATTCCATGACCTCAGTAGTCATGAGTAGTTGGCTAGGTTTACAATATCAGTCATGAACTCCCTCCTATTGAACAGCCCTTAAGTCTAGTTAGATGACTTCTGACTACCCCCAAGATATAAGTACCACATGGGGTTATACCTTTATGGATCTCTTGATATGCTAGTCATTGTGGCTCATAAGCTTTTTAGCTGGGTAGGACTGTTGATTGCTTTTCTCTCTTGGCAGCTTGGATAAAACCTTGCTGACAGCTAATTCTTAGAAAGTAGGCTGTCAAGACATTTCCAGCCCTATTCCCCTAAGTTCTCTGTGCCCAAAGTGTATAGTATTTTCACAAATAAGGATTTAGTTTTATATTCTGAGAAGCAGCTAAGGGCAATGGCAGTAGCCTATATTCTTGACCTTCCCTGACCAACAACTCAAAAGAGAGTTACTGGGGTTTTGATGGGTAGACTATGGTTCTTTGAGAAATTATCACCCCTATTAGCTTAACTTCATTTAAATTACATGTTTTTAGCTATATATATACATATATATTACATATCACATATATACTATATTACTATATTTTATACATATCACACATATACATATCACATATATATTATGTTACTATATACTATATTACTATACTATATTACTATATGTAATATAAATATATTACATATATTTATAATATGTGCCATATGTCATTATATATAATGATTCTCTATGGCTTTTTCAAACATGCTTGGTATTATTGATAACTCTTCCCTCTCTGTCCCTCTGTATTGCCCTCTCTTTGTCCCTCTCTGGTTATAGTTCACTCTGATTTTTCCAAGTTCCTTCTTTATAATACTTGTGCCCTACTATGCCTCTTTCTATAATTAAATGCCCCCCAATTTATGGATTGGTAATGAAAATGTGGTATATATACATTATGGAATTCTATTCATCAATTAAAAGATAAAATAATGGAAGTTTGAAGTAAATGGACGGGGCTAGAAAACACATAATCAGTTGACATGAGCTCTGGTGCTCCATATCTGACCATCTCCATTTGGTGAGGAGGCCTGGTGGCACTCAAAGAAAGAATAAACAGGCTACCAAGATGAGACTTGATAGCCTATGACCATATAGTGGGGGAGGAGGTCTAGACCTAGGGAAGGGGAATAGGGTGAAAGTGGGAGGGAGAGAGGAATGGGAGGATACAACTGATGGGATAACAATTGAGTTGTAACCTGAATAAATTAATAAAATTTTAAAAATTAAAAATTAAAACAAAGACAAAAACAAAAAAGGAAAACACATAGTCAGTGTTTTAGTTAGGGTTTTTATTTCTGCAACAAAACACCATGAGCAAAAAGCAAGTTGAGGAGGAAAGGGTTTAGTTGGTTTATACTTCCCAGATCATAGTGCATCACTGGAGGAAGTCAGGACAGGAACTCAAGCAAGGCTGGAACCTGGAGGCAAGATATGATTCAGAAGCCATGGAAGAGTGCTGATTATTGGCTTGCTCCCCATGGCTTGTTCAGCCTGCTTTTCCTATAGAAGTCAGGCTACCAGCCCAGAAATGTCACCACCCACACTACAAGTTGGATCCTCTCCCATTGATCACTAATAAAGAAAATGCCTTATAGCTGGGTCTCATGGAGGCATTTTTTTCAATGGGGTCTCCTTCCTCTGAAGACTCTATATTGTGTCAAATTGACACACAAAACCCGTACACTGAGTGAATTAGCCTAGACCCAGATAGACCAGCATTGTATGTTCCCCTTTGCTTGAGGTAATTGCAGAAACCAGAAAAGTAAGAAGGGATGGAAGTAAGGGGGAAAGGTCTCTAGAGAAAGGAATAGTAGCTTATTGGTACCCAATTAGCAGTTTTGATTACCTAGACAAATCACCTAATGAAATGACACTGGCCTTCATCTTTAAGTAGCCAAAGTCCCTCATTAGTAAGCCTTTATTACTTCACTTGAAGGTATACACTTAACACTTGACATGGGTCTTTTAAGAGATTCCATGCTGGATCATTAGAGTACCAAACATATTCTCCCTTTCCATCACATAACAGCAGCTTTAGAACCTCATTGATAAACAGGGTCACAACCATCCCTACCAATATAGTATTCCCTTTCTTTGTCTGTAACTATATAATAATGATCCCAAGTAACAGAGGTCATTTATACTTTTAAGTTCCCTTTCTGGAAACCAGGATCTATAGACAAATAGATTCTTTATACAGTAATGGTGAGTTGCATCACCATTATTTAAACTCCTTAGTTCTAAGATTTATTTAGTCTGTCTACTAGGGCCCACCATGCAATGACTATATCCTGAAGAAAAGTATCTTATATTTGAAAGTGTCATTGAGTTCCAAAATTGCACAGTCAAAATGTGATTCCATTGCTTTATCATATCAGCAGCTTCCAGAGAAGGTTGCAAGCAAAAGCCATTAGCAAGGAGCATGCAATTGAGCCAGAAACTGTGGGCACTAACTTACTAAGGGGAACTTGGGAGAGGACCAATGGTGCTGGCTACAGGAAGATCAACAAAAATTGAAAATTGAGCTGATTCATATTTCAGACCACCCAAAATGCTGAGGATTTCTAGGAACTGAAATACGCAGAACAACAACAACAAAAAATCATCAAATGCTTAGATTTTCAAAAATGTAAAAAAGAGATGTGGTTAAATTAGAAAGTGTGCTTTGGAAAATAAGTATTCTAAAAATAATAAGTTAGCCTTAGAAAATAGAAATATCTGTGATAGTTAATACACAAAATTCAATGGAGCAATTAGATGAACCAAGAACATTTCTCAAAACTACAGTTTAAAAATTAGAGGAAAACAAGAAACATAGAGTTATGAAAGTATTTCATCATCTGACAGATTTTCAAAAAGCACACACAAAATAAATGTGAAAAGAAAATATTAAGAACATCATTCAAGATTTCTTTAATTAATCTATGTCTCCACAGAAGAGAGAATCCAGAAAATGTGTACACCATGAAAAAACTCTTGGAGAATGCATCATAACACTATCTACCAGTGCCCAGAACAAAAAATTTCCAGAGAGTAAAAAGTTTCATATAAAAGAATAAGAATTATATTTAAATTCTCTGGAGTAACACCAGAAATTAAAAGACAAAGGAAAGTAACCACTCTTTATTTGAAAGATTGTTTTCAACTTAGAATTTCATATCTAGGTAAATTGTCAACTGAGGATATGGGAAAGTAAACTCTCATTTCAGCCATTGAAAAGCTAAGAGGATGTTCAACACCAGGATATCTGAGAGGAGTCTCAGTGAAGATACAGCACTGATTTTTTTTTTTTTTTTTTTTTTTTTTGGTGTAAACATGTTCATTTGATGTAATCATGGTATAATTTGGTTTTTTTGTTTTGTTTTGTTTTGTTTTTTCTTTTTTTTTTTTTCTTCTTTTTTTCTTTTCTTTTTTTTATTAATTTATTCATATTACATCTCAATTGTTAGCCCTTCCCCTGTTTCCTCCCATTCTTCCCTCCCTCCTATTTCTCCCCTTCTCCCCTCCCCTATGTCCGTGACCGAGGGAGACCTCCTCCCCCTATATATGCTCTCAGAATATCAAGTCTCTTCTTGATAACTAGCTATCCTTCCTCTGAGTGCCACCAGGTCTCCCCATCCGCAAGACATGGTCAGAAAAGGGGCACCAGAGTTCGTGTGAGAGTCAGATCTCACTCTCCACTCAACGGTGGAGAGTATCATGTTCGTCGGCTAGGTCTTGGTAGGGGTTCGAAGTTTTGATAGCGTGGAAAAGCCAGAGGCCTTGAGTCAGACCAATGGCCCACTGCAATGAGCATTTGAAAGTAAAGCTGTTTGAGCAAAAGGGTATAGCGTGGAACACACCACAGCTTCCATGGCAAGATGGTTTTGTTGTTCTTGTTGTTGGGGTTTGGGGGTTTTGTTTTTTCTTTCAGGGGAGGTTGCAATGGCAAAGGATGGCTATGGAGTAACAAGACAGAGAAATTACTGAGATTGAGGTGAGTGAGGTAACATTCACAAAGAACCTTCTTTTTTTTTAAATTATGTACATGTATGGAGAACCATGTGATCTTTCAATAATTGTATGCATTGTGTAAAATTTAAATCTAATTGGCCAAATTTATCTTCCTACATGTATCTTTTGGGGGGTATAACTTTGGAATATTTTCTTCTACCTTTTTGAACATACTGTCCATTTGTTTCTGTCATTACTCAACTGTGCATTAGAATACCAAGGCTTCTTAATCCTACCTAATTATGCCTTTACATTTATTGATGTTTGAAGTCTATCAAGGAATTCATCACACTCAAGATATTCTCTCCCTTACCTCAAGCTAATGCTTGCGATTTGAAAGGTGTTGCAAGGTCTTGTTTGTTTAAATTACTTACCTCATTTTAACTTGTAGATTTTTAAGGACTCAAACTGGATTTAGAAGAAGACGAAAGCTTTCTGAGGAGAAAGATTAAATGCTTGAATGCTGGCTTTGGATTTCCCATTAATTTCTGAAACCTTTGTTGCATCTCTTCTACAAAATGCAAGGCTAGAGTATTAAGAGCTCAAAATCTCCCTGCCACCCCCTCTCCCCCGCCTTCTACACCATCTTGCAAATCTTAAATCTAAAAAGAAAACGTGACACTGTGGAGGAAGTTATTTGAGTTTGGGTATTATGAAGCCCAGCACTGCTTTTCTGCTTAAGACTTCTTTGGCTATTTGGCAACTTTTGTGCTTCCATATGAGTTTTCATACTCTTTTTCTAGTCACTGAAAAATGTCACTGGAATTTTCCTGGGAACTGTGTTAGAGCTGTAGGCTGATATTGGTGAGGTAGCCATTTCCATAATAGTAATTGTGCCAAAACACAAACAAGGAAAGCCTGTCCTTCTAGTGGCTTCTATAATTTCTATCTGTAGCTCTAACATTTTGATATAGAAGTCTTTCAGGTCCTACATTATGTTTATTTCAAGTTATGTGTCTTGGCTACTTGAATATAATTTTCTTCTTTATTTCTTTCTAAGCAAATTCATTATCAGCACATAGAACTACTGCTTTTATATTTTTGTTTTGATTTTGTATCTCCTACTTTGCTGAAAGTACTCATTAGATCTAAGAATTTTCTGGTGATGTCTTCAGTCTTTTAAGCAGAGGCTAATGTCATCCCACAATAGATAGAGTTTAACTTTCTTTTTTTCTATATATGTCTCTTTTATTTATTTCTCTTTCTGTAGCATGGATGCTAAGCATTATGTTGAATAAGAGCAGAGATGGGTACTCTTGTCTGGGTCATTGTTTTAGAGGAAATCCTTTCAACTTTTTCCCTATTAATTATAAGGTTGATTATAGTTTTGTCCTAAATAGCCTTTGCTGTTTCAAGGTAACTTCCATTTATTCCTAGTTTCTTCAGGGCTTTTCTCATCAAAGAATGTTGAGCTTTGTCATGTGCTTTTTGCGCATCTATTTAGAAGATCATGTAATTTCTCCCCTTAACTCTATTTCTGTGCTGTATTATATGTATTAACTTACATATATTGAACTGTTCTTGCATACTTGGAATGAAACCAAATTGGTCATGGTGCATGCCCATGTGTGTCCATAAATTCTATTTGTAAGGATTTTTTTTTTTTTAGAATTTCTGTGTTCATTGGGGAAATTGGTTTACAGCTTTCTTTTTTGTTGTATCCTAATCTGGTTTGGGTAACAAGGTAATGATGGCTTCTTAGAATTAGTTCATTTGCTTTCCTTCCTTTTGTGCCTAATAGAACAGATTGAAGAACATTGATGTTAGCTCTTCTCTAAATATTTGGTAAAATTCAACTGTGATTCCATTCATTATCAGGACTTTGTGATACTGCTTCCATCTCATCATTTGCTATGCATCTGCTTAAATTGTTTATATCTTCCTGAGTTAGTTTTGGTCATGTGCATCTAAGAATTTACCTACTTTTAGATTTTCCAGTTCATAGGAATATAACTTTTCAAAGGTTTTACTAAAAATTTTCTGGATTTCATTGGACTCTGTACCATGTCCACTTTTTCATCTCTAGGAATAGTAATTTTGGTCTTCTCTTTCATTTGGTTAGACTGGCTAAGGATTTGTCTATTTTTTTTTCAAAGAACTGACATTTCAGTTGATTCTATGTACTCTTTTTTTAAATATTTCATTTAATTAATCTATGGTTTAATATCATTCTCTCTGTCTCTGTCTCTCTATCTGTTTTTGGGAGTGTGGTTGGTGCTTTTGGTGTGCCTACATCCTGTTCTTCTATGAGCTTAAGGTCTATAAATAGGTTATTTTATTTCTCTGATTTTTTAAATGTAAATACTCATAGCTGTGACCTTTCCCCTTAGAATTCTCTTAACTATTCTCCAAAGAGTCTGGTAAGTTGTACTTTAATTTTTATTTGATTCCAGTAATTTTAAAATATCTTTTCTTATTTTTATGCTCATCAACCATTAAAGGAATAAAATGGAAAGAGAGTAGAGTTTGTCATTTTATGATTTCATGACCATGAATGTTTCAAGAAACTCCTTTTTATGGGAGAATGTGCTTCTAGATATATTTAGTCCATATGAAGCTGCTCTCCAATGCCTCTTTTAGAAGGTTATGTACACAGCAATGCCTAGCTCCCATGTAATCACATACTTGTGCTACACAATTTTGTTGTTCTAGTTTGACTCTCTACCACTGAGATAAAAAGCATGGCAAAAAAACAACTCAGAGAGTGAAAGGGTTTAATTCATTATATACTTCATATCATGAGAAAAAGTCAGAGAGGGAAGCCAAGATAGAAACTTGGATGCAGGAACTGAGGCAGAGGCTATGGACGAACACTGCTTATTGGCTTCCCCCTAGGGCTTGCTGGGACTACTTTCTTATACAACCCAAGGGTGGCACTACCCACATTGGTCTGGCCCTCCCACATCAATCATTAATCAGTAAAATGCCCATACAGATTTGCTTACAGGCCAATTCCTCAGTTAGGATTCTCTTTTCCCAGATAATTGTAGCTTATGTCCAATTGACAAAAAATTAACCAGTACATTCCTTAAATGGGACTTTGGGATTAGTTCTGGCAGCATGTTGAGAACCCTAGGACCATGATACTTCAAAACTTAGTTGATCTCATGTGTACTTGTTGATCTCATGTGCATGGCTCTTTTAAAGTCATATGGTTAAAAATGACTATAAAGATGATAACTGCTCCATGTGTCACAAAGCCCTCAACCAATCGACCTGGGCATTTCTTAAGTTCTAACATTTCGATTGTGTTTCTTCCTTAAATGAAGTAGTTCTCTATATACAAACCACAGATGGAAATGGTTAATAATTGCTGTGTAACAGGAACATGCTTGACCATAGAGAACTGAATAATAGTGTCAGATAGACAGGCTTTCGCCATACAATAATAATCCCTGGAGTCCTGAATAATCTTGATGATGTAATAGGAAAAGAAACATGCAAATGAAAAATGGGGTGATGTTGTGAAAGAAACTTTGACAAAAGAAGAAAACATAAAACCAAAGGGTGTTTGAGTTAGTATCCAATATCAAGGACATCTTCATCTGAGGTCTAAGAGGTAAGACGAATAGCCAAGGTCAAAATAGGGGAAATACAAGATGGGAGGTATAAAGGCCAGCTGGAGAAGCACCAAAAACCATGACTGGGTAGGAAATTGTTAGTTTTCCATTGCTGTTACATCAAATACCCACAACATCAGTGGATGAAAACCAACATAAATTTATTATCATACATATCTGTAAATCTGTATTCGATATGGATCTCACTGGCTAAAAACAAGGCTTCGTCGGGTTGATAGCCTTGTAGAGTCTAAGGGATAATCCATTTCCTTGTCTTTTCCAGTTTCTATAGCCTACCTGCATTACTAAGCTGATTATGCCTTTCACAAAGGAAGTAAAGAATCACCTCTCTGTCCCTTGTTCACTTATGAAGTCTTTTCCTCTAACTATAGCTGGGAAGACTGCTCCACACTTACTTCTTCCCATCCAGTTGATCTAAGATAAAAGTCCCCAACTTATGGCTCATGATGCAATCCTTTTTTACTAGCTAAAGTAACATGTCTTCAATGATGAGCATCATTACTCTTCTTACCACCACAGCTAGGTATAAAAAAGTGGTCAAGTTATAAATACGTAAGTGTGGTAGTACATAGGAGAATGCCTTCTTTCTAATATATTCTGAACTGTAGAAGGCTCTACTTGTGGACAGTTGCTTTCATCTTGATAATCTGAATATGTCTTTGTTTTTCAGAATTTCTTTTATAAGATAAAGGAGAGAATGTACCAGCAAATAGATACATGATAGAAAATGTAAGGATATTATTTATGATGTGAGAAATTGTCTTAAACTTTGCTTTAAGAGGAACTGTTGGTTCTAGGTGTTTTTCTGGAACCATCAAAGAAAAAGAATTGGTATACATTGTCATAGGAGAATGCACCCATTTGTCCAGTTGTTATCTGCTAAAAAATCTAGATAAGGCCATACTTTGTAAAACAACCTTTTTGAAAGGGAAAGCTTTAGGTCTGTGCTGTGGGGGCAGGCTGCAGTTTAGTTCACTGACTCAGTGTGCTCCAGTAAAAACTGAAGAAGTAAAATAATTCACAGTCTCTACAAGAAACACCCAGTGAAATTTCTCTCTGGCTTTTGCACAAGGGTGGCAATGGCTGTAATCCAAAACATAAACAAAAACTCATATGGAAGCAACAAACACACTTAAAATAACACTTATATTATTTCCCAGTCCAAGGATCTTTTCAGTCTAGGGCTTCGTGGTTTATTTATACTACTAAGTACAGTAACTGTACCCAGTGAATACAAAGCACAGATGAGCACAAAAAGGCAGCATTTACATAGTCTAATGATTTCCATACATGGATAATAATGTGCATACCAAGAAGTTTGGCAATTCTTTTGGGAAACCAACTTTAATGAGATGGTGACAAATGAAGTGCACACATAATCAGTTTCATGATAACCCTGCCATTTATATACTCATCTCTGGGAAACCAAGCCATTCTTTCTCCATTACCAATATGCTATAAGCCAACATGTAAATAATGGGCAAAGTGCCACAAGTTGAATTTACTAAAAATAATCTTGTGGCATAAGGGGGAAAAAACAAACAGAACAGCAAGCCCTACTGATTCAATGTGAGTGCTGATGAGAATGACACAAGTCTTAAGTGCCTTGCCTCATGAATCTTTCTCTAGGGGCTTGACAAACTATGATAAACCAGGAACCAAAGAGAATCAATTTGGCCTGCCACTAGAATTATAGGTTCTTCTTGACCTTGATGTTGAGCTGAGATTTCAACTAACAGAGGCTCTCTCTGGTTAGATTTAAATCTTCTGCTGGCTTTCCCTATTACCCAGCTAAGCTTCTTTACTGCACGAATATCCAAATGTAAGACAAACTAAATTTGAAGTTCTCACTTCTTTGCCAAGATTTAAAGACTGGCTAATGTGCAGTGTGAGGAAAAAGATACACGTGTTGACTCTTAACATTCCCTAACAAGTCAAATTTCCACCTAATTCCTCTAACGATGCTCTTTGGATCATGAATAATTCAATACCTCCCCCCCCCAAAAAAAATCCTTTCTCCAATACTTTATACTGCTTATTAAGTAAGTGCCCCAGGCAAACTAACCCTAATTCTCCAGCCAAGGTTCAGAGAAGATCTGGGTAACAGCAGGGGCTTCTTCCTGTCTTGGCACAGCCCACTCCAGCAGGCTCTCTCTCTCTCTCTCTCTCTCTCTCTCTCTCTCTCTCTCTCTCTCTCTCTCTCTCTCTCTCGGTATCAGAGCTGCTGTTTCATTGTATGTGTTACTTAATGCTTACAGTTTCTGAAAGATGGAATACTTTAAACCAGTTCTATACTTCTATCCCTCTACCTCATTCCTATATTGAGCTTAATGACTGTATCAATATGCACCATTTAGTGTCATCAGGAGCTGAATCCCTTTGGTGCCAGTCACACCTTCCCCTGTAAGATATGGGAGTAAAGAGAAATTCCCAAATGATCACCAGTGAGTTTGTCTAACAAGTATGTATGATATCGAGCTGTGGTGAGGTGCTAGTGGTGGATTTCAGAAAGGATTTCTTTTCTCCAGATTCCATTATAAACCAACATAGCATCGTTTTGTTTGGTTCCGACAAAAATCTTGGCATATTGACACTGAGTCAATCTAGCTAAGGCATATCTCCCTCCCCAGGGTCCTAAGGTACCTAGAACCATGAAGCCATCATGTTGCACATTAGAAATGTTTCCTCTGGGAACAGGAAATGTTTACAAAGTAAGAAATCGAGAAAAGCTCGACTTAACGATCACGTGTTCTCCAGCCTCAGCTCTGTTTCTTCTCCCACAGAACTCAGTTTTCTCTAACATTAAAGAGGCAACTCTTGCATAATGAATCCCTTTCCTCACCTACCAACTTGGAAAATAATACTTAAACTACACTAAGCATAGCTAATGAGGATGAGATGAGGTAGAACACATGAAAATGCTTTGAAAAGCTTCAAGTACGGTCTGTATTTATGGAAGAGTAATGTTCCTATTTGTGGTCACCCTACTATAGGAGGGTTTTTGTTTTTTGTTTTCCCCCCTCACAGGATTTCCTAACTTAGGAATTCAGTGCACCTGTTCTGGGAGAAATCCCTTGGGGTTATTTATGGTCACTAACCCTGTGGAGAGAAAACAAATATAGTATTCACCGTTCAGAAACACAGAAACCGGTCGAAGTGTGGCATAGATGTACTGGTGCAGAGCCACAGTTGACACAGCTACAACACTCCTATACCTAATGCTCAGGGAACATTATGAGAAGAGGCTGAAAATTTGTAAGACTTAGAGGTCCAGGATGTCTGCTTCAAGAAGTGTCTGCTATAAATGATAGGACGCCACGAAATTCTAACAGTACGGTCACCGAGTGAGATGAGCATCAGTTGGCAATCCCCAAGGGCATGGAGAAAATCTCACAAGTCCCCAAGCCCTAAATGAAAAGCCACAAATGAGTATGACTTCAACAAATGGAAGAATCAGTCCTCTCCAAGGTAAAGCCCCATAATATGCTATCCATTCCCAAGTGGTCACACACACACACACACACACAGAGAGAGAGAGAGAGAGAGAGAGAGAGAGAGAGAGATAAATGGACCCAGCAGGTTCTAATTACATGTACATACATACATATACATATATAATAGTTTAAAATAATACTCACAATTTTGAGGGGAAGTAGGGGGAGGAAGGAGTCGGGAGGAAGTGGGGGGAAATGATGTAAATACAGCACCCATGTATGAAATTCTCAAAAAAAAAAAAAGAAAAAGAAAGAGTTTTTAAAAAGAGATCTGCAAAGCCAGGCAGTGGTGGCACACACTATTAATCCCAGCACTCAGGATGCAGAGCCAGGATGACCTCTGAGTTCAAGGCCAGCCAGCTCTATAGGGCAAATTCCAGAAAAACAGATGAACCCTGTTTCAAAAAGGCAGTAGTGAGAGATCTGCTTAATTTTAAAGATGCATTCTGGAACACAGATGGTTATAAAATACTTTTCTACATTACACATCTTAATACTCCAGGACTGGAGTCCCATGGGACATCATTATTGTCCAGAGGGAATAGGTAATTTGATGCTCATCTTAATGAGGTGCTTATTATAATAGACTAGGTCCATCATCTCTATAGTCCCTAAATTCTTACTTATTACTAATAGTATAAAAGGAGATTTTCAATTTATTAGTAAACCCACTCACATTGCTGTTGCCATTTAAAATTATGACTGCTCCTTTCAATTCCCAGAACCTCTTAAAAATACCCATATTTATGAACTAAAAATGATGTCTCAAATGCTATTTACTATTTTTAGACATATGCCTATATTTTGTTTGCAGAGGCAGGTAGGCAGATCACTGTGAGTTCAAGGCCAGCCTGGTCTACAAAGAAAACCCAGGGCAGCCAAGGCTAAAATGAAGAAACCCTGTCTCAAAAAAGAAAAGAAAAGAAAAGAAAAAAGAAAAAGAAAGAAAGAAAATGAAAAATATATTTTGAAAATTTAAAAATGTGTAGCATGCAAAGACTCAAATGGAAACAAATCACCAAATACGTCTTAAGAGTGTTGTAAGGTATAATATTGTACTAGTGCTTTGATTTACAATGTTTCTTGATTTCAGGGAGTTCACAATCTCTGTTACCTCTAAAGTTAGGATAGAAGAAAGGTAAGGCATCACAAATTAAGATAACACTACTATTCATTTATGCAAACAAGAGTGCCCACAGTAAGAACCTGGTCCAGTCACAGAGAAAGTAGGGTGTGACGGGAAGGCTTGGCTCATCCTGAACAGTGTTCTTACTGACTAGATGATGTCTTGGTACCCACCTAGAACTCTATGATTACAAGTCTATAACAGACTGTTAAATAAAAATGAAAGAATGCAGAGCTAAAAGGTCAATTAAATTGAAAACTTAATAAACAAAGAAAATTACAATGGAGAGGGTAAACAAATTAAACAAAAGTAAAGGTAGCACCAAGAGAAAAGGACCCCAACTCTTTTGTAAAAATCTAACAGGACCAAAACTAAGCCTCAGATTCACATTTGTGTTCTCATTTTTGGTGAATAATGGCAGCAACATTCCTGAGCTACACTGCTGTGCCCCCATTGCACTGCATCCCTGACCTACACTGCTGTGGCCCCATTGCACTGCATCCCTGACCTACACTGCTGTGGCCCCATTGCACTGCATCCCTGACCTACACTGCTATGCCCCCATTGCACTGCATCCCTGACCTACACTGCTGTGCCCCCATTGCACTGCATCCCTGACCTACACTGCTGTGCCCCCATTGCACTGCATCCCTGAGCTACATTGCTGTGCCCCCACTGCACTGCATCCCTGAGCTACACTGCTGTGCCCCAGTACACTGCATCCCTGACCTACACTGTTGTGCCCCATTGCACTGCATCCTTGAGCTACACTGCTGTGCCCCCATTGCACTGCATCCTTGAGCTACACTGCTGTGCCCCCATTGCACTGCATCCTGAGCTACACTGCTGTGCCCCCACTGCACTGCATCCCTGACCTACACTGCTGTGCCCCCATTGCACTGCATCCCTGACCTACACTGCTGTGCCCCCATTGCACTGCATCCCTGAGCTACATTGCTGTGCCCCCATTGCACTGCATCCCTGAGCTACACTGCTGTGCCCCATTGCACTGCATCCCTGACCTACACTGTTGTGCCCCATTGCACTGCATCCCTGACCTACACTGCTGTGCCCCCATTGCACTGCATCCCTGAGCTACATTGCTGTGCCTCCACTGTACTGCATCCCTTCCCTGACCTACACTGCTGTGCCCCATTGCACTGCATCCCTGACCTACACTGCTGTGCCCCCATTGCACTGCATCCCTGACCTACACTGCTGTGCCCCCATTGCACTGCATCCCTGAGCTACATTGCTGTGCCTCCACTGTACTGCATCCCTTCCCTGGGCTACACTGCTGGGCCGCCATTGCGCTGCCCCACAAGAGAACTCCACACAGAAACTCACTAAAGAATCAGAAAAAAGTTGGAAGTACTTCAGATAACACTTGTTACAGGGAAGAGAAGGTCCAGAAAGATTAAGAATCTTCAGTAAATGTCTAGTCATTTGAGAATCTAGAAAACACTGGAATTTTGTCCACAGTGGAAATGTTAACCAGGGCTGAAGACGTGGCTCCGTGGCACAGAGTTCACCTAATGTGTGCAGGGTCTTGGTTTTAACTCAAATCACCACAAACAGGGGAGAAATGCAATTTTTTAAATCGAATTAATAAAAGAGGACAGCACTGGAGAGAGAGAAAGAAGAGTTTACAGTGAGAATAGAATAGTTTCTTAAGTTACCAAGCAGTTTTATTTGGCTATCAAGCACATCCGGCACAGTGGGAAGGCATTTCAGAGCAGAAACACCTACGTGGTTGTATTTCTCTCAACCGAGAAAGAAGTGCCATGCAATCTCAAGGAAAAGAGTTAAGAGTCTAGTCTGGGAGACCTCTGCCAAGCTGCAAAATTCAGAAAAGCAGTGTTCCTTGTTACGTGACAGTGGCATAATATCATCATCTTTCAGGGACCTGATCCTAGAACACAGATGAGGTTTATCACTTGGCTGTATCCCCTTGTAGCAAACTACGGAATGGTGGGTTATAAAACCCATTCCAATGTCTAAAATCCAGCCTGTGTGTTGCTAAATGTTGCCTGATCCCATGGGCATGCTGAGTTTGTAGGGTACCCACAGACCGCAGAGCAGGCATGTAAGTGATGAAAGAAACCTTAGAGTGTCTGGCTAAATGTCATTGTTTTATACGAATGGAAACTGATTTCCAACATGGTAAAACCTCTGTTACCAGGTTCTCATGGGTGGTTAGTACAGAGCTGGCCATGAGCCTCAGATTTTCTATCTTACTATCAAGATTTACAAAGCCAATGGGAATTTGAGGAGGTCATCTGTGGGATCTGCCATGTCAGTCAGCTCTACTCTCTGAGCCAACAAGAGAACCGTGACTCATAAAATCCAACAGCCTTTAGGACTTAATGAGAATTGTACTTTTCTTCGGTGCAGCAAAAGCATTTTTCAATCGTTGTAAGTAGGACCCTATCTTAAATACCAGGAAAGTTGGGAGTTTAAGGACCCTACTGCCCAGGTTCACGTTTGTTGATGTTTATGAATGACAGGTCATGTGATAGCTAGAAAGTAAATTTCTACATACTGTACTTGAAATTGTCATACTCGCTTCAAGTAAAAATATCCATCTGTGGTTTCTGCTTATACTGAAAACCAATCTCATCTGCATTTTTAAGCACTTAGGAGTGAGTGACAGGAGACGTCATCGGAGCTTAAAGTTCACCAAGGGAAATATCTACACATAACTGAAAGTCAGCTATGTGAGAACACAGATGTGAATATGAGGCTTTTACAGCCAGATTTCCATTGTTTTCCAAACAGAGAGCCTCAAAAAGTACAGGCTTCCATACATGTAGGAGGATAACTGAAACCCACAACAGACGAAGAGATTGGGCTCATCTGTCACACGGAGCAGATACCACCCTAACACTAACTGCATCTGGCATTCTTCTTCTGCCCTACAGAAATCTCGCCTTTACACCCCCTTCTTGGAAGCACACAGGACACGATAAATAAATAGACCTAGAGCAACCACTGTTTCTGCCACTTTGCCCAGACTTCTGTATCTGTAAAACATAGGTACTTAATTATCTCTCTGTCTAAGTATGCAATGTCTCAGGATGCATAGATAAGAACTCATCCGTAGAGTTACAATGAAGAACCTACATTTAAAGAAAATAAAACCTTGGTAACTCTTCAAAAGTCTTCGGTGACTCTTTATGGTCTGTAAAACAGTTCAAACAAATGATGTAAGACTTAAAACCATCCACACTCTGATCTCATCGCCCCATTTATACTGCTTAACCTCATTGTTGTACTACCCAGCCCTCCTCTAAACTCCTGGTAGCTGGTTCACCGTGTTCTCAATAGTCCTGTGCCTTTTCCAGCTGTCAATACTTTTCTCTTGACTAGAAAGCACCACTATTCAACCCCCATGTACCCAAATGCTACTTGGTATGGCTCAGCTCAAATGCTGCCCCTCTCCCCGAAGTCTCTACCACTCAACTGCCAAGGATTTCCTGCTTTTTCCTCTCTGTGAAAACAAATCTACACTCCGTTGCTTTAAATACCCCACACTGCAGTGTGCATTCTTAAGATATATATGTGTATCAATCAGTATATGTGTTTGATTGATCATAAATTAACCTCACACACAACACATGAGAAAAGGTGTATATTCACCAAGGACTTGGAAATAAGGCAAGCCTGTGTAGCTGTTAGTATATCCACATGACGGCAACTTTGGGGGCATTCAGCATGTTGTCATTGGACCCGTTCCATTCCCCAGGGAGCCCATTTCAAGCCTCAGTCCTCTTTGGAGAGATTCTAGGAACAACACTTTGAGAGTCTGCACAGAGATCCATTCCTGGATTCACAACTTGTTGTCCAGATCTGCTACTGAATCAGATTCGGGCAAGTGTGAACTGGAGAAATGAACTAATCGTTGGCACCATCCAAACAAAATGAAAGGAGTGCCTTTGCTATGTTGGCTGGATGTTCAGGTTCAAAATAATGGGGCAAAGGATGAAAAAAGGGATGGGGAGAAAACTCCAGCCTGCAGCTGTAGATTGCCTTCTCTTCAAATGCGCTTTTCTTGTCCTTGTCCCCCCCCCCACTCTCTAACCCCCACCCCACCCCACCCCCGCCTCTTCATTTTCACAACTATGTGATGGAACTGGAATGTTTGAGTGGCATTAAAAGATTATTTTCTATAATCCTGCAAGAATATTTGCTAATGCTTTTTATCACCCAGCCCCTGCTCCAGCCCCTCTTTTGTTTGCTCAGAATACATTTCCTTACTAAGTTAAGAAGTAATACTACGCCTGTACAACCATATTTGGTTTTGTGATTCAGGCCCAACACAAATAATGTAGTCTTAATTCTCAGGTCTAGTGATGAAGGTTTCTCATTTTGTAGACTTCACTTAGTAGATTCAGACACATCCTTTAAAAAAACAAAACAAAACAAAAAAACGCTATTTAGAAAGGAAAACCAGGCCATGGAAGAAAAGAGAGGTAGCAGCTAAACAGTTTTAGCCTTCTCATTCTTCATTCTTTCATTAAATGAACAACTATTGCTCATTGTCAATACATCCATGCTCATTAGAATATTTTATTCAGTTAGTCAAGGTGGCATTTATTGAACATTTATACTTTGCTAGCTAGTAAATCAACAAGCAAGTTTGTTACAGTCAAAGACATTCCTGAATAAAGCTGAATAGGAGGTCCATGAACCAAAGAAACAAATATATATATATATATATATATATATATATATATATATATATCTGCAATGTGATAAACTTTAATATCTTATTTTATGTCAAGTTGATATCTTGATGAAAATTAAAATTGTTTTCATTGCATGCACCCTTTGTTATCCTCCTTGTTTGAATCACATCACATTGTGCATGTTGACTTAGAGCTAAGCTTGGAATTCTTACAAAGAACTCATCAGTTAGGCTTTGGGCTCTCCAGGCAGACAGATGGGAAGAAGTCTGTAAGAAACTAAGTCCAGTGTCAACTTAGCACATGTGGAGCCAGGTATTATTATCCCAGTGGCATGTGCCAGTATTTTCTTAATAGATTCTTTTAAAATTCTTTCTTATTCCGTAGACCTTCACTAGGCCAATGGCTTTTCTTAACAGAGAGATTTTTGCTCCTGGCAATTCTATAGCTAAGTTCAAGGCTGTTTGTTTGTTTGTTTGTTTTTGCTTTCACACCTGGGAGAAAGAGACTGAAGGAAGAGAGTGGCCCTCTAGCATCCTGTGGGCAGACTCTGCTGAACAGTCCACACGTTGCTTGCTACTCGCTCCAGGCGCACTGGGGAGTGCTGGAGTCGCTAAACTCCCTAGCCTAGGCTCAGCCTGCTGCTAGCTTGAGCTAGCTAGGAAAGACAGAAAACAGCACAGCATGGGTAGATCTTTCCTGGTAAGATTCCAGTGAACACAGGTCACGTGTGTGGGACCCCCCCCCCCTTATTTCCCTGCGCCCTCATACCCTCATCTCTGCGTCTCAAGTTCTCTTTTAAAATGCTTTGATTCCTTTGGTGGCAAAAATCGAGCTTGGCCTGGGAAGTGAGTCACCGCTCAGCAGCGAAAGGACCGTGTTTTTCTTTCTCTGAATACATTTTTTAATAACTTCAGCATGACCCTTCGCACTTGTTGCTTAAATCCTTTCAATGTCTGCGACAAGCGGAGAAAGCTACGACACCAGAACGTTTTTTCAGTTGCTAGCTAGGAGAAGTTTTTTTTAATACCGAAAATAACCAGAGGACAGCGAGCCCTGGCATCCTGTGTTACATAAGAAGAAATTGAAGGGACGCGCTGGTGCAGAGCTGTCTCCGCAGATGGACCTCACAGCTGTGCCACTCTCAGGAGCGGCCTGGATGCTGCACGCTTAGAAGAACTTGCTGTCGAAGGAGCCTGGCAGGAATCAGGAGGGGTGGGCCGGGTGGCAGCAGCCAGCTCCTGGAAGCAGGGCGCCTGAGGCTCCCGGACCGATCCCCTCCCACCTCTGTCTGGGCGCACCGGGCAAGTCGAGTCCTCTCTCTTCCCGACACTGCCATCTTCCTCGCCTCTACCTCGCTTCAGAACCCTTTGGTTCTCTTGGGCTGTTGCTAGGCTTTTCGATCACAGGGGAAAACACCTTTATTAGTGACCGTCACCCACGGTTCCTCTCCTCGCGAAAAATGTCACGCAAAATAATAACCCAGTACCCATCCCATCTTCAAGAATCAAATCGCCCATCTCTCTCTTCTCCTGTACCACTACTTTGGCTTCCCCAACCTTTCCTCCCCAACCTTTCACTTTTGTGCTCTCTGTGTCTTTCTCTACCTCTCCCCCTCTTCCGTTTCCACTCTGGTCTACTCTCCGCCAGCTACCCTCCAACTTCCCTGGCTCTCCCCCCTCCAACAAGCTCGGGGCTCTACCCTCTCTGCCCCTCCCCAGACAAGTGTCCAGCTCCACAGGGCAGCCCGCCCGCCCCGCCGCCGGGCTCAATCCCTGCCCACCTACTGTGAGGAACAACTCCGCCCACCTGTCCATAAAAGCCAAGTGCAAGTTACCCTCAGAGCGCAGTGGATCAGAGCCCTTCCTCGGTCCTCTCCGTGGGAGCCCGAGTCCCTGTCTCCCAGACCTTACGTGCTCAAGGTAAGATAACCCTTCTCAGAGCAACTGGCCTGCTGGGGGTTGCTGCCCGGCCCGGAGTGAGTCGCTTCTGGTCTTCCTGCTTACTTAGAGTTCATTCAGAAGGATGCTGGGATGAACAGTGAGTTTCTTAACTAGCAACTGGTTTGAAAACAAACTTCTGTTTGAACAGTAAAAATAAAAATTCCGTTTTGGCAGAAACAACAGCATTTCTATAACAAAAATCTTCTCTCTTTTTTAAGTCACATCACCCCCACCCCTTCCGCCCTATCTGTCTCACGGTGGCTGAGGTTAAATGTATCTATTTCTGGTGTTGCGCTTGTGTTTTTAATTGTAAATATTTCACATATCAGTAAGGGCAGGGGAAACTGTCTCATTGTCAAAAATGCACTTTAAAAGAGCACAATTAGTTCTCTAAAAATAGCACAGCCAAAAGGTCTGCTGACGATTTTTGTGATGTTTTCCAACACCCCCCCCTCCCCAAGACAGCCCCTTTGAGTCTTTTAAGAAGTATCTTTCCAGGTTTAAACTGGTTGGAAAAAATGATGTGAACTGGTGCCCTTTGCCCGGTGACAGTAATCAGGTGGCTGGTAGATAGGAAAGAACAGATCCCAGTTTACAAGCTGGGCAGGATGAGCCACCGCTGGGCTACCTTTGTGCCACATCCTAAAATGAGACTTGTGTTGATACTAAGAAAGTATATGAGAAATCTGTGATGTCTACACACACCTAAAACATAAAGTGTTTCAATATGTTTCTCAGAGAAGCATGCAGGCCAGTTCTGTGTACAGCAAGCCGACTGATGTAGAGAGAGATCAGCCAGAAAGACCTCAGAGGAAGATTTCCATCCTTTCATCCCCTCTGCCCTCATCTAGCAAATGAAAATCTGCCTAATTATTGACTGATTCTCCCAGAGCTCCTGGTGGGGAAGAGAGCTTGGATATGTGGGGGTAGGGTGGGTGGGTCGGCAGGTGGGGGGGGGGGGTGGGGGGCGTTGATCTGTTCTTCTTCCAGAGTGTTGTGCACCTGTGAGAGGAAAAACAAACCTGACAGCTACTTTGGGGGAAAGCAGACTCCTGGCCCATGAAGTCTGCCACCGTGCTCTGTGGGTTTTGTGGGAAGAAAAGACCTCATGTGGGAGATCAGCCCTCTCTTCAAACGTTCCATCTGGGCAAAGGCAGAAGCTGCACTTGGAGGAGGCAAGCAGAGGCTGCCAGTCAGGAAACCAAGCCATTACTTTAGTCCTTAAGGAGAGAGAACTGTTTACACTTTCTTGTCTGTTGGCTGAATGTTGCTTCAAATGGGAAACTTTACTATTGGTTTAAAACAGAAATAAATTTGACATGTGATTCCGGTCCTCCTAAACATTCGTCTTATCTTTCTTATATGAAAAGAAAATTTTAAAAATATTAGAAGCTGTTTAGATGCATTTATTCAAGTGAAAGAGTTACATTTAAAAAATTCTGTCATGTTACAGTTTTCCCCCAGTGGGAAAATACTTCATAGAGTGTGGTTTCCTTTAAGAAAATGATATAAAATTACTATTGGCCAAGATATTATGTGACCTGTGCGTATTGAAATATCTTTCTCTTCAGCCGCAGTGCAGTCGGCTTGTTCTATGTCTAACATGAGTCACCAGCCGTAACGAGACACAGGTATGAGATAAGGCCAACCCAAATGTTTGGTTCGTTCATGGCAGTTCCTCCTTCAAGGGGTTACTGGAGTCCTAGCCAGCCCCATCAGTGAGAAAAGCCAATGCTTTCCTACTTAGATCTCCTCTGTCAAAGGTCAAAGTTATCAGCACTAAGGGGCAACAGCATGCATTATAGAACTCTGTTAGAGCTAAAGCTGAGGCTTATGCTTGTTCTCTGAAGGCTTGCTTCTGCTCTCCCTAACAGCCTGAACAGACCAGTTACGAGCAGTTTAACAGTAACTGCCTTCCCTGTGTGCCATGAGGTCCAACCCCCTTAACCAAGCCAGTGAGATCATCTCAGACTCTTCATGACCTATCCTTCCCAGGGGCATTACTTACTCAGAGGGATTCTCTCCTTAGGGCATGCACCAGGCACAATGGCATGTTCCTTCTTAGGAGCTTAGGAAAACTAGTGCCTGGGTGTCATTTAGTTACCCTAATATCACCCCTTCTGCACAGAATGTCAAGGGACAGAAGGAATCTCCTCTTTCTGTGTGTGGCGGGACCCAGCCCACACCACTGCAGCAGGCTGCAGATAACACTCTAAAAGAAAACAAAAGTGGGGGTCTCCTTGACCAGAGACACTCAAAGGGTTCCCTACTGATTTTGAGAACCTGCTATACTTAAAGAAACATACATTTTAGATTTCTAGTTATGAATAAATAAAATATCTGCACAATTGGAAAGCATATGTTACTTTATCTTTATTTCAAAAGAAAAGGATAAAGGGCAAGACAATAAAGTCAACCAGAATTGAGAGCAAAGTTGACAGACTCACAGGCATCCACTAAGAGAATAGAATGACCTAGAGCTGTTATCCTATATGACCTCTTGCTAGCCTTACTTAAACAGAATTATGGGGGATGAAGAAGAGCAAAGGGGTCTGCCCTTGAGTTTCCATTTGAATGTTCTTTTCTAGTCAATAAAAGCACTGCTGCTAGTAACTTAAGAGCCAGCTCTATGGTCGCTCTCTCAGGTCCTTCTCCTACAGAAGACAGCAGCATGGTTCTAAAGGCCAAAATGATTCCAGGTGTGCCCACTTCAGACTCACAGGAACTTGCCAGTTCTAGTTTTTAAAGCTGTGTTGTACATATCAAACGGCATATTCTTTTCTTTCTTTTTTTTTTTTTAGTTATTAATTTTTTAAAAATTTTTACATATACATTTATATTATTAGACCAAACAGCATGTTTTGAACTAATGTCGGGAACATCTACAAAAGGGGCCCTAAGTCTCCTGAAGGGGGCAGTGTTGTGTGAGCATGTTCAACTTAGGGGCACCAATTACTCCTCCTTGGTCGCTACCTCGGTATGGCAATTTGAGTGACTAAGATGTCCGGTCTCTGCCTCTCTTAAGTAACCCTGAAGAAACATATCTTACTATGTGCTTCCACGTCCGTCCATGTGCATGACTTAAAGAAAGTATAATCAGACAACGTCTCTTGAGTTTGGAGAGCAGTCTTACAAAAAGAAGAGTTCTGTTGAGTGGAAGTAGAGAACGGGAAGAGTTAAGGGGACAGTGAACGCCTTTGGAATTTAGAGAATCTTTCTCTTAACATTCTGCAGAAGGAACTCTCACTACCGAAGGCATGGAGCCCGTACGGGGTGGGGAGGGGGGGGGAGGAGTGAGAACCTGCTCACCAGTTATACCAAATACTAAGGATACACTTTTTTTTAATTGTTTTAATTTTCCCCAATTATCTGCAGTTTACTCCCCCAGTCCTCTGCCCCACTTCCCTCTTAGGAGAGATGAGGAAGACTGAAGGGCGAGAAAGAAAGTTAGCCACATTTCAGTGCCAAGAGAGAAGCCTCTGGTCAGAGACTCCGGCATGCCTTCAGTATGTGCTGCCTAAGGCTCTGTATTGTCTTTCCTTGAGATGCGGAAAGGAGTCCCCCCGGGAGTCTGCAATGGCTAAGTCTGGAAGCCCGGCATACTCCATTCTAGGAAACCACTGACACTGTATCAGATCAAGCGAAATAAGTAAAGCAAAAGCATCCCCCATTCCTCCCAAACCAATCGCGGTGCCACCATCTAAAATAATAAGGACTAATGGCTCAGTTGGCATGAACGTCTGAGAAGCTGCGGACAGGACTTATGTGAAGTGCTGGCACACCCTTTCCATGACTTTGATGTTATCTGTTTACTCAGGGGCTCACTTCTATTGCTCTTCCTGGTATCTGTCCTTCAGGGTTGGCAGCTGCAGTCACCGACCTTGGGTGCCACCGGCATTTTCTTAAGTGGAAGGGATCTCCTCCATCTTCTCAGATTGAGTTTTTGAAGCAGTACTCATTCTTGCGGTTTTTCTCATTACCGCAGGTCTCTTCCTACTTCTCTTAAAGGAACTATAAATGTTGACTCCATTAAGTCAGAAAGTTTTATAGTTTTTTAAATCTTTATGCATGGATAAAAAGACATCGAGAATTTCTCCTTGTCTTTCGTTGGTGCAACAGTTTATGCAGGCCCCCTTGGGTCCCTATCCACTGGCCTTAATGGTCTCCTTGTGGGGCTCCTGAACCCTGTGGGTCCTTCCATCCCAACATTCTTCCATACTACTCTCAGAACTCCACCTGGGGAGTCCAGCAGCCAGCAGTGAGTTCCAGCATCTGTCCAGATCCCCCACTGGGTCCCCCTGTCCAGATGTAGCCAATGGAGACTTCATCTCCAGGGTTGTGGGGATGTGGGGAAATCAGGGACTGCCTCTGGCATGAACTCTCCATGCCCCCAATTGGATCATTTCCTCTTGTGGAGAGAAACTGCAGGCACTCAGAGGAAGGGGAAGCAGGCTGTCAGGATGAGACCTGACAGGCTGTGGTCTTATGGTGGGGGAGAAGGTCCCCTTCTGTTAGAGGTCCAGGGGAGGGAAATAGGAAAGAAGAGGGAGGGAGGGTGGAAACGGGAATATACAAGCAAGGGGATAACAATCAGGTTTTAATCTGAATAAATTATAATAAATTAAATTTTTAAAAAATAATTTCTCCTTGCCTCCAGTAAATTATCTGAGGAGAACATTTGTGGGAACTTTTATTTATCCAGTAAGTTCAAACTTCTAGATGGTTAGTAAGGACCCACACAGTGCAAAATATAATTCCTGGAAGGGACGTTGGTGCCAAATTTAATAGTTCATTTTAGAGATGGAAAAGGTCAGAAGGATTGATGTCATTCACAAGGTCACCCAAATGGAGGGCAAGTGGCCGAACTCCCCAGCCAGTGGCCCATCTTGAATAACTGGTGTTCCTGCCCACCCAGTAGCAATCTAAGGTGCCCCCACACTATGTTGAGCAGCCCATAAGAACTTAACATGGGGTTCTCAGAAGGGTAGAGGTTGGGCTTGCAGCTATATCTCTACTGAAGAACGTGTCTAAGAGCTCTGAAATAAATCCTGTGATGACTGTTACTGATTATCCATGTCACGGGGACCTTTGATACCATTCTTCATGGCAGAATCTTAAATACAGTCGATGGTTGGTATATGTATGATGAGTAGAGGGGTGGATAAAGACGGGAGAGATTAAGCAGAAAATCGCCATTATTTTTAACTGCTAATTAAAAAGGCCTACGACTAGTTTTAGGATCATATAGGTACTCAAACCCCAAATACATCGAGTTTAGGCTTCCCTCTTACAATGGGAATAGAGAAGAACTCATTCATGAGTGGCTAGAACATCACCTTACTGCAGGACTGGTTAATTTTTCCTACCTTTTCCTGAGCTCTAGAATTACATTTCTGTATCTAGTTTTAGTGTTTATGTGGAACAAGAATATTAAATGATTATTTGCAGTATAGTCTTCCCATTGTCCATCCAAATTGTTGTGTTGTCAGTTGGTTTGTGTACTTCTCCAGGGCTTTAAGGAGACAAAAAGGCAAATACATACAACAGACAATTAGAGAAGCCATGGATCTACACACTGATGGAAGGGTACAGGCCTGAAGGGTGTGGAGATGGAAGGGAGAGATCCAGGAGCCAAGAACACAGTGAAGGAATGGCACAGCGCCAAGGCTTCGCACTTCTGGTGTGGAGGAAGGGAAGACTGGAGAAATTTGCAAGACTGGACTACAGACTCCTATGACTGTCTGACCAGTCCCTCTAGGACATAGAATGCCCATACTAGTATTGCTTGGGTATAGCACCATTTGAGGGCTGGTCACATTGTTGAGAAGATTTACAAGCCTCATGGGCATTAAAACTCTTTGACTTCAACTGGGAAAAGAGCCTGATTTGATCTTACTTTAGACTTAACTCTGACCCAGGGTACAAACTTAATGGGTGTCAGAACATCAAAATTTTTTACTGCTGAGATAACACAATTATTAGCAACCCATAAAGTTACCCCACCAAGCCACCCTATGAAAGTAGAAAAGAACATTCTAGTATCATTTCCTAGAAACACTTCACACTGAATAAGTGGGCAGATCTTTATGAAGCTAAATCTGAGCATGCCTGGCAACAGTTTGCCAGCCTTGAAAACAGTAACAATTTTCTGAAACGAATTTGTTGCATGTTAAAAATTCACACAGTAAGAATTCTTTTAAGCCTTTTTTTTTTTTTTTTTTTTTTTTTTTTTTGCCGAGTGCCTCTCTTGAGTACTCCATTGATGTGTTTATGTCCCAGGTTATTTAGGCATTGGGTCATGAATGTTCTGAGACTACAATTAATCATCTCATGTGCTCTAGATGAATAGGCCTGGGTGTGGGTGTCAGCTTTTGGCTTCTCTGGGCAATAGCATGTATTCAGTTTGTTGAGGAGCTTCTCCAGTCCCTTCTATTAGCTAGATAAAACAGCTGTTTTTCTGGAAATATGTGTCAGTGAATACTTGAGCTGACAAGGGCTGGCTTATACAGAATGTTTTCTCTCTGACCATAGAGGCGTTAAGTCTCAGTTAATTTCGGTACACTGAGATGACGTCAAATCTTAAGAGCAAGGAACATGTTGAATGAAATATCTGTAACACATTTGCAAACCAGCATCCCTTTAGTTATCCATACCTCCCATTAGCCTATATCCTCTAACAACAAATCTAAATTTGCTTCATAAATTCAGTGACAGCTGTACATTACTATATTTTTATAGAGATACCTACTTCTTGCTTGCCCAATCTTAAAGTCTAGTCAAGATGTTAACGGTATCAACTCAAATGTGCTGGCTTTATTGTTGGTTGGTTGGTTGGTTTGTCCTGACATAAAATAAGGCCAAGAAGTACAAGAAGAGAGTCACTAGGTGGAGCTAAGAATTTGTGACATAGGTAGACAAAATTGTTAAGGTTGGAAGAATGAGAGAAGAAAAGAGATCTTCAGCAAAATACAATATTGGGTATTCAACTCCTACTTTAAAAATGGCTTCTCTTCTAGTTCCCAGATTATTACAACCCCTCACTGCCCAACAAGTAGGTGGGGAGTTACCCGCCAGTAGAAGACGTATGCTGATTGTCTACAAGAGATGCTAAGACCAGTGGCCAGAGGCAGCATTTAGATTTAAGATTTTTCTGATAAAATGCAGAGGTAAGAATCGTTGTATCCAGTGGCTAGAGTGTTCCTTGCATTGTTAGCTTTTTTCTTTTTTAACCTAATTTAAGCCTCCAAGAATAAATCACTCGCTTCTCAGCTATGCCAGAAATGTCCAGACTTGCAGGAGTTTATTTGAAAGAAAACCAGCGCAGTCTTAGAGAATGTTCTTTCCAAGGCCACCACCAGCCAAACCTAAACCTAAATGCCCAATTCAGTCATAAACAAACTCTGGCAGCTGGTGATCAATGAGAGACAAGCAGAGAAGGTGAAAGAGATGCCATGACTAGACCCGCCCCTACAGCAAGAGGGTTGGAAAGAGACAAGATAAAAATAAGCCAGCCAAACATCTCCAACCAAAATGCCCCGGATCCACTCCCCCTGCATCTGGACCTCCCCAGGGAGGGAGCAGACAGAGTCTTGCCTAGGCTGAAGTGAATGCCTTGTTGAACATTTCCATTGCACAGCTGTGGGGAGATAGCTTGTTAAGACTTGAGACACTTGCATAATTCAGAATCCTTTTGGGGGAGATGGAGATCAATTAGGACCATAGCAGGCAGGGCGGGGGGAGGGGTGGGGAATATCCTTGGCACACCAGAGAAAGGCTGCTTGCTTTGTAAAAAATTAAAACATTTGCAGGAACGCAGAATAAATCCTCTCACTGAGTCTAGGTGTGATATCACCAGAGACGAAGCTCTGGTATGTGACTTGAGACTCCACCTTTCTATACACTTTTCTGTATTTTAATCCCTAAACCAACTTGACTCTCTGGGGCACAGTGCAAGCCACTAACCATCTGTAGGCTTTACTTAGTTATCTTCGAAAGGAGAATACTTCTCAAGCATTGCTGTTGTTCTTCAGAGATGCATGGGGTCTTCCCACATATTGGAAGGAGTGACGTACGAGGCCATGGATTGTCAAAGCTGTTTGTTCAGAATGCAGACTGGATGGTACACGCAACACCTGGGGATGGCTTGCGACATTTATAGATGGCCAGTCCACACAGGGTAGACTTTCAAATAGGTTTCTGCTCTTCTGAGATAGAGCAAGCATATTCTTATTTTTTAGACTACAGAGGAAAATGCCACTTGTATCAAAAGGTCAGACAAGGTCATGGGTAAGTGGAAAGGGAAAATGGTGAATAATTAAGTTATAGTTTAAAGGGTCTCAAAAAAGCTTATATATTTACCAGTTAATGTTTGATTACCCACCAAATGGTACTCTCACAAAAAAAAGTGACTAAAAATTATATTTTAGCTAGAGAAAGGTGGGGCTTTATAACTGTTGGGACAGAATGATGGCTCAGGGAGTAAAAACCCCTGGCACCAAGCCCAAGTGCCTGATTTCAGTCCCCCAAGACCTACATGGTAGAAGGAGAAAATGAACTCCCACAAGGTGTCCTCTGACCTCTACCTGCAGCCTATTGCATGTGCATCCACACACTCATCTACACAAAAGGAATTCCTATAAAATATAAACACTAATGACTAATATGTTGTATAAAATCAGAAGTTCTCTGCCTCCACACTGTTTAAAGTGCATTTTAAATCATTGCCTCCAGGGATATAAAGAGGCACTTAATTGATATTTGATGTTAATTTTCCTCTTCTTTAGAACATCTCGTAGGTTTGGTATTTTATAAAAGAGCTCGACAGCACTTTGGCAATCACTTCCTACTTCATTATTTTAAGGTTGCCTCTGATATGACATTTTCAATATTGCTTGTTATTGTGTAATATACTGAGCATATATTGCTTTAATAAGCCATGAGTAAGGAAGCATGCCAGGATGGTAAATTTCTGAACAAATTCTGAATAGGGTGGAACAAAAGGGTGAGATCCACCTGCTTTGTCCAGGGCATCAGTTCTTCATGAGAGTAATCACAACAACAGTTATCAATACCCTCCCTCCCTCCCTCCTTCCCTCCCTCCCTCCCTCCTTCCCTCCCTCCCTCCCTCCTTCCCTCCCTCCCTCTACTTCTTTGCCTTCCTCAATCCCTCCCTCCTTCTCTAGTTCCCTCTCTCACTTTTATTCCTCCCCAGAACTGAAATCCTGGATATATTAAAACCATCCCTTCCTTCTCCCTCCATTTTCATCTCTCAGTATTTTGTTGCAGAGGCATTTCCAACAGTGAGAGATGAGCTTCATAATTGAGGCACTTGGGTGCTTTACATTATTCTGTAAAATGATCCATCAACTTCTGAACTGACAAATCTGCTTTATCTTTATCATCCTTAGCCATCTGAGATCAGCAGTCAAATTTACTCTCATCATTTGCCTTCCTACTACCAATAGGGAACCAATTTCAATAATTCAAGCATACATGCTGATATTCAAGCACGCTGTGCTATATCTGGGGCTACGGAATTTATGTAAAACCTTCAGACTTGCCACTGTGTGAATTTCTCTGTTTCTCTTGGGGCTTTAGGAATTCTCTTGCAGCTCACAAAGATAGCATATGGAGGCCAGTATCCACAAAAATGGCAATTAATCACCCTTTCATTAAGCAAATAAGTAATGTAGTCATCCAAGAGAAAAGAAAGAGCACAAACCCACCATCCACAACTATAAAAATAGATGGTCTATGGTCCACTGTGGTGGCATATACCTTTAATCCTTGCACGTGGGAGGCATAGGTGGATTGATCTCTGAGTTCAAGGGTAGCCTTGTCTACCAGGCAAGTTCTAGATAGCCAAGGCTACACAGAAACCCTGTCTCGGGGGATGAGGGCATAAAAGAATAGGTGTTCTAAGTTATCTAGTGAGACAGATAACAGTGCTGCACTGGTCCCCGCTACTTCTCTGTTCTTTATTTTCCAGCTTAGCCAAGAAGAAAAACAGAACCTCTGCTCAGTTAAGCCAAGCAATTTGCCCAATGCCACACAGTTCAGAACCAGCAGAGTCGGGTCGGCCATGTAGGTCCCACTGCAAACCCAATCCCCAGCCTGTTTCTCCTTGTGGCCTCTAAAGATGTCCTATCCTCAGAAGGAGAGACAACTCCCCCGCCCCCCCCCCCAGCCCCAGCAGCCCGGGACAGTGCCTCTGACTCATAAAGTGAGAGGATTCCAGTGGCTCCATTCCTAGCCGCCGCCGACTGGCTCTGTTGCTTGTGATTTTAATTTATTTTTCTTTTTTGTACTTTTTCTCTAAAAACATGCTGTCATTTCAGAGCCAAAAGAAGCAAGGCTTTTGTAATTAGAAAAGAAAAAGAGGAGGGGAAAAAGCTATCATTTCTTCCTAGAGTAGTTTGGAGAGCTAACTTTTCTTAATCAGTTCCCTCCATGTGATTGACTGCAAGTTGCTTTGGCACCATTCTGGTGTGGAGAATGACAGTTTAGCATGTCATTCCTAAAGCAATAGAAATTCATAAGATTATATGAGAAATAGACAATACAAGTGCTTTCACATATTCGATCAACTTGACTGTGTCCCCAGATCAGTCTCCCTGGAGTTACTTTTACTATAATCCACAACCAGATGGTGAAAGTCAAGACCATACAGATGATTCTCCATGCCATTTGAGTCATCTAGACAGATGTCAATGGTAGCCTCACCTGCTGCTCAGTACATAGTTAGAGTGATGTAGGCAATGGTGTACATCAAACCCTTCCTTTTGTGGTCCACAAAAGAAACAAAGGGAGACAGCATCTTAGGTCTTTCCCAATGGTCCCATTGCACTGTACCGTGTTTGCTTGTGTACTTCACCCCTATTCTGTGAATGGCATATTTTCTTACTTCATTCGTTAGATTAATATATATATATTGCTCTACAAAGATTCAAGTCACAGGTCTTCTCTCTGAAGAACAGACATGCCTGCAGCCAGTCTACTCAGATTGCCCTATATAGCTCTCCATGCTCTTTAGTACCATGCACATAACCTGGCATCATGGCTCATTATCACTCTGTACTGTCATCCCCCAATTACTCATCTACCTCCTTGCAGAAGAGTTTGTGTCTTATTCATCACTGCACCCTCAGCACACTCCATATGAGAGAACTAATAAATGTAGAGGAAATAAAGAACTAGGTAGTTGGTAATGAGATGAGCTCCAAGGTGAGTGACAAGGCTCTAAATGTACATCTGCCTATCCTTCGAGATTGTACTAAGAAGATGTAAGTTGCCCTTGAAGCTTTGACATAATCCAAATACTTCTAGACAGGATGGAAACTGCTTCCCACACCACAAAGTTCTTGACCAAAATGAGCACCCTATAAAAACTGATAGTTCCAAATAAAATTTCAAATACTCCAATTTTCTGGGTTTTGTGAAATGGGCAACAACTGATCTTGGTTTTCAATTCTCTCTCTCTCTCTCTCTCTCTCTCTCTCTCTCTCTCTCTCTCTCTCTCTCTCTCTCTCTCTCACCCCCATGTGGTGTGTGTGTGTGTGTGGGTGTGGGTGTGGGTGTGGGTGTGGGTGTGTGTGGGTGTGTGTGTGTTATTAGAGACTTCACTCAACTTGTACGTTAACTATTGGAAGGTGATACAAGATGAATTCCTACTGAAATGCTAATACTAAGTATTGGCCTCATATACACCAAATTATGCAAAGAAAAAGTATTTACTTCTGAGCTGTCGTTACAGAATTGTCAAAAGACCTTTTTAAAATATCTAATGGCATCATGAAATGTAGAACAAACACTTCAGATAGCCAAGTCTGTCATCTTACTTACCCTGTCATTCCACCTCCTCCCCTCACAAGTTTCTAGCAAGAATTTGAAATAAGCCAGATGGTCTGGGGTTTTCCCCAAATATTTCTTTCTGTTTTCTTTACTAAAAATGTAAAGCTCTCATTTTTATCTGTCAACACAATCTTAACTCATTGTCTTACTAATTAAGGGCCTTCTACATATTTTTACTTACATTCATTGTTCCTTGTTCTCAACTGACAGTTACTACAAATGTCAGTAATGCGTTTCCTTCATATAGTCTTGTCAAAGTTCCTGCAATGATAGAAATCGTACACATTGGAACTGTCCACTGCAGTAGACACCAGTCAGATAGACTTCTAAGTACTTGCAATAAAGCTATCAGAATAGAGGTATTGAATTGTTTTCTTTTACTCCCTACATAGCCTAGGTTTTTATGTTTGTTTGTTTGTTTTTGTTGTGTGGTTTTTTTTGTTTGTTTGTTTGTTTGTTTGTTTGTCAGCTTGACACAAGGTAGAGTCATCTGAGAAGAGGGAACCTCAGTTGGAAAAAAAAACACTTCTAGAATGTTGGCCTGAAAACATGTCTGTGGAACATTTTTATTAATGATTGAGGTGTGAGTGCCAAGTCCATTGTACATGGTATCACTGCTGGGCAGGCGATCCTAGAGTGTATCAAGCAGCCAACTGAGAAAAGCATGGGGAATAAGCCAGTAAGCAGCATTGCTCTGGGGTCTCTGCTTCAGTTTATGCCTCCAGGTTCCTGTCCTGCTTGAGTTCCTATCTTGGCTTCCCTCAATGAACAATGACCAGGAATAGGTAAGCCAAGCAGACTTTTTCTCCCAAGTTGCTTTTAATCAGGGTCTTTACCACAGCAATAAAGAGAAAACTAGAATAATCTCTTTAACTGTAAATTTGGTTGTCGCTTGTGACTAGTAACTAGTGTGTCGAGCAGCACAGAATATTTCACTTTTCATGTCTTATGGCATCTAGTCTTTCATAAGAATAAACAGTATGGAGACAAAAACCAAATAAGACATGTTTCTTTTGTTTCATTCTCAGTGAATAATTGTGATTGCAGTAATGTTTATTAAATATTGCTTGGTTCCTGAGTATGTCTACAACTCTTATCACAAAAACTTCACTTCTGTAATTTAGCAGTGTTGTGTACTACATAAACAAAATGAGACGTGGAGTAATTTAAGCTGATGAAGACATTCCAGTACGCTCTCTTAATATCATCTCTTTTGCCATTGTTGGAAAAGAGTTGTTTTAGTACCTACTGAGGAATACAGCTACTTCAGTCTTAAACATGGCCCTTTCTGCAGAGACCAGCTGGCCCTGCATCTCCGAAATAAACACAGCTAACACAGTCTTGCATTTCTTTACTCCCTGAGACCTCACCACTTGCTAAAGAAAAGTAGTTTTCTTTTCCCAAATTTTCCCAGAGCCAGCAGGGCAGAGGAGATAATGTGTCTTTGGAATTTAGCAGCAGTGTAGCCCTGGCACTTATTGGCTCACTGAGGGCCCTTCAGGAGTCCGTCCATCATGCCAACACACCGATCATGCAGTGTAAACACCAACCATACAATAAAAAGCCAAGGGCAATCTGACCAAGCTGTCCTCCTTCAGGATTGATTCTGATTTATTAATGAGCCTTCAGAAAATACATCCAAACTAATCTCAAATAGCAACAATTTATAGAGCTGTTCAATGGTATTTCAACAGTATATATATATATATATATATATATATATATATGTGACTCAGCAAAGATCAGGACAGGGACAGAAGAGCCACTGGAGAAACCAGCCAATCAGCTGTGTCTTTTCCATTCAGAGCTCAATTTATTTGAAATGACTGGGAAAACCTTCAATGAAAACTTTCTAAAATAATAAAAGATTTGTCCTGTTATCATGAGCCAGATGGCATCAAGAAATAATTATGGGAGTGTACTCTCCCCTGCTTTATAAAATATTTACAAATTGTAGCATAAGCAAGCTTTAGAGGCAATGGTAAAGATACCAATAACATTTCACTTGTAAAGTTTTTAATATCTAGCTATAAAAGACTCACCATGTCCTTAAGTCACATTCAAATACATATAAATAAAAATCTCATCTGCAAACAGGAGCCAGTGGCTAAAGAAAGAAGCCTTGATTTCTTTTCCTCAGAGAAATGCATTAGAAATATTTAGTGTTTTGTATTTATGAAACTAAATTTATTGCCACCACTTCAGAGAGAGTGTTAGTAAGGATCTTAGCTTGCGAACTTTTAGATGTAAAAGGAATCAATCAATAGTAACATCAGTAACAGTTGTAGAGAAACAACCTATAGCACGTGTTTTGCATCATGTTCTTCATTAAAGTTGGGTGGAGAAACATTTGCCTACATTGCACACGTGAGACAGGAGACATTTAGAGAAATAAATTGCTCCCTATCACTGAGGAATTCAAATAGGAGCCTAGCTCACCTTGTCTCTGAAGTCTGGGCCAAGCCTGGGCTAGTACATCTATGCTTCAGAGCACCCAAGACGCATAGATGACCAGTTGCAGTGCAGGACACAGAATGCTTTACAGTTGCTCTTTAAGGGTCAGGATTTTATAACTTCAAAGAGTTTTCAGAAAGAATACATTTCTGCATATAGAGATGCAGATTTCTAATCCCAGCACCAAGGAGTCTAAGGTTAGAGGATCTCCAGATAAAGGCTATTCTAGGCTACATAATGAAAAAGAGGGGAAAGAAGAGATTAACAGCTAATAGATTGCTTTAGGAGCTATGAACATCTTCACAATATTAATGCTTCCAATGCATGAACGTGGGAGGTCTTTTGATTTTTATCTTCTTCATCAATTTCTTTCAAATATGTGCCATTTTCCTTATAAGAGACTCTCACTTCCTTAGATAAGTTTATTCCTAAGTATTGGGAGGCATAGATGTTATTGTGAATGGGATTGTTTTTACCTTTTGTTTTTTTCTGAGCAAATTTGTTAATGTTGTAAAGAAACCTATTCTTGGTTGTGGGGAGCTGAGGAAGTCTTCAGTGAATGTGTATTGTTGACATGGGCACAGACACCTTAAGCACTGAGTGCCTCAGACTCATGGGAACAGCAAAGCCTTCTCCATGCAAGCCAGGCTCATGACTAGCAAACCCTTCCCCTGCTGATGTACCAGTGTTCGCAGTACATGCAAGAACCAGAAACTGCAGCTTCCTCCTCCTGAACATGGACAGGGTTTCACACATTTACAAAAGGAGAGTGTCCCCTTGCACAGACTCCCTACTAAGTCAACTAACTCCTCCCCCTCCTCCCATCATGGTTGTAATAAATGAGTGGAAGTTTCCAGAGTCTTGCCTAGAAGGTGCCAATCTATCTGAAAATGCACATCCCACCTGACCCCAGCTTGTCCGTGCTTGTGTCTATGTGTCTTCACTACCTCACTGCCCTACTAAGGCTTCCCAGAGCCACACTGAATGGGATGCTACAGTAGGTATATATAGAAAAAATAGAGACTTTGCTGCTGCTGCTGTTGTATGTTGAATTTTTTTAATCTATTACTTTAGTGAATTTGTTTCTCAGTTACAATAGTCCTCTGGTGAAATCTGTATACAAAAGAGGTATCAGCACACACACACACACACACACACACACACACACACACACACACACACACACCATTATCACTGCACTACTCACAATAGCTAAGATAGAGAATAAGCATGAGGCCTACCAGTATAGCAATGGATAAGGAAAATATAATACTCAGGAGTACTATCTTGTTATTTGTAGCTTGTTACACAAAACAAGTCATATAAACACAGATAAGCAACATGTTCTCTTTCATATATGAAAACAAAACAAACAAACAAACAAAAAAACAGTTAACCTAAAAGTAGCATACTGATTATTTCAGACTAAGAACGGTGCCAGAGATTAAAGAGATGAGAGTGGGAAAGGGGTGATTGGATCTGATCAGTGTATGTTGCGCATATAAATGGAAATCCTATATTGAATCCCATTAGCAAATGTAGCTAATATGTGTTTATTTAAATATACACATATGTATATATAATATTTATGGCAATAAAAAAATAATAAAGCACAGACTCTCATCAAAAGTCAGTATTTGGCATGCATGGAATGTTTGGCTTTCAGGAATAATTTTGTAGTTTGTCTTCTGTGCAAGCCATGACTTGTAAACAGCATGAAAACAATTTAATCTTAGCTGTCAGTTCTTTTACCAAATGCTTAAACCCTCCTTTTATTTAATACCCCCCCCCCAAAGAACACCATTTATGAGGTAAAAATCAAAGTTTGAATTCTCAATGGAATGCCACTATAATATCATGAATAAAAGCGCTTTCAATGTAGCATAAGAGAGCCAATGCTACTTCTACACCTAACGATGCAGCCACCCAGGGAAGACAAACAATATCAGAAAGTATTTTTGTCCTGTGCTCTAAAGCGAGTCTTCCCTCTGGGATTGTCATGGGAGTTAAATAAGGAGGCATGTAAGAATGTGTCGTGTACTCAGAGTGTGTTCAGAAAAACTATTTAACAATGATGCTGAGCATCCTTGAATGCCCACTTAACTGCGGGCATGCTGGACACTTGGATGAGTAAGAGCATCAGGCCTTGTTTTCTACACACTCCAGATAAGATCATCTACTGATCATTTAGTGCACCCTGGATTCCTGTTGGAGGTCCTGCTCTGAACTGGTCATGGCTGTAGTGTTAACTGTTTATGGGCTGGTACATGTATTTTTTAACTTTGGGGTGTCTTCTGATTCTTGTTTTGACTTAGAGATGTTTGCTTCCTTATTTGTTTTATTTTGCTTTCCTTTGCTTGTCCTGCATCACAGTATTCAATCGCCCAGTTGCCCCACAGAAAACAACCAGTTTCACAGACCCCTTCCAGTTCAAAGGCATCCCCGTCATCATCACGCCTTCTATATGTACATATAAACACAGACATGATGTGTATATATGTATATGCATGCACATATATGAAACTTGTGTGTGTGTGTGTATAGGCATGTGCGTGACTGCATGACTGTGTGTGGCTATAGCGTTGTAAAGAAGCTACATATCGTGGGTAGCTCATGTAAGATCTTGTCTTACTCCATGGCTTTTGTAGTTCATGCTTCCGTGCTTTCCAGCAGCCCATTGATGCTGCCAGGAGGCCAGATGTATCCTGGTCCCTACATTTTTACGGTATACACTCTGCCAAACCATGTACATCGTTACAACATTAAATGTAAGAGTCCTACCTTGCTTGAATTTTATTTTTCTGCTGGAAAGTTCCTAACCTCTTTAACCTTATACCTTGGTTATCAAGAAATTATTCAATCCGGGATCCCTCAAAAAAAAAACAAACACTATTAACACACACATGCATTGCCTGAATAGGAAAATTGGATGCTTGAGTGGGCTGTGTTTTAATTCCTAAAGGCGGTGGAAGGGGAGCCTAAAGAATTTCAAAAACTGTCCCCCAAGTTCACTACTTCCATGCTTGGTGATCTAGGACTCCAATCTTGACTCCATTTATCCTTTCAACAAATAGCTAGTGGGCACCTATCACATTCTGAGGCCATGCAGATACTCTCACAGCTGGATTCACCGGCACTCACAGCTTGCAGCTGAAAGGCACAGGGATCAATACAAAGTCGCTTGGCACATAAATGCACAAGGAATGTGAGAACTACTCTTTACTTCTAAAGGGAAGGCCACTTTTTGTGCTCTTTTAAAAAAAAAATTTAGTCACTGTTCAGAGCCTTGCCTGGGGCCAGTGTTCTCTTACAGCTCACCCTGTTGCTACACAGCAGAAGGCTTTCACTCAGTGACTGACAGGGATAATAAATTCCAGCTCCACCCATCCCGTAGATGCCCAAAGATAACAAGTCAACAGTATGGTACGTGTCCTTTTAGATACCCACCATACACGTGGGAAAGTCACACACAACACACTAAACTAGTTTGCACCTCTTATTCATTCATTGGGAATTTTGGTATCCTCTTGGATCTCTTGTCAAAAGGCCTCAGTGAACGCTGCTACCCCAGAGGTGACTCTGAAACATAAAGAGATCTGAGCTCCCGAGGCAGCAGACAGTTAAAACTCAGCAAATAAACGGTTATTAGAAAAATATAAATCACTGGGGTGGGGGAGGAGGCAGTGACTGGATTATTGAAAGCTGAGTTTCAAAACTAACCCATTTTCTAAGGTTGTATTTCAATTATCTAAAGCCATATGTACTCCTACAGTATATACTTAAGAATAAAGAGAATTGAAAGTGCCCAGAAAACACAAGACACCGGTCATTAATGTTTGCATTCATAATGAACTTCGCTAAGCCCTCGTGAGGCCTATTCACCTTTAACTGCAGAAAGCACGGCTGTCTAAGTCCAAAGACTGCAGTAGATTTGAAGCACAGTGGGGAAAAGCAAGTTCCTGCAATGAGAGAGTGAGCGGGCCAAGGAGGCAGAGCTGTGGAGGCCTAGCCACAAAGCAAGAGGGAAAAAAAGCCTTAGAGTAAGAAGTTCAAAAGCGTAGTGGGATCCACTGTGGGGATACATGGTGGTCATCTGACTGTAGGAGGACATCACCGATCACAGCTGGTACGAGTTCGTTAACATATGTAGTCTCATCTTTTTTAAATGAGGAAGCTACGTATTTTGAATGCATGAAAACAAGTATTTTGGGTTCTTAAACATGTTAGCTATTAAGAAATTTTCAATTAGGCCAAACGTCTCATTTCCTAAAGAGTCTGGAAATTTGAAGCAGCTCTCATGTAATGACCTCATACGTGACCTCACATAGTCATGTATGCATATAAATGACATGAAATAGAACTCAGCCTAAGCTAGCAAATCCCATCTCCCTGGGTTGTAGTGTAAGAGATGATTAGCTTCTTGGTTGTCAGCTTCCAGTAACAGCGTGATCAAAGGCCTTACCTGGAATCCAAAAACGTTGACTTCTTGCTTTTTGTCTAAGGCAATTGAGACCATGGAAATTACCTCACTGTTCAGTGTCTCAGTTTATCTGTTTGTATAATGAGAAAAACAAAAGCTGGCCTCACAGGGATCCCATAGACTTTGTTCCTGTTTCAAAGTTTGGAAATGCTTAGCATAAACCCCAATAATGGCCTAGTTTGGGGTTATTATTTTTCTAAGCAAATAGCCCTCAAGAAAAAAAGATGTAATGGGAGTCTTTCTTTCCTTCCTTACAATCTTTCTTTTCCAAAGAATACAATAAAGAAACAGAGAGCCAAATACATTGACTCATGTCTTTTTCTAATAGTGTTGCGGTCAATTTGCTCATGCATAAAAAAAAGTAGCAGTGAAGCTTTGAACTCTGGGTTTTGGAAGGCCATGAGTGGAAAAATGTCTTTAGCAAAATCAGTCCAGTGTGCACATGGGAGTAAAGTCCACTTGGGCACTCTGTCCCTGTTAAAGTCCCTTTCTGTTGTCTGAACTTTCTGGGGTGGGAGTGGGGAGTTTGAACTTTGTCTTTGAATGAAATCTTGAGTTGGTCTTTCTGTATTTTTTTTTCCTGTATTGCTTTACTCATTTTAAGCCATAGGTGGTCTCTCAGCTTGAACTTGTTTCTAGGACAAATAGGAAAACAGGATAGGCTTTGTGCCTATAAATAACCGACTCCTTCTTTTACGGCTAAAGCTACACCAGCTTCATTCATAAAGCTGAATGGGAGCTAAGAGTTTTTACTCGGAGACTTCCGATGCTAAAATTAGTTAATGTGCCCCAAGGGTAATAAGATGTGCTCCAGCTTTTTCAGAATGTTTCTTTTACAAAGGCTGTCATAGCTTCGTGTAGTGCGTGTTGATGTACCTAATAGACACTAGACATCTCAGTGGGGTTTTTTTCATGGTTTCTTGGGCACTTGCTTTAATGCTAAAAGATGCTGTCATTCTAAAAGAGGATAGTGTTGGTGCATCCCCAAATATTTAGTGTCATCGGTGATGAGAGTATGTAGGTGGCTTATCCTATCCATCACTTGGTTGAGGAATTTGTGCCAGTACTAAAATCTCATTACTAAAATGCTCTGATAGCTATCTCAGGATGTTTTCATCTTTCTCCTCAACAGAGGAAGACATGCCTACTGGATACATGTCTACACTGCAGACCAATGTGTACTTTGCTCTTTCCCTCCTGCCACGGTGGCACAGACTTCTCTCTTTCCCAAGGTTTTTCTCTAGCTCATTCTCTGACCTCTCACCACCATCACCTTTTGAGACTCATCAAGTCTTTGTAGCATTGGCCACGTGCATCGTAACTTTCTCAGTATAGACTGTGGTTCATTCTTGTTTCAGTACTTTTAGACATAGCATAATGCTAAGCAACTAAATGCCATACCAAGATTCACAGTGCTTTCTATTGACAGCACCTGTCCATCTTTCCAGTCCCTTTCTTTCCCATACCACCTACTGTTTCCAACCTTACAATAAATAATAACTATCGCATTTTTATTTAAATTTCTTTATTTATGTGTATGGATGTTATGTGCATATGTGGTGCATATGTGGCGTTACAGATATGAGCAGCCATGTGGATGATGGGAATTGAACCCAGGTCCTCTGAAAGAGCAGGCAGCAGTCTTAACCACTGAACCATGTCTCCAGCCCCAGTAGTTACAGTTCTTTCTCCTAATGCTATAACTCATATCTTTTAGGATATTCACTCACACCTTTCTGTTATTTCTGCCTAGAATATTCTACTTTCTCATTACCTCCCTAAGCGCTCCCAATAGCCTGCCTTGGCCCTTTAGACAGAACTATGTGGCTCTGCCGGGTTCTCTTACATTGTCCATATTTCTTGTGACTTCTGACACTGTCAGTATTTCTGTCTAACTGCCTGTCTCCCCTGTTGGTCCATAGACCCCACTGGTTGAGTCTGCCTTACAACACAGCGTGTTCTCAGCACAGGTAAGAACTACATCTGGCTCTCTATATGGCTGAATAAAAGGCTGAAAGAAGGGAGCACCAATAAAATCAGAGAAAAGCACAAATAGCAGAAACAAAACAGATTCAGCAATCAATTAGGCATTTAGTTGATCATAGGGTGTGATCAACTGTACTCATGTAAGATGGAAACCTCTAAAAGAAGGGCCAAGTATCACACCCAAACATTGATGAGGAAGAGGCAAAAAGATCCCTGGAGCTTGCTGGCTAAGCCAATGTCACCAGCTTGGTAAACGTCAGGTTCAGTGGATGACCGTACCTCAAACAATAAGGAAGACAGCAATTGAGAAAGATACTCAGTGTTGACCTCTGGCCCCCACATCACACATACACATTCAATATAAAATCCAACTTTTTTTTTTAAGTCAGAAATCAAGACATTTCCCGCAATAGCGTATCACAGTCCTGCTAGTGTTTCAGTTGCCTCTCCCGGTGCTCTGACTTGACAGGAAGCTGCTCAAGGAAAGAAAGGTTTGATTTTGCTCCTGTCTTGGGGGACATAAACAAATCATACTGAGGAAAACATGGCAGCAGGGTCATGAGGTTCCTAACTCACATCTTGGCTGATCAGGAATCAGGAAGATATGAATGCAGGTTTGCTTTTTCCTTTTTTCTTTTTTTCCTTTTTCTTTCTTTATGAAATCCCCAACCCCAACCCATGGGATGGCGCATCCCAATACTCAGTGTGGGTCTTCTCTCTGAGTTAATAGCATCTGGAAATGTATGTACAGACTCATCCAGAACAGGTCGTATTAGTTCACTATAAATTATTACCCTTCCAAGGTTAAAGCTCTTTCTAATTTTGCATTGTTGTCAGAAAAAAAAAATACTTAGATATGGCTGACTGACAAAAAAAGTACAGAAAGTTCCATATGAGGATGAGAGGTTCACTTTAAACACATGTTTCCTCACTAATACCCTGGGTGTTACCTAATCTAGTCATGTTGACAATCCAAATTAACCTCTGCAGCAAGGTATAAAGTAGGTGTCTAAGACAAGACCTTAACCATAATGAAAATAAACCCAGTCATCACAACTCTTAGCTAGTCTCTCATCCTCATCCTGGGGACTTCCCCAAAGTGGTCCAAGCACAAACCGCTCTATAATTCCTTGTCCCTGATGACTAGTCCTATTGAATCTCAATCTCGTGATGTGTTGGTGGCCAGAAATCTTCATTTTTAACAAGCAGCCTCTGTAATTCTAGATGCTTTTAAGTTCAAAGCCAGAAGTAGGACAAAATAGTCACTGGCTGACTAAGGAAGCAAGAATATGAAGTGACCACCCCTCACTAGTGGTAGCTGGCTAAACACACATAGTTGTGCACACGTGGATGTGGACTCACAGTTAACCCTGGATATTCCAGCAAGAGTTGTGCATGCAGGAGTCAGAGCAGGAGGCTCATGAGACATTAGTCTCCCACTTAACTTCACACTGTTGACTTCTTTTTCCTGCTTGAGGTGTGGCCCAATGAAACCCATCTGTCTGGACAGATGAATATTAAATAAAGCCATCCTCTGCCTGAGACCTGGACAACGTGCTAACAGTAATAACTATTATTATAATCACTACAAATAATTATTCTTCTGAAGAAGACAAATGTGTCCTACTGAGACTGGTTTTAAGGCCCTTTCCAATTTTGCATTGTTGTCAGAGAAAAATAATTAGATATGGCTGGCTGACAAAGAAATAATCCACAGAGTTCTGTATGAGGACAAGAGGTTCACTTCAAACCAATGCTTCCTGTTTTGATCATGTGTTCCAAATAGTCTCATTTTTTCCTTTGGGTTTTACATATATTTTTGTCATTTATGGTCATGCCCACAATCTGTCATGCTTACAGTGAATCCAGAATAAACACTCAGTTTCTGTGGCTCTTCTATTATTTATAGCTTAAGATTACTATCGTTCACCTTCCTCCCAAGATCCCGTTTCATCACTGACCATTTGACATCGGCACACTGTACCCTAAGTTCCTGGTAAAACAGAATGTATGTGATGTGGGCAAGAAAAACAATACATCTTGACTTTCCCAAAGTAGTCTGCATCAAGTGTTTTATGTGTAATTGAAAACATATTTTTACAAGCAAACAGAGCCAATAAACTAGGGAAGCCATATGGAAGGAGCAAGCCCAAGTTCTCTGGTTTTTAATAAGCTGCAGCAGAGGACTGTAGCAACAGTAAGGCATTACCTTCCAACTCAGACTCAGGAACGTCAGTGTGGTGCCTCCTAAGTGCTCTGTACACAGGAAGTTCCAGTAAGAGGAAGGAGAGGGACTGCAAACACACACTGTGGTTTTGCATCACTTTGCTAGTCCCGATGTGAACGCCTCAGATGCCTGTGTACAGGTAGGATGGCTGATGAAGGGAAACTCTTTCCACTTCTGGTCTCAAGACCTAAAAGCATGGTTGTCTTTCTGTAATCGTTACTTTTAAAACATAACCACAAAGGAAATACCTTTCTTAGCAAATTCCTGTTCTCAATTGCACTGCTGTTATCTCCCAGAATTCCTGTCTCATCCACATAGTCACACAGCCTTTCTAGTCCCTGAACTTGAACTAGCATGGTTCATAGTGATGCTTACAACAGCAAGCATTCTAGGCCCTGAGATTGGATCCTTGACACACATTAAATCATTATGGCCTACTGGTTTCTTGTATGAGCACACTAGCTACAAACTGGAACTGGATTTTTTATTTGATTTATGAAATGGCACAATTCATTAAAATAAATCATTTTACATAAAATGCTAGTTATAAAGCCATTAATAAAAATTAAATAATGGATTTTAGCCCTGGGGATAGGAGCAGTACCTATTTATAAGTTATATGTTTTACCAAATGTACCTTTTAAATCTTTAAGAAATATGAATTGAGTGAATTTTATTTAATAGTTTACCATAACTAAACAGGGTCAGACTATATGCACACAATGGTGATGTGAAACATCCTTTTTCAATTTCCATGTCAATGTTTAAAGTAGATTTCTTCTATGTGTTGACAAGAAAATAGAGGCGGAGGAAGAGTCATAGACAGTAAGAGTCTAAACTAGTCCAACTCCTACAGACAGATTTAGTAACTTCACTTCAGGACTCTAGTCTACTTATACACAGGACGCATGTACAATGCCTCAGATGTGTGTGTTAGGATACAAGAATATCAGTGTTTACCAAAAGGCACAGAATAAAAGGGCAGCCTACAGAACAAGAGGAAATACTTAAAAGTCATAAATCTAAAAAGGAAATGGTATTCTAAATATAAAAAAGAATGCATTAAATAAACAACTATAAAAACTTACTGAAAAATGAAAAATGAAACAGACATTTCTGTAAAGAGATATACAAATGGCCAAAATACATATGAAAAGGATTATATACAAATACCCAAGAACACACATGAAAAGGTACTTACCATGATGATGGTTAGAGTGGGGTGTTCTTCAATAATTGATAAACGTATATTGACACATTCTAACTACCCAGAATTCATGGTTTAGATTAAAGTGCATTCTTGGTAATGTAATGAACATTAATAATTACATTAATAATGAAAAGACAGGGGAAAAGTGCAAGCAAATTGTTTGCATCGGAATCAGCCACTGCATAGAATTCATGATGCCACTGAAAGGATGTTTTATCTACTAATTTGGAAAGGTGTACTGGATCTATGTTTGGAGTTGGAAAACAATTTTGCAAGTAATATGCTTATATTAATTCTCCAAGGCTGATATAAGCATAAAATCTAGAAACTAGGTGATATAGAAAAAAGTTCTGGGCTCTGGGAGTTCAATATCTAGACATGCAAATGATGGGTTTCTTTGGAAGGCCACACGGAGATATTTGTCTGACCACCAAGGTCTGCTGGCTTAGCAGCGATCCTCAGTGTCCCTTCATATGTACACAGTGGCTCACCTCAATGCCCACCTTCATCTTCATGTGCCCTTCTCCTCATGGGCATGTGTATCCCTGTACCCAAACTTCTGCTCTTAATAAGGACATGCAGGATTGGGGACACACATGACTCCAATATAAGTTCATCCTGCCTAATTACTAAATAATATCACATGCTAAGTTTCAGGTGGTTAGGTCTTCAAAATGTAGGAGGACACGATTGACTCCAAAACAATAATCTCATATTTTTAATGATTTGAAAAGTTAAATTCATGTATATATGTGTGCACATTAATGTACATGTAAGCAGATGTGTGCATATATAAATTATGAATATGTATAGGTAGAATTTCTAAAGGACTGACTTTCTTGGGTTACCTCTTATGAAATTATGGGATGTACAGAGGGTAGACATATAGTAATTAATTCTTTTGATCTCTACAGTTATGAATTTACTGCAAGTGTTCAGGAAACACATATAACTATTGAAATTTTAACTACTCAATGCGAAACTGTTTAATGTATACAATGGCACACATCAGGGTAGATATAGGGCTGCCTTGAAAACAATGGGGGACACAACAGTGTTTCAATTTTTCCCAATATTGTTCAGACAATATTCTGAGCAGTAATCTTTTATATGGTCCCCTAAATTAGAGCTTGTAACTTAGTATAAGGGAGTTATTAGTACTGAAGTTAAGTCCTGAGGGCCGGGTGTGACTCTATCCCTGGAGATGGCTTTGTGACTTGAACTTCCTAACCACACTAGCATCTGTATTTTCATCTCGACATATTTCTTCAAATTTTAGGTATGTAATCTTTCGGTCTATGTTTGTTCACAGCTGGCTCTTATATGAACATTGTATATCACAACAGACCTTGAGGCTAAAAATAAGCATAAACATGGATCATTGGCTCTGATCTTTGTACTTGAAAGCCAGCATCTCCGTATTATCTGATTAGGCAGCCAGGCTCCTCTACACACGAAGTCTCTGCAAGGTGTTCACAACATCCTACCCAAAGTCTGTGGGAAGACCAACTCTCCATGCGAAGAGATATTGAAAGAATGATTTGAACCACAGACGGTTACGTTACTCCTCTGAATCTTTGGTTCTTCCCTTGTCCAATCATGAAAACTTATTAATGCCCACTGTGCTCAAAGATTCTTTCTCAGTCCTGCAGATCCATCCCTATTCTCTCAATGATGGTTAGTTTTTGCATAAGATGGAGCTTTAAAAAAAACAGACATTTAAAAGGAAATATGAGATGTGTTGGTAAAGAAATTACATGGTTTCAGAGAAACTTGCTCTCTGTGTTAGGAGTTGTAACTCAGACTTTAAAGTTTTCCAGAAGTTTCTTTTGACAGGATAGTGCCAATTCAGCTTCAATATTTATAAGTTAGGTAATTCTGCCCTCTGGTTTTCCAAAAGGGCTGCTTCAGCTGTGTCTATAGCTGTCGGGGAGAAAGATATGACTTGGGGAAGGAACAACTGAGCGCTCAGAGCTCACCAACACAAAACAAGTAATCCCATCTCTGATGTGGATGTGTTCTTACTCTAGAGAGTTGAACCCATCTGCCAAGTGTGAAGGAATATCAGATAAGAATAACAAGGGATAAGATTTGCACCGCGTCATAGCAAACATCAACATTTTGCCTACCCCTCACAACGCCTTTCCCTCAAAGCCCTTCCTTTGAAGGTGCTTGCATTCTTCAGCCGCAGCCCATGCCAAGGTGACAGGCTCTCTTTCCTTTGATGTTTGCCCTCAGCCTCCTCATAGTTAGTACTTCCTGCCCTGTGTGTCTTCTTATTTTATTTTTTTAAATTTATTTATTTATTTACTCACTCACTTCACATCTTGGCCATAGCCCCATCTCTCCTTACCTCCCAGACCCACCCTGCCTCCCTCTTCCCCATCTGCCCTCCCCTATTCCTCAGAAAAGGGGAGCTCCCTTACCATCCACCCCATCTCACCAAGTCATATCAGGACTTAGCTTGTCTTTTTCCCCTGTGGCCTGGCAAGGCAGTCCTGCAAGGGGCGGGGGGTGGGGGGTTGATCATAAAGCTGGTAACAGAGTCCATGTCAGAGACAGACCCCCCTTACTAGAAGACCCACATGAGGCCTGAGCAGCCCATTGGATACATCTTTGTAAGGGGCCTAGGTCCAATCCATGCAAGGTCTTTGGTTGGTGCTTCAGTCTTAGCAGGCCCCTCCGGGCCCTAGTTAGTTCTGCCCTGTGCTTCCTAACACTGGATGCAAAGCTCAAGTGAGCAGACCACTGTTTGGGTTTTTTGTTTGGTTTCTTTCTTTCTTTTATTCTTTTTAAGGAATGTTGCTTATTGTAGTGGTGGCAATGTTTTGGCTTTGTCATTCATTGCAATAAAGTCTAAATTTGCCACATCCCTAAGCAAAGCAAGCTAATGTCACTCTTTTTGACTTTGAAGTCTTATTTCCAAGCAATGTCCACTATCATTTTTCCCTCTAGCTGACTTTTGAAAAGACTTGAATTGCTTTAAAAAAAAAAAAAGTATTGAAGAAGCTAAATATAAATTTCCCACAAGAAATATAGAGCAAGGTTCCTTTATTAAAACCAGGTTTTGCTTATGAGTAGGGTTTGGAATTTTTTTTTTAATGTAGACTGTTTTGTAAATTCTCTTCATACATCTAAAAAATGAATTTATCTGCTCCTTCGTGACATTTTTGAGACAATGACTTCCTTTAAGTTTTGTCCTGCTGCAATTGTATCAATTCTTCTCCCACAATTTTCAGCAGGTGATGTACACTCCACCATAGTTCATTGATTTGAAAATGGCAGGGTATCGAAACTGTGTTACTATACAAGTTCTGGCTATGCATACCAGCAGCCTCAGGCCTGGGTCTGAGAAGAAGAATTCTACTGGGACTCGGGTAGAACTTAAACCCATTGAATAGAGTTCACAAGTGGATCCTCACCATAAAAACAATATTGGTCAGATGGGATCCAGCAGGCAGCTGTCCTGTATGATGATGTTCACTGTTGGCCTTTTCCCCTTTGAGGGTACAAGCTCTCAGGAGCAGAGACTTAGTTTTAGTTCCTTTCCTGCTATATCTCTAAGACCTGGGACAACGCAGTCCCTCCACAGTGATGGGATGGACAAATGAGTGTAACTAGGTGTTTTTCTTCAAGTACAGCCTTCATAATGGCTCTATGGAATCATCTTTGGCTGTCCTTTCATGGCATCTTGAGTAGATTCTGTGTGTTTCTAGTCACTTTCAACAATAAAAGACACAAGGCCGTTTAAACCTGAACTTCAGATGAAATGAAAAATCTCTGTCTTCTCAATCAGCTGTGAGGCTTGTGCTCTGTTCTTTCTCTCTTGCACTCAGTATTCTACTTTTAGCACCCTATTGTAGATGCTACCCGTAACCCAGATGTTTCCAGAACTCTTCTCTGTGGCCACTGAACTTCTCAAGCTTTCTTAGGGAGGAAGAGGGAGTTCTTGCCTCGCTTAATCCACTATTCATGAAGTACATTCACAGTAACTGATGTATCTGATTTAAGTAATGCCATATGGCTGTCAAAATTATGTATATGCCAATCCAGGCTTAATCTTGTCTCTCTCATGGGACACATGGACAACTTTCTTGAATCATATTGGGATGGGGGTCTACTTGTATGACATACTCTTTCTTGAAACAGAAACAAGACCCGCCCTTTTACAGATGCCGTGCTCACTGTAGATCTCGCCCCCCCCCCCGATAACCCAGCAGAGCTACCTTCTTTCAGGTGCACCTGATTCCCAACACATTCATTCAGCCTTAACACCTTGGAAAAATAGGAAAGTGAGCTCCTCCGCACTCTTTTGTCATCTAGGTATTGCCATTGTTCAGACTTTCAGGGCAAGGAGTAGGTACAGCCCCCCTTCCTGAAGGCAAGCTCAACATTTTACCAGAAGAATTCTAGGAACTCTGACCTCCAGCTCCTAGGCTCTCACTTGGCATTGGGGGGGGGGGCGGGGAAATGTACCAACAATTGACAGTCATACCCGTGGAAGAAAAGCTTCTCCGCCATGGTGTCTGACTTCTCCACAGGTGGCTGCTTCAGTCCCCAAACTCCATCATTTTGTTGTCTTTTCACAGACATTATATATAGAAGAAAACAACACATTAAATGAGACTTCGTTCCTGAATAGCTTACCTTTCAGTAAGTCTACAACAAGGTGTGTTCAGTAAGTCTACAACAGGGTGTGAAATGCAATCAGTATGCCTTTTCAGGCTCATCACCTGGCTGATCTCAACCTTACTCCTCTGTATCCAAGGTTATCGTGACAGGAAAATTCCTACCACCATCCTATCAGTTATGCTTTCTCTCAAAGGCCGAGAAAGAACCTGGTTCCACAGGCAGTGCTGAGGACACGGAATACGATTGCAGCATACACTCATCACAGGATAAGTTACTACAGACCCCTGCAGATTTAAACTCCTTCTGAATTCTTATGGGCCTTGGTACTGAGTGGTTCCCCAAGTGTTCCAGGCATCAGAAAATTTCCCATGTTAAGAATTAGTGAAGGAGTCTTTCTGCTTCTGGGTTAACTCACTCTTTATGATCATTTCTAGCTCAATCCATTTATCCACAAATTTTGGGAATTCCTTGTTTTTAATAGCTGAGTAGTATTCCATAGTGTATATGTACCACAGTTTCTTTATCCATTCTTCTACTGATGGACACTTAGGCTGTTTCCATGTTCTGGCTATTATGAATCAGGCTGCTATGAACATGGTTGAGCAATTTTCTTGTTGTGTGCTGGAGCATCTTCTGGGTATATTCCAAGGAGTGGAATAGCTGGGTCTTGAGGAAGCCCTATTCCCATTTTTCTGAGATAGCACCAAATAGATTTCCAAAGTGGCTATACTAGTTTGCATTCCCACCAGCAATGAAGTAGCATTCCTCTCTCCCCACATCCTTGCCAGCATGTGGTGTCACTTGAATTTTTGATCTCTAAATGAGAGAAGCATGGGAGAATAGCAAAGTAGAAGGATCCAGAGGGTCCTAGAAACCTACAAGTAGAACATTATGAAAGGCAGATTTGGGCCCAGGGGCCCCACTCAAACTAAGGCACCAGCCACGGACAATACAGGCGGTAAACTTTAAACCCCTACCCAGATCTAGCCAATGGTCAGAACATTCTCCACAGTTGAATGGAGAGTGGCATATGACTTTCTCACGTACCCTGGTGCCTTACATTTGACCATGTCCCCTGGAGCGGGAGACCTGGTGGCACTCAGAAGAAGGACAGCAGGTTGCCAAGAAGAGACTTGATACCCTATGAGCATATACAGGGGGAGGTAATCCCCCTCATGAGCAGTCATAGGGGAGGGGAATAATGGGAAAATAGGAGGGAGGGAAGAATGGGAGGATACAAGGGATGAGATAAACATTGAGATGTAACAAGAATAAATTAATAATAAAAAAAAAAGAATTAGTGAAGGAGCTGGAGAGAAGTCTTGGTGCTTAAAAGTACTTGCTGGTTTTGCAGAGGATTCGTGCTGTTTTTGGTTCCCAGCACCTACATGGCAGCTAGCAACCATCTATAACTAGTTCCAGGGGATCTGATGCCCTCTTCTGGACTCTGCTGTAATTGCATGCCCACTATTCCCAAAGATACAGGCAGACAAAATACCTACAGCAGAAATAAATAAATAAATCATACAAAAGTATACAATACTTTAAATTAACTTCATGTTTTAAGATGAATTTAAAAAGGAAACATCTGAAAATGAGGCAGATTTCCATCCCTGCTTGATGCCAGCTCTTTAGGTTTTAAAATGCTTCCTTAGCTATTGTATCCAACTCTACAATCTCAAGCTGGAAGCCCTGAGCCACAGTCCCCATGAATAGTCCTCTTTCTTGGGTTTGACCAGTCGGTTGTCTTTGGGCTGCAATGGGACAAACTAGAGCTCTTGGTTTTGTTTTCACAATTGGATTGGCACCAAGTTTTGGATCTTCCGAACATCTTAGATGTGTGGATATACACCCAGAGAACAAAAATTCAGATAAGCATGGAAATGTATTAGAAAGGAACAGATTAAGATAATTTTGTTGGTTTTTAATTTTCCTTGAAATTTGTCTTTCTATTACGCCCTCAGTGATAACAGGTAGTAGCCATTTTACTTAAGTACTATGGGAATTAAGTAGAATATTGTACAACAAAACTTTGAATTTATGGGAGAAATTCCCATTGCTCTTTTACAAGTTTTGTAATTAACCAGGATGAGAGTTTATAGGCTTTGACCTTATGGTGGAGAAAAAGGTCCCCTTCTGTCACAGACCTAGGGGAGGGGGAAAGGGTAAAAGAGGGAGGAAGGGAGAAACAGTAAGATAAAAGCGAGGGGATAACAATTGAGATCTAATCTAAATAAATTAATAAAATAAAATTTTAAAAGAATGGAATTTAGTCAAGGGGACATTTGAAATAACTTCAAGTCAATGTGACAATTTATGTAGTATATTTGAAATTAGAAGTAAATCTTTCTTGGAAATGAAAAAAAAAATAAGTTTTGTCATTAAACGTATACCCTTTGGCAATCTGTAAACTTGAATCCTTGCTTTCTGTAACTTAGAAAAGCAAGTAAATCAACTCAACTGTTTTCTATTTCTGTAGCAAGTTCTATGGGATACATTTATTATACAACTGTTTTGCTACATATATGTATACATATTTAGATATATGTAATCATAATCTGTATTTTGTAGATGCAGAAACAGATATAGGAAATTTGCTCAAACAACATTGGCTAAACTGGTCCATGACAGAACCAAAATCCAAAGCCTCAATTAGCATCAAAACTTTAGTTTATATGAGTTAGAATTCACAATCTCAATAATTGAGCTCTGAGCTCCTTTAATGGTTTCTTTGGGTTCTACATTTGCAGACTTTGTTTCATTATATAAGACACTGTTCAGAATGTATTGTTGCTGCTGGTTTTGTATATACTTATATTTTGTTTTTGTTTTTTTAATTACTTATGTGGAGGTAAAAGAAATATCAGGGAGATTTATCTACTTTGACTTTTCTTTTAAAAAAAAATAAACAAATCTTCTTAGTTCGGCTATTTCCTTAAAGTAGCTACTCTATAAGCTTCTTTAGAAGATTGTTTATTGCTTGCTATTAGAAGGAAGAACTTCTAATATTTTGTCTTATAGTTAGTCAATATTATGTAGTGGACTTGATCATTGTTCCCTATTCCTCATGATGAGAAATAAGAAGAATATGCTTAAGAAGAGATACACATGGATTTGAAATGTCACAAGGATTGTTAATTCCCTTCTCAGTTGCTGTTTCACGGACAGTCTGTTTACGTTGATAAAAATAGAAAGTAGGAAGAGTCCAGAAATGGACAGATGAGGAACTCAAGTCTTGCATAAAGGATGGTAGATTTTATCATCTTCTTTTAAATAACAAACATTCAATGTCATTGAGCCTGGTTTTTCCCATCTTGGAGAAATAGCACATGAGGAAGAGAGTGGGGAGGACAGAAAGGTAGCTCCAACTGAGGGATACAATGACTTCATCCAGAATTATCTACTGTGCTTAGCGAGAGTTGTCCCCTCCATATGTGCTGGCCCAGAAAGCGAAGGATCCTGACCACTGGTCCTTGAGACTGTGAATCATGTTGTTCCTATCAACTAGAAACATTTGAAAAGATAACACAGCAAAGAAAAAAAAAATAGAAATGAATGAGAATTTGTAGACTTTTTTTCCTACTTTGGCAAAGCTATTATAAATAGCATTTTTTAAAACTGTCTGGCTAAAACAAAACAAATGTTTCCTGTCAGCATGGGAAAAGACCTTCCTGCCTAAAACTGTGTTATCTGGTTCTTAGTCCACTTAATTAAAAAGCTGTAAAGTGCCATGCCACATGTCATCGGATGCCCTTTTAAAAACTTACTTCAATTGTTTATATGTTCATTCCAACTTTTGTGTTCTTGCTGTTTAATCCTGTGGGGATTTCTTTTAACTGGAGTCATCCTTTCTAATACTCCTAACTTCTTCCGCCCATCCGAATTAAAAGATAACACAATATGAAAGTAATCTATTGTAAATCAAGCCACCTGCTAAAGCACAGCACAACCTCACACGTGTCACTAATGCCTACGCTGAAGGAGAAAAACGAGATAGAGACCTTCTGGAGCCAAGTTAAATTATACTATGTCTAACCCTTTAATTTTCCCCACAAATAAAAACTTCTGAATCTCAGACCATGAGGGAAACAGTGAACATCGAATTGGCTACACCTGATTTCCGTCCTGTGCACTTACTGGTCTTGCTTTGCTACCAACTCATTCATAAACTTCAGGTAAGCGATGTATGCCAGGCAGTGTCATCTTCTGGTAATACAATAACAAATAAGACAGGGCCTCAGGACCAAAGCAGTTATCATCTGTAGGCCTTAAACTTTTTAAACCTCCTTTATTTGGGGTTCTTTAATGTTTATCCCTCCCTTCCAATCCAAATACTCTAAATAAGAGAGAAAAGAGGTTAGTAGGAACAGAAGAGACAGACCTTGTTTATACTCAGTTCCTTGGAGCGATTTTACTGGCACAGTCGACAGGATTACAATAGACCAGTTAAACAGTAAACCAGCAATTCAGTGAAGGTGGCTGTAACCACAGCCCCGCCAGAACCCAGAGCAACAGCCAGAGCCCTGATCCTTGAAGCCTTCACTGGAGAGGTCCTCTCTAGGAGGTCTTGAAGTGGAGTGACGAACAGCCAAGCCCAAAAAAGTCCCGCCTATATGAGCCCCAAACAAGCGGTAGGATGTGTGTGTGTGTGTGTGTGTGTGTGTGTGTGTGTGTGTGTGTGTGTGTGTGTGTGTTTTCTCAGAGTCCGTACTAGGATGTTTATCAGTTGGCAAAGACCACACCCCCTGCAGGAGGCAGTTTCTCTTTCAGTGGACAAACATCACCTGTTTTCTCACAAGTCAGTTTTCAGTGAAAAAAATACCACACACCCTCCCACAGGTCTGGTTCATATCCCACACTTGGGATCAAAACAACAACAACAACAACAACAACAACATGTTTACATCCACTACAATCATCTGAAATAGAGTGAGAAAAGAAATGTTAGGAACAAATTTCTGCATGGCTAATCACTTAAAACGGCACATATTTGTAAGCAGGATTTAGTTCCTTGTGAGTTGTGAGAATGAGGTCATCAGTTTGCTAGCACTTAACTGAAGGCCACCTCACTTCCTTCCACTTGGACCACCTCAACAGAACTCCCTCATTCATCCAGTCATGCAAGATAGCAAGGCAGCCTGGGCGGTGGTGGTGCATGCCTTTAATCCCTTGCCTCAGGAGGCAGAGGCAAGCACATCACTGTGAGTTCAAGACTAGCCTGATCTACAGAATGAGCCCCAGGCATGGCTATGAAGAGAAACCCTATCTCATTAAAAAGCAAACAAACAAACAAACAAGATAACAAGGCCATCAAATGACTATGTTAACACAGTGGAGGCAGGGATAATTTAGGGTTGTTTTAGAGGTTTTTCCAGCACAAAATTTTATTGTAAACCATGACATATGTTATACAAACAAGCAGAAGGATATATAGGAAAGGGAACATTTAGGGGAACAGACTAAACAAAACTGAGAAGAGTTGGCTTCATTTCAGTGTAATTTAAAGGATGAGGATTTACCAGGTAAGCAATGATGAAAGAAGTTCACCCCAGATGAGAGCAGGGTCCATAGTTGCATAGCAGCATTAAAAAGCGAAGCAGTGTTCGTGTCTTTATAGTTAAGGTAAAATGGTGTAACATCAGAAAATAACATAGGTAGAAGATATAGATTAGCTATAGGCACATGCGTGCATGCACACACGTACAAATGGAAGGAAACAGTACTGTTTAGGTTCAATACATTTTCATGTTGAAAACTCTAAATGGAAAAAAAACTAGGACTCAGAAACAGTAAGATTATTTATAAGAAGCGTAAGTACATAATAGATGGTCAGTAAGTGGTGTGGACCAAAGGACTTGAAAGTCAGAGAAATGAAACTCCGCAGCCACATTTCCCATTAGTAACACAGGACTTGATCGTTGTCTCTTTAATAAAGACACACAAACAGATTGAGTCTCAGGTGTGAAAACTCAGTCACAGAGGGGCTTTACAGTAAGAATTTTCAAGACAGGCCTGGTGAGAAAGAACTAGGATGTTTAGATTTCAATGGATCTATCTACTTCCTGGGTGTGATTCCTGCTTTGGGGGGAATACAGAAGCTGACTTGACAGACAGACATCGTAATTGTCCGCTTTTCAACTTAATTCTTTCACTTTGTTCTAGGAGAAAATATGGTTTCTGAACCTGAACTCACCAAAATCCTGTTCTAGGGCTGAAAAGTAAAGCTTTTGGGTGAGCTAACAAATTCTTGTAATTGGCAAGTTAAAAATATACACATATATTCATGTATATAACCTATGAAATGACTAAATTAAGGTATTTTTATATAAATGACTCATATATTTAACATGTTTTGTAGTAAGAATACTTAACATCTACTCTTAGATACAACCTCGCTCATTGTATTAACTGTAGTCTTTATGCACAGTTGCTATCTCGCTCTTAGTTTGTCTGACTGACCTTTTGTGCACTTCAACAGTCAGCTCCCTAAACCTGCAGCCCCTGCCCCAGGGCTGCATCACAGCTGCCTTTTCATGCACTCAGCTCCATTACAGTCCACATGACAGCAAGATTTGGGGAGATGTGGTCAGGAAACCTTGTACGCAATTGGTAAGGATGTACATAAATGCAGCTATTAGAGAAAACAGGAAGGGGAGTCACCTAAAACTTTAAAGTATGGTCTAGTGTATATTCAAAGGAAACGGAGTTCAAATATATCTGCACTCTAATATTCAACTCAGCATGAACTGCAATGGCGAAGAGATGTTCCATCCAATTTTGAGGAAGTGCTTAGTTATCTACATTATACCAAAGCTGCTAAAAGGAAGGCAAAACTAAACCTAAGTTTGGGTATCTTAAACATCCAATTTGATTATCTTCTAAAACACACACACACACACACACACACATACCAACTGGATAATTCTGAGGTAGCAACTTTACATCCTAAGAGGACAGACACAGTTAATGTGGACCTTTGATCCCTAACAGGCTCCCCATAGATAAGGGTAACGCCCAGGGAGTCTCTGGAGTTTAGATGTAGCTTAGTTATTAGGATCAGCTGTGTTTTCAGAAAAGCTACTGGAAAAAGAGGTCTGAAAACCTGAATGTTGTTTTAATAGTGAAATTTTGTCTCTTTGACTACGTTGTAAATGCTTTTCTTATATCTTCACTCTTGAGTTGTTTAGCATAACTTTTCCTTTTTTAATGAATATACTTCTTATATATGTATTTGATTCCTTTTCTTTTAAAGCTGTTTTTTTTTCAATTTCCCTATTTTTTCTTTTATTTGTTCTGTTGTCAGTGATCATTCTCAATATACACATTTTTAAATGTATTTTAGATAACTATACTATCAACAGTTTACTCTACCTGATAGAACCAGTCCTTATTCACATCAGCTGACTCTTAAAGCAGTGTGTTTCTGCCTATGCAGTGCACTTTGGGCTGACGAGCTCACCTTGAGAGAGGATGGTTTCCATCTCTCTCTCTCTCTCTCTCTCTCTCTCTCTCTCTCTCTCTCTCTCTCTCTCTCTCTCTCCTTACTACTCTCTCATCCCCATCCCTCTCTCCTGATCCCCATCTCCATGCTTACTACTCCCTGATCTGTGGAGAGTCCCACAAAGTTGGTTTTCCATTCTCCTTTACTGCAGTGCTATAAGACTGAATAGTTCTAGTGAGGAATTTTACTTTGAACTTATATCTGTAAATTGCTTAACTAGGCAAATTCAGGTCACCTGAGTAACCCAAGTTTGACTTTCTAATTTGTTTTTTAACACTTGCTGTTTAAAAAAAAAAAAAAAAAAAAAGATTTATTTATTATTTACCAGTATTCTGTCTGCATATGAGCCAGCAAGCCAGAAGAGGGCATCAGATCTCATCATAGATGGTTATGAGCCACCACGTGGTTGCTGGAAATTGAACTCAGGACCTTCGGAAAAACAGCCAGTGCTCTTAAACTCTGAGCCATCTCTCCAGCCCTGACTCTCAAAATATTATAAGAGTTCTTTGACCTTTATCTCAAAGGACAGTGGCTGTTTCATAGAACATTTACAAGATGTATCTCAAGACTGCCTCTCACATAGAATTTCCCAGCATCCTTCATGAATGACAGATGCTTTCCTAATGCATCCTCCCATGATATAAAGCTTTAGATATTAGCTTCTTTTTGTATAATTATATATTTTTCTTTTTCTTTTATCTTTTTAAATTTTATTAATTTATTCAGATTACAACTCAGTTGTATCTTCCCATTCCTCCCTCCCTCCTGCTTTCACCCTATTCCCCTCCCCTAGGTCTATGACCAAGGGAGACCTCCTCCCCCACTATATGGTCATAGGCTATCAGGTCTCATCTTGGTAGCCTGCTTATTCTTTCTTTGAGTGCCACCAGGCCTCCCCACCAAAGGGAGGTGGTCAAATATGGAGCACCAGAGTTCATGTCAAAGTCAGTCCCCACTCTCCACATAACTGTGGAGAATGCCATGTCCATTGGGTAGATCAGAGTAGGGGTTTGATGTTTACTATTGTATTGTCCTTGGTTAGTGCAATAGTTTGAGCAGAATCCCTGGGCCCCAATGCACCCATCATGATGTTCTTCTTGTAGGTTTCTAAGACCTTCTGGGTTCTTCTATTTCCCCATCTCCTGTATTTCTCTTACCTAGAGTCTCAATAGGATGTCCTCACATCTATCCCAATCTCAACAGGGAATAGTGTCAGTTCTTGAATTGTTAGTCTTTCGTTCTGTTGATGCTTCCATTTTTGTAGACTAACACTTAAGGAACTCTTCATAATGAACAAAAGATTATAGTCATCAGTTCAGTAGCACAGTACAGGGTTTTCCAGCCTAAGAGTGTTCTGAGTTACATTTCAGACTAAGATATTAGGAACATCATGGTCAAAATATATTATGAAACTATCATCCATAAATTTGTCTAAATCATTATGTGTGTGTGTATATATATGCAACGTCTTACCTTTGGTGTCAATAAAATGAAGTTAATGTTTACTGTGCTAAATGGCATTAGTTCTTATCATTAATATGAAAGTAAAATTTGAAGAAAATATTTTTAGGAGGAAGTTCTTGGGTTTTTATTATTATTTTATTTTTCTGGTTTCCTGATTCTGAGCCAACTTGGGGATATTTCTTTTAAAGCATCAGTTTGTTTGCACTTTTCTAAAGAAGAAGAAACCTGAGTTGAAGTCCAGCCTCTATTATCATCAGTGTGACCGTAGAGAAAGCCTTTCAATGTCAATGTGCCTCAGTTTCCCTAACTGGCCATGAACTACTGTTAGTCATAGCTCCTCATAGAAAACTGATAGGGATTCATTAAGTGAGCTGGTTCTCCAGAAGATTAGCATAGCCCTCAATAGCTCCCAGTAGCCACAATTCAAAGTTCTATTCTGCTGTCTCTAGCTTTCTGTAGAACTTAGTCTGAGGCCCTCGTGGTTTTGTGTGAGGCTCTGAGGTCACAGCATTTCAAGGTATATGAACAGAAGAGAACGCTATGTCACCGTCTTTCATGAGGGCTTTAAATTTAATCAAATATTTGATTTGAAGACAACAAATGCAAACACCTTTTTCTTTTTCAACCAAATCTCCTTTGCAACTGTTCATAGATTTCAGGAATGGAGGGAACTGAGGAAAATTAAGAGCCCTTCAACTTTGTAGCCAGAGAAGTTTCTCACCTCCCAAGCAGTCTTGTGGGCCAAGATCAACAAACATGGCAAGAAGGGCTTTGCTGACTCCACCCTGTCATCTAGGAGGTAAAGGGTTTGGGCTCTGGAATTGCTACTCCACCCAGCTTCTGTTCCATTTTTAATACACCTTTGTGATAAAAGTACATTGTATCCATTTTTTAAAAAGCCCTCCTGAAGGTGTGGCTAGCCAGAAGAAAGCGACATCCTGCACTGCCTCAAGCCTGAAGGGCCCTGCAGCCCCAGTCCATGACCCACCCTCTCTAGTCTGACCCTTTAGGTCAGTCTCCACATTTGGTTCAGAAAGGGGAACAACATTCACAAATCCCCCCACCCCAACCTGGGAAAATGCCAGAAACTGTCCCTGGCGAACACCCAGGTATGTGAATGAGTTCACAATGGCCAGCTACAGGAAGACTATCAGAATATCCTGCCTTAACCAGCGTACATGCTCCTGAAAGTCTCCATCAAAAGCAAGCTTTGTGAGTTAAGTTACTTCTCAGATGCACCAGAAATTTGCTACTTAATGAACATTACCGTGAGTTATTTGTTAACAACAAAAGTTATTTATAAAGTAACTAGGGTCCTTTAGCTTAACTGTTTACAGTTTATAATTTGGGGGAAACCTGGTTTTCCTTAAAGAAAACTCCCCTACCTCACCTAGTATTCCACTACTCAGTTTTCTTTCAGAGAATATTGACGATAAATAAACATTTCTATAGTCCCTTCCAATGCAAAACTCACTGTGTCTGTCGAAGGGAGTCTAAGAATAAGCTTAGTGCTGACTGACTGCCTAGTGTTTCCTGGAGTATATGAGGTTTGTTCTCGCTGTGAGTATCACTGATGGCATAACAGGAAAATAGTACAAACTGCAACTCACATTCTATAAATGAAGACTGGAGATGTAGCTCAGGCAGTAAAAAGTGCTTCCCTGACATGCACAGGGATCCCATCTCTAGCTCACCTGAACCAGACCTGACGATGCACATCTGTAATCCTAGCACTCAGGAAAGAGAGGCAGAGAGACCAGAAGTTCAAGGTCATTCTTGACTACATGGTGAGTGTTAGGCAAGCTCAGGGTACCTAAACTCCCACCTCAAAGTTAATTAACTAATGTAAAAAGAAGTGACTTTAAAAAACAAAACAAACAAACAAACAGACAAACATTGCAGGTTAGCTTGGTTTCCTGCCGTGGTCATCCAGCAGATTCTAAATGAGGCCAAAGATGCTCAGTTTTATGACAGAACTACTGGTTAAGCTTAGTGGGGTTGAGGTGTCTGGCTCCAGGGAAAACTGAATTGGGTAGCGTTCCTGTCACCTCTACCAAACACCACACTCCTTCCTCATGTACAGAGTGCACACCCCCACCAGCTCACCCTGGCAACTTTTTCTGGAATTAAAGTAGCTCAAAGGTGATATTTCAAACATTAATGAATTAGTCATTGCGGGTCTCAAGTCACCAAGTTACAAGACTAAAAATACAAATGTCAGTAGCCTTTTGACCCCATCTGTGACTGAGTATATACTTTCACATTACTGCAAGCATTTGAAGTCAGAGATACAAAAAAGGTATGATTCTCAACAATATTATTTTATTCTGTCAGTGGCATGAATGTAACATACCATTTGAGATGTCTTAAAAATTCAAAGAATGGTAATAATATTATTATTCATTGAGGGAATCATGACATTATAAAATATCAGCTAACATTAAAAACATCATTATAGTATAAAATAGTTTATACCAAGAAGTGTTATAATTTATATGACATTAGTATCAAATGGACACAGGAAGAAATAGAAAAATATGAATTTTATATTAGTAAAGAAGTTAAGTCTATTTTATAATCTTTCTCACAAAAATTCCATATTCAGGTAGCCTTATTAATGAATTACTGAAGAATTAAAAGATAGCTAACACTAATATTATATAAACTTACCAGAGAATAGAGAAAAGGAAGAAAGAACCACTTCTCCAGAGCTTGCCTACTCAGTCTAACCTTGAGGCAAACATTTTGAAGGATATTAAAGAAATTATACTTAAGGCTCTAATACTTAACCACTCAAAATGGAAATAAAGGCATAATCATTACAAAGGAGAGGATAAGGAGATGGGTAAGTGCTAAGGGCACTGGCTGCTCTTGCAAAAGACCTGAGTTCAGTTCTCAGCACCCATGACAGTTGGCTCACAACCACCTGGAATTCCAGATCCAGGAGCCCCAACTCCCTCTTCTGACCTCCATGCACATGCACATACCTACACAAATACACAAATCCAAAGTGTAATTTCTATTATTATTAAAATCAAAATAACTGATTTAATCAAATCCATTTTATACAATATTTATATTCTAAAGCCAAATTAACTTTTCTATGTAAACAATGGCTACAAATGAAACTTTTTTAAAAAGAAAATTAATTTTGATAGCAGAAGCATAAATGTTATCAAATATATGCAAAATAACATAAAGAATTAACAAGAACAAGTAACCAGTTCACCAGAGGTTGGTTGTTCATATCCTGTAATCCTCTGAGGCAGGAGGATCACCAGAAGTTTCAGACCAGCCACAACTAGATAAAAATACAGGTTGACTCCTGGCAACACCCAGCCTACCTCAAAGAGGATAATGAGCATCAGAGAACCTCCTTGTGGAGATGGCTTCAAATGTGGCAAACCCAGCCACTGGGGAAAAGGTCCTTGTTTCTGCCACAGACAGAATTCTGCCTAAAAAATGGGCAAGCTTGGATGCAGGCAGAGTCAACAGCCAAACTCCACCAAGACAGGGTAAACAAGTCCTCAACAGTTCCTGCCTCACAAATATGTCTGTCAGATATACTGGGCCAGAAGGCTGAGGATGATGCTCCAATGTTGTAGAGTTTTGGGTGACTGTTCAGGCAGCAAACTGTCTCTGTCATTTTTTTTCACTTTGGAAGCTGCTAACCTGCACTTCCTGTTTGCTTGGGTGATTAATCTTATTTCTTCTCAAGTCTCCGGAGGGGGGGAGGGTGGGGGGGGAGTGAAAACCAGATAGCTTAGCTTTACAATTAAGCTTCGTTGTTTAGGGGTTAAGATATTTTCAGGTCTAGATAGGTGTTTTAAGTTGATAGAGATGAGATATGATAGATACTGATTTACATTCAGAATTTTAGCCTCACCAAGATAGGAATATGTTTTCTTCAAGGTTGCCAAATACAAATAGCCAAAACACTATGCTTGTAACATTTATATAATTCCTGATTGTTTTGTGGTTCTTCTTATTGTATGTAGTTTATTACATATGTGTAATAATATAAATGTATATGTAAAAAAAAGAAAGAAAAAATTTTAAATACCCTGTAAAGGAAAAAAAGAGGAACAAAAGAAGGGCTATTTCAATGATTATGAAAATAAAATGGGACTAGTGCGTGAAACTGATACAAATCTAAGTAAATACAATGCTTTTTTTTTTAAAGGTAGGATCTCACTACTTAGTCCTGGATGGCCTGAAACTCACTATGTAGATCAAACTGGACTAGACAGTCAGTCATAGAAATCGGCCTGCTTTACCTCCCAAGTTCTGGGTTTACAGGTTTGAGCCACCATTCACAGTCTCTACTCATGTTTAATCATTGCATTCTTTAAAATGTATCCAAGTCCTTCTTATTCATTGTCTTATTAGCACAGGCAAAATATTACAGCTATTTGAAAAGTCAACAGTGATGCTTGGATAACAAGGACTAGGCGTGGCCTTCAGTACGCTTTCCATAAAAACCTTTGGGCTTATGTCTTAGAGGGCATGTGTGAAATGAGAATAAATAATACACGATAATCTAAAAAGCCCCTTACATAATCTTACACACAGCTTCTTTACCCAGAGGCTCTTGTAGTATGTCACATAAAAATTTACAAGGTACTTATGGAAGCAATTTCAAAGCAATAGTCAAGTTCTGCATACTGCCTTCGGCAAGGGTCAGAGTATTCAAAGACTGTCTTAGGTTGAGGTGAATTTGCTAGACCCTAAGGCCAACTGCAAATCTTCCCTTCATTCCTCCAGACTTTCCATACAGCTCCTCACTCAGAACAGTTCCAGCTGTCTAAGGGGAAGGCTCCACAAGACAAAGGGCCAGGATTTGGCCATGTACACACAGACCACAAATGAATAACCCAGAGTATGTTGGCAGAAGGACTTGAGCACAAAGACATGGGAAAATCTCCACAGGTTGCCAATGCTTTGTGAAAATTGTGAGAGAAGAGAAGTTTTAAAAAAAAGTCTTACTAGCATAATTCCCATAGACAACATGTGCACATTCCAGTCAATCCACTGCATAGACATGATCTCACTGGTCTCCCCAACATCCCTACAAGTATCACTCCACCCTTTAGGACAAAGCCCCGTCCTTCACTCCCACGTGTGGCAATGAGTGGGTGGAACACATTTAAACAGGGGAACAAGTTACCATCTCCCTTGCTCTTGACCCCTAGGCATGTGGGTGAGCAAATTTGCTCTTCCCTGCTTGAGGCCACACAATTCCCAAAACAAGTTGTCTGAAATGTTGGGGACTGAGTCATTGACCAGTGATAATTCTCCAACAACTGCTGGTTTGTTTCTCAGCCATGGCTTGGCCATGTTGACTTGGACACATTACAGCATGTAATGAAAGTGCCTGGGATGATATATCCCTCACTGCTACAGAGGAGACAGGGAGAGGAACGACAGTTGTGAGTTCGGAAGTGGAAGCGTCTACACCTTTGTACAGACACTGGGATAAAAAAGAGAAAGTATGATGCCAGCAAAGCAGCTCATTGGCCATGAAGAGCTTTTACTGGAGGGTGAAGTTAGACCTCAGCTTGCCTGGTTATTATTTTGTTTTGTGAAGGGGCATTGCCTACCAAGAAGTTTTTCACTTCTAGTATGTACTATTTTAAATAGAAGAAATCTGAGCTAGGTATGACGGTGAATGCCTGGAATCCCAGCATTTGGGAGGTAGAAACAGGAGGATTGGAAGTTCAAGGTCATCTCTGGCTACAATTAGTCTGAGGCTAACCTGGGCAGCATAGGATCCTGTCTCAAAATAATAAAACATAAAACAAGTAATAAATAAATCTATGGCAAAACTATGCAAATTCTCTATCAAAACAGTAACTAGAATGTTGAGGAAAGGTCATGAGAAAAGAACACCATGCAATCAGAATTAATTAGGTAGGTCCTTTGCATTAGAAAACTCAAAGACAGTTTATTCAAGACCAGCTCTCTAGGGCTTACTTAATTGCCTTATACTTAAAAATACGTTTAGATTTTTCTGTCTCTGTTAGAAATAAAAGTGTATCAGATAAGAAGGGACAAAAATATTATTGCCCACATAAATGTTGACACACATCCTCGCTCACCCCATGTGGCTACCTGCTGTGGATAAAGACCCCAGCAGCTTCTGGCAGTCAACTGAGATGACCACCCTGTGTGCCATAATAATGCATTATTTCACTAAGGTTTTCAGAGCCTGAAAAAATAGTCCAGAGAATAAGATTATTTCTCTTTGAGCCGAACTTAGATTTTCTAAATCCAAAATGTTTCTGAAAATAGTCATTTGGTAATTGTCAGAACCCTGGAAGATCGGTTTATGAATATGAAACAATATTTCCCCTGACCACTGTTTTCTGTGTTTAACCCAGGTGGTAGTTGCACACCTGAGAAATGACTTTTGTATAAAAGTCAAGACAAGGACAAGCAGGGAATAGCAAGCCCCCACCACTCTCTTGTTACTATTTGCTCTCTATAATCTTCAGGAGATGGCAGACTTATACCTTTTCACTAAGTGTGGAAAGTCACCTAGGATAGTTTGTCACTGTTAAGTAAACTCACATCAGACTCACCTGCTGGGTTCAGCAACAGGAAGGAAGGACAACTCTCCACAGTAAACAAAACACTTTGAGATGGGTATCAGAACACTCACTCTTCATTCACTTTGGATAGGACCTTAGATAAGTCTCCCTCAACTTCTGTCAAGTGGAAGAAAGAAGTTATTTCCACGGATCTTTCCAGAATATTCTTCTCTATTTGCAAGTCAGTTTGCATGGGTAGAAAAACGTCCCATCTGTCTCTGATACTAATGATGTCAGAGTCTCGGTTCGGGATAAAGCAAAAAGGAAAAACATCTACAAGATTTATTACTGTGGCTAAATGATACATGAATATGGTTTGGGATATATTTTGAATGTCAACAGAATTTTCCATTCCTGGATTACTTCATAAGCAATTCTTACCTCACCCATCCCTTGTTGAAATAATCCAGTACTTCTAGAATTGTAGGCCTTTTTCATCCATGAAAAAAAATATATTGTATTTTTCCCTCTGTGAAATTTCACACCAGTAACCTTGTAACCTAGACTCTAAGTGGGATGGAAGTGGCCAAGGTATGAAAATAATAAAAATAAAAGATTTGTGAAAAAAAACAACAACAAAGTTTAGAGGAGGTAGAAAGGTTTTGGTGATGGGACAGTGTATTTAGTCTAGAAATACAAACTTTGAAGTGTGGTTTAATAAGACTTCTCCAGAATATGAAAAACCACCTGCTCCTTAATTCCCCAAAGACAAAACCCCCAAAAAAACTGCCTTCAAATTAAAACAGCAGGTGGCAATTTGGTTTCAACTGAAGGAAAAATTTACTGGTTGGGTCTCTGAAACAAACACTGTGGAATGGAAGATGCTCACCTCACTGCCCCACAAGGATATGGAGAGCTCAGAGCAGCTATGAGGTCCACACCAGCTCGTTTATGAAAGACTTATATTCAGGCCCGTGTTCTGCATATTGTGTTTATTATCTCCTTCCATCTTGCAACGGCTCCCTGAGGGGGAAGCATTATCATTATTCTCACTTTAGAGATGACACTAACTAGGTGAGGAGATCACAAAAGCCAGGAGGGCGAGGTTCCACAACCACCCTCTTCACCCCTGCTTCCTGCTTTGGATTGGTTCCTATATAGTTGGTTCTAGTTTCTAACATGAAAGGGAAGCTTTCAGATTTGACCTTCAAGTGTAAGAAGATGCTTATTATATGAAGTATAATCTGACATTATGCATCTTCACCAACTCCGAGATAACTGAAAATGGCTTCAGTGGTTTTGAGTGGGCTATGAGAGCGGATGGGGGAAGAATGTCCTGGATTACTGACCTTGGCCTTCCGACTCAACCTTCCTGATGTTCAATTTCTCCTTCTACCTATTCAGCACTAGGCATTGAACAGTTACTTATATCCAAGGCTGAATGGTAAATAAAACCTGGAAAACAAGAACATCAATAACTTCCACCCAAAATGTCTGTGCCTAGCTCTCATTGACCATGTGTTTTCTCTTCACTTTCCCATGTGTACAAGGGCTCTGGGGCACAGAAGAAAGGCTCTGCCTTAGTTGTTGTGACCTAGGAAGAATGGAGAATGGTTTGTCTTCCATACAAGTAGAGCTTTAAAAAAAAAAGTCCAGAAAAAAGGTTCTCCACCAGGGTCATCAATTGTTTTCTTTTGTACATGCAAACATTTTCCACATCTTTATTATGTGCTTGTCATGCTTTAGTTATTCTTGTGAATGACTTTCTTCCTCATCACACAGAGTATTGGAGGACAATATCTATCCTTTGCTGCTTTCTGTACTTAACAAAGTTGTACCAAACCAGGGCCTGGCATGCAGTAGCAACTCATAAAATCTTTTATGAATGAATGAATGTGCTTCATTGGAAAAAAAGAAAATCACAGAATATAAAATACAAATTGGGACTTATTTAACATATTTTAATATATTTTATTAATTTATTCATATTACATCTAAATTGTTATCCCATTCCTTGTCTCCTCCCAATCCTCCCTCCCTCCCATTTTCCCCTTAAATCCCTCCCCTATGACTGTGACTGAGGGGGACCTCCTCCTCCTCTATATGCTCATAGGGTATCAAGTATCTTCTTGGTAGCCTGCTATCCTTCCTCTGAGTGCCACCAGGCCTCCACAGCCAGGGGATGTGGTCAAATATGGGGCACCAGAGTTTGTGTGAAAGTCAGACCCCACTCTCCACTCAACTGTGAAGAACATCCTGTCCATTGGCTAGATCTGGGTAGAGGGTTCGAAGTTTACTGCATGTATTGTCCTTGGCTGGTGCCATAGTTTGAGCAGGACCCCTGGGCCCAGATCCGCCCATCATAATGTTCTTCTTGTAGGTTTCTAGGACCCTCTGGGTCCTTCTATTTCCCCATTCTCTCATGCTTCTCTCACCTAGAGTCCCAATAGAATGTCCTCCCCTCTGTCCCACATTCCTGGTAAGTGAAGACTCTCATGGGACATGCCCCTTGGGCTAGTGTTCAGGTAGAAGTGAGTATATACCATTTGACTCTTTCTGCTTCTGGGTTAACTCACTCATTATGATCATTTCTAGTTCAATCCATTTGTCCACAAATTTCAGGATCTCCTTGTTTTTAATAGCTGACTAGTATTCCATAATGTAAATGTATCACGGTTTCTTTATCCATTCTTCTACTGAGGGACACTTAGGCTGTTTCCATGATCTGGCTCTTATGAATAAGGCTGCTATGAACATGGTTGAGCACATGTCATTGTTGTGTGCTGGAGCATCTTCTGGGTATATTCCAAGGAGTGGAATAGCTGGATCTTGAGGAAGCCTTATTCCCAGTTTTCTGAGATAGCACCAGATAGATTTTTCAAAGTGTTATTTAACATATTACAAGTGAAATTTTATTGTGTTCTGTATGCCTTCAAGCCTGTCAGGATGCGGGTAATATAAAACTAGTGTGCCATGAGATGGCTTAGAACATTAATCTGTAAGGGCTCTCCCCTTATATTTCATCACTGTGTACCAAGTATATCCTGGGACATATTCTTTATGCTCTTTATAACACTGAAATATAACCTGAGGAAGACAGGGGTTATAATTCCCATTTTAAGTATAAGACTGAGATAAATTCCCAAGGCTGTCTAACTACCAAAACAGTCAGTATTCAGGTTGAAATCTATCACTCTGTTGGCTTCCTTGAAGAGGGCGATGGGTGCTGTTGGATTATTTAAAACATGTGAGCCTGAAAGCTGTGGATGGACAGACCAGTGGCAAAGGCATTCCTGACTGAGCAGCCGCTATTCCCTGACCTCCGCCTATACCTCAGGCCAGCTGTACATCTTTGTCCTGCTAAACCGGGCAATAGCCTACTTCCCCAGCACTTACTGGAAACTATCAGTATTTATTTTAATGGTAGACTTGTCTCTTAAGGTAGAACTGCATGTTTTCTTTATACTGTCTGAATGTGGCACCCTGTGGAGTCACTTTCTGAACTGGGGTTGCCCTTCCATTACCTAATTGCAGAAAGATGCCAGACTGTAATGAGGCACTGGAAAGGGAGTTGGGGCGAGAACTCAAGCAGATCTTGAGGTCTGACTCTTTGGATAAGTAGAAAGATTTCTGGATTGCATTGGTATAACTGTATTGTCACCCTAGTTGTTGGTGTAATTGCAGCTGAAAGGAAAGAATAAAGCGTCTTTATTTGCTACCCACTCCCTCAGGTAATACTTACACTGAATTATACTGCCCATGAAGAAAGCCATTCTCGGTATTTTGCAAAGCTTACATTTTAAAATATTCTTAATGTATCACATTGGTGCCTCACTAAGTAACTGAGTGTGTCCCAAAGAATATTTCATAGAACATAAATTTGAGGAAATCTTCAACCAACTACATTGAGGAGACACTGTTAAGGTTAAAAGTAGTTCCTAATTTTAAGAAATTCTTCAATATTCTCTCATGCCTTATGAAACTTAAAGGAAAATATATAGCCAACCTTAATTTTGTTTATTTAGTTTTCAGGTAAAAAATGTTTCAGATGGGGGAGACGGCTCAGGGGTTAGTGACACTAACTGCTCTTCCAGAGGGCAGGGTTCAATTCACAGCAGTCTGTAAGTCCAGTCAAAGGGTTCTGGTGTCCTCCCCTGGCCTCTGTGGGCACAAGGTATACATATGCACAGACAGACATGCAGACAACACATCCATTCACAACCACACACACTCATCCCCAACACACACACACACACACACACACACACACACACACACACACACCGGACTTAGAACATATTTGTAGCTGGACAGGTTATTTTCCGAGAGCATTTTATGGAACTAGTTCCCTAAAGCAAATGTTCTGGAAAAGACTGATCTGTCCATACTACAGAAAAATTTTGGGAACTAGGTATTTTCCAAATGTATATACTATCCTTTTTAAGTATCTAGAGCTAGAATCTTCACTGGATTCATTTTGTTCATCACTGCATTGGGCCCCTAAGGACTAAAAACTGTAAGATAGGGATTAAAAAAATGAACATAAAACACAAGGTAGAAATTCTTTCAGCGGGCTGCAGCATGGTTTGCACTGGCTTCATTTTTGCTTAGAGAAGTAATTAATTTTTCACTTTAACTCATAACACTCCATAGAATGTGAACCTGGGTAATATAAAAACAATCTTTCCCAAAACTGCTATTATTTGAGGAACACGAATGGGCAGCTGTTAAAAACATATGGTGTCATCAAGCAGGATATTTCTCCTAGAGAATGTTTCCTTTCTGGTCATACTTAATAATCCCTTCCTGGGGATTCTACACAGTGAGAAAGACCATGAGTTGGAAATTAGCTAATTTGTCAAAGTTAATTTAAAAGAAAATACAACATATGGTTAGAGATTAAATTGTGCAACTGACCTAGTATAATCAACATACTAGGCCCAGTATTCCTTCTAAGACAGAGGAAACCAAAAAAATATATTAAAAAGGAAGAGGGTTTTCACATTCAAATGACAGGAAAGATGTTGTAGATGACCTTCCCGCCAGAGGGTCAGTCCTAAAGAGAAGAATGAACCCTGAAGAATACACTCACCACTCAGTTGGATGAGCTTGCACAAATGGGTTTGCTATTCTTGGCTGCAGTCTCATTTGCCATGGAAATGTTAAAGGTAAAAATGTCACCTAACACCTTGAGAGACAAGTGGTCCATAGACCAGCACATCAGGCTTGTCTGAGATCTTATCACAATTGCGGAAACTCAGTGCTCAAGTAAGACCTCCTGAGCCCACCTGCCTTTACACGAGTCTCCACAGGAGCTAGACAACCATTTCCAACCATGTTCCACATACCTCAGGGCACAGACCTACATCGGTTCCCACCAGCCACTCTATGGTACCTTATTCTGAGAGCACAATGAGCATTAGGAATTTTTAATTTATAAAAAAGTAATTTTCGATATGGATTCTGGGGCCCAGAAAAGGAAGACAAGTTCCCTAAAGCCTCACAGATAACTGGACCCAAATGCCATTATCAGTTTTCCTGCGCGATCGATTGTCCTGTTTCAAAAGTAAGTTACCAAGTGGTGGAATACATTTGCCAAGTATTAATGTTACAACAAACTAATAGCAATGTTTTTCTTCTCGTGAAAAAGTCTTTTTTTTTTTTAAGTTTAAAAATGCCTACTTTTAAATGAAATTATGTTATTCCTGGAGGTGCTTAGAGGACAATTGGGCTACCTGGTGTCTCACTTCTCTTGTAGGCAACAGGAAAGCTTCTACACACAGGGAAGATGCTTGCTACCCTCTCCACTATCCTTCAGCAGGATCCCTAGCCACACCCTCCCCGATACACGCAACAGCACCGCAGCACGTGTAATTCAATTATGAATAAGAATGAAAACCACATGAGTCCATGTACAGGTGCTACCAAGCCCCATTTTATTGCCCCCGACACACTCCGGCATCCGGCATTTGCCTCATCAAAAACTGAGACTTTCTGTGATTGGTCAAGAAAGCAGAACACTGGAGGGTTAGGAGAATAACATTATGACCGCATTTAACCCTCCAGTATTCACAGTATTGTCTATTTCCCAGTCGATATGTATCTCTCTTCACTTTATGTCAACCTTTCCTTTTCAGTTGTGTCCCTATCCCTCTTTTCAGCTTTGTCACTGGTGGTAACCCAAACTAGAGGAAGGAGCACTAGCAAAGAAAGAAAGGGTAGCAAAACCCTTTGCGTCAACAACTAAGCATCATGGATTTTGCTTAGCCAGCCACATGAATGGTTGAATTTGCTTCATCGCTATTCACATTTTGCCTAGAAAAAATTGACTGTAGTGATTTGCTTAAAACAAAGAACAAGGAAAAGGCAGTGATGTCATGGTACTTCATCCATCCTTTCGTAGTATTTAGCATGATTAGCATCAGAGACCTGCTGAATGTAATGTGCTGAATCAAAAGTTAATTTTAGCACTTACTTGATGCTTAGTAAATCTAAATTATCCTTATCACTATTGGATTCTTGGTTTTTTAAAACCTTTGTGGCTTTATTTTGTTAGGGCTGCTAACAAACATGTCTTTTGCAACATTGCAGGATGCTTTTGCTGATAGGATACTATTGTTTCTTCCATGTTACAAGAGTAGATAGTTTACAGAGTTTAGCCTAATAATAAAAAAGTCTAGCATACAAATAGGAGGCTAAGAATTGAGCAAAACCTCTGAGATGGCTCAGAGGTTAAGAGCACTGACTGAGTTTCCAGAGGTCCTGAGTTCAATTCCAGCAACCACATGGTGGCTCACAATCATCTGTAATGCCCTCTTCTAGCATGCAGGTGTACATGTAGACAGAATATTGTATACATAATAAATAAATAAATAAATCTTTTAAAAAAAAAAAGAATTGAGCAAAATGCCAACTATTTGTCTAAAGAAAACATTGACAATTGGCAGATCCTTACGAAAGGTGTGTATGTAGAATATAATTGACATCTTCTCGAATCAAATCATGTCTTTTTTTGGTCTTTTTTTTTTTTCTTTTTTATCAATAGTTCTTTAAAATGCCTCAATGTACAGAAAGTCTGTCCAACACTAAATAAAGTTTCATGAGATTCTACTACACTGTTACTCGAAACTCAGTGCCAAGTGTGTACACTATACAATTTCTAGTAAAAGGTAATATATACATTTAATTTCAGTGATATGTTTTATTTAACCTAACATGTTGGAAATCTTATCCAATATGTATTCAAAAGAAAATTTCCTTAGATATTTTATATTAGTTCCAGTAATCTTCAGAAAACACTTTAATCTTAAGACACTAGCAAAACATTCGTTAGGATTTGGAGAAAATACTACAGTTTTTTGGTATACTATTATGAAAGCCATTGTCAGTGATAAACTTACATAAGCCTTAAGCTAATTGAACAGTCATTGTCTCTTGTTTTTGTATGAATAAATTCCAATAGAAAACCAAAATAATTTTCTCACCAGCAACTACTCATTCATGAAAAAGATTCTCAGTGAGTATTTGTTTCTCCATAAAATATTAAGATAATTAAAAATAAAAAGATACACAAGATGTCCTCACTCTCTCTTTCTTCCCTCACTGTTTCTGTCACAGAATTACCATAATTTGTAACTGTTGATGTGCTTGTTGGTTTCTTTTCCTGTATATCCTACATTATATGAATTCCTTGCACCAGACCCAAAGGTTCTTCCACTCTAACCAAAGTGTCTACATCCTTACTCAACACATACAAATCACTGGTTTGTAGGGCAAAAATATCAGACAGGTAAGGGGTCCGGTAGGACAGATAAATAAGATAACAAAAAAGTTTCCTTAATAATGCTGACTTCAGGCTGACTGCGTAGAGAGTAAGCTGGGGAACCCTCTGCTTCTATAGCTCTTCCCATTCCTTGACATTCCCCTTCCAAATGTTCTGCAGATGAGCAGGATTTAACCCTTGCCCAGCACCCACCTTCACCATTAGGAAGAACCTCTGGGGGGGGGGGTGTCTCTACTATCCAAAACCCAGACCCAGAAGAGCTGGCCTGACTCCTAATATTTTCACTCCAAGCAGTCAGTAGCACTAAGTCTCAATATAACCTGGATATAAGATCGGAAGTGGAGCACAGATGCCCCCACCTGAAATATTTCTCTAAGTGGACATATGGAAGGTCCATACCCTCTTGATACCATCTGATAAAGGCCTCTTGGAATATGGCCAGCAGCAGGTGGGAGACCTACTCAGCCTCCTACGCAGACAGACTGATCAGCCCTTCACCAGCTCCCAGGCTGCACAGTGAATGTGCCATCATGATAGAGACTAAAAACAGCCATAACCATTCCTGATTCTGACTTCCAGATCTCAAAGTCATGACCAAAGTTTCAAAACTAGGAGTATTATTATGGAGTTCATATAGTACATTGGACATAACAAGTGAGGTCTATTTTTGTAACACTTTCATCAACTCTCTCAAGCCCATTTTTCTTGACATTTTACCATGGAAAAAGTAATGATTTGTATAATTATTAAATGTAAAATCCTAACCTAAAGTACACAAAATTAAAATAACACACAAAATATCCAAGTGTCTATTTGAGCTATGAAATATTTCCTGCTGGCTATTCAAGACATTAAAGGGGTAGCCACTATGAAGAAATATTTGGCATGATTACAGCTAATCAACTATGGATTTATGACTCAGAGTTCAATTAGTCATATTAGGAAGTTAAAAGATAAATTATCAAATGATTTCAGATGCTGGCGTTCCCCTAAGGAGAAGCAAGAGGCTGAGATAAAAACATGTTTATGTAGTTAACTGAATTTGCTTTAGCAGAGGAGAAAGAGTTTGAGAATCTTCCAGAACCTAGAGAGTTCACTATCTTGAGAAGTACAGAATTCTTGTAGTGAGAATTGTAAATTCTTCTGATGAAATATAATAAAAATCTTCAGATAGGTAAGATTTATTGCAGTAGTTTGCATCTGGGAGGCAAATCTCCCAGAGAGGGTTCATAGACACATGTCTGAGCACTTCTTCTCCCCTGATTTATATGCCTCCTCACACAAAACTGGTTTCTCCCCTTGCAGGTACCTAATCCTAAGAATACTTTATAAGCTACAGTTACAAATATTCCTGTAAACAAAATAGCAAAATTGATATCAAAGAAAGATCTAGACTAAGCAATCAAGTCATAGTTCAAATAGAAATTTAGTAAGATTGTCACTAGGCCACTTGGTTATAAAGAAAGATAAAGAGACAAGAAGCTAGCACTCCATTTTGGTGGAAGTTATAATCCATTTGGAGAGAGTAAACATATAATTTCACTTTTTAAAAAAAGATACAGGAAGAGCCTGGCACATAGCTCAGTGGTACAGTATTTTCCCACCATACCTGAGGCTCCAAATTAAATTCATAACATTAAAGAAAAAATACAAGTGTGTCTCTTATCTATATCCATCTTATTTTCTCTGTGTCCCTTGCCCTATGAAAATTACTTTATGTGCTTGTTTATTGAATGCATGTTTATTGATTATGATGATGTGCCTTTACTAATATACATTCTGTATAAGAGGCATCCAGTCTGTGCCTGGAACACAGCATTAGTTGAATAGCAAACACTGGTGTTAATAATGACTAACACAGATGGCTTCCAGAAGTATGTCATTAAGTACACAATGAGTGATGTGGACAATACACTCTACTCGTGTTAAAGGGGAGAACAGAGTTGGGGCTCTAGAGACAAGCAAGGCTCCAGGCAGGAGAGAAGCAACTGAAGATAAGTCAAATTTGAGGAAGAAGAAAAAATCTCTTACCAAAGTGAGGTAGAATGAGAAAATCAAACAAAACCAAGTCTGCTAGGAGAGTACTTGTGGGTGGCTAGCTTCTAGATTTCTGTGAATGGTAAATGTTTAAAAAGCTCCTCGCCTGTTTGTGATGCCCCCTGTCTGTCACATATGCCCAAACTCCACAGGCACAGAAGGTCCCTCCTTCCTCACTACAACCTTACAGCCAAGAATTATCCAAGTTCCTAGGGCTGATTTAGCCATCTCCCTCTCAACTGGACCCTCCCTTCCACTCATACTACCAACACCCAAAAGCTAGCATTAGCTTTATTTGAACTGTGGCAATATTCTATAGCACCACTTCTCAACCTGCAGGTGGTGACCTCTTTGGAGGTCAAACAATCCTTTCATAGAAGTCACCTTAGACCATCAGAAAACACAGATACCTACATTACAATTCATAACAGTAGCAAAATTACAGTTATGGAAAAGCAACAAACATAATGTTATGGCAGGGTCACCACAACATGAGGCGCTGTATTAAAGGGTCGCAGCAGCAGAAGACTGAGAAGCACTGCCATAGGCCCTATGGCTACGGATGTTTCTTCCATGAAGCACTTGTCTGCTAGTCCCAGGACAACCGTCACTGCGGGGCTGAGCAAAACCAGCTGTAGATTAGAGTATTACTCATCCTGTGTCTTATTCCTCTTCGTCCCCGATGCTGAACACTGGCTTTACTCCTCAGTAAGACTTGCCCACTCTGTCACTGCTGCTCACATGCTTGTACTCAGTCTTAGGAAGGAGACATCACTAAGAAGTAATCAAAGGGTTTTGTTTTTGTTTTTGTTTTTGTTTTGTTTTTTATTCACTTTACACACCAATTGTAGCCCCCTCCCTCATCACCTCCTGGCCCCCTCCCTCCTTCCTCTAGTCCTTAGAAAGGGAAGCCAAAAAAAGGGGGGAGCCCTTCTCCCCTAACATCTGACCTGTGTGGTGCTGTTCGGAAGGTAGTAGAAACTTCAAGAGGCAAGGCCTACTAGAAAGACTTCAAGCATTGGGTATATTCTGTGTGTGTGTATGTGTGTGTGTGTGTGTGTGTGTGTGTGTGTGTGTGTGTGTGTGTGTGTGCTATGTGCACCTATATTGCATGCAGAGAGGCCAGGGACAATCTTTTCTGTTTTTCTTAAGCACTAACCACCTTGCTTTACGAGGTAAAGGTTTCCCACTGGCCTGGGGCTTGCCAAGCAGCTAGGCTGGACAGCCAGTGAGTCCCAGCAATCCACCTGTCCTTCCTTCCCTAGTGCTGGGACTGTATCATAAGCCGCCATGCTCAGCTTCTGTTCTAATGTAAGCTTCTAGGGTTGAATTCAGGTCCCTGTGCTTCCAGGGCAAGCATTTTACTGACTAAGTTTCCTCACTAGCCTACAGGGAAAAGGTACTATGAACTAAATAATAAAAATTTTGGCAACATTTCTTTAAATCCTCACAAATTTAATGAAATTCAATGGTATTTCTTATTTATACTGGTTTGTTTGGACTATTTTTTAAATACAATATACTGATATTTTTAAAAAATCTACATAAATAGTTTGGACAAGTTTTAACTTGCTGAGCTCAAAAACAAACTTGATTCATTCAAACTACTAATTAAATTACACTTTCAAAACAAGCACTCCTATATATGGACCACAGAAAAGTAAAAGTAAAGAATTTAAGAAAAAAACAGATTTGAACGGCCCCAGAGGCCAACTTAATGGTCTTATAGAAGGATGGTTCACATATAGATTATAAGTCCTCAAAAGGACAGTTTTCTTTAAAATAGCCTAAGGTAAAACTTAAAAGTTGTCTTATAATAGCCTTGTGTAGAAACAGTCAAAAAATATTCAAGTTATTCAACTGGTCTTTTTTTGGTGTTGTTTCCAATCACTGAAAGTATTGAAATGATGAAAAAGTAAACCATAATTAACCCCAAATGGCTTAATTTCTATTCAAAGTATGATCAGACTCCTGAGACTACATTTCCAACAAGCTCCCACATGACACAGAAACTGCTATTCTGGGAACAGTGCACAGCCATGCCAAGGGCGGCCCTGACAGCCAGAAGACCTGAGCCCTCTAGAAGTTTAGGAAGAAGATGTTAAAAGTTAGTAGAAAACCATAGAAAGGAAAGTAAATATGAAACTATTTTGATTCTAGTGAGCAGGACTTTATATCTCAGAAACAAATACACCTTTCTCTCCACCCCTTTCTACTGGCCTAACTAACACTTCTGTGCTTCTAGCTCTTGCAAACTAAAGTAATAATAGTTACCTGACCCACAAAATTCAGTTTCCATGGAATCCCCAGGTAATTCTAATGCATAGTCAGGTTTTAGAATTGTTGCAAGAGTTTATTTGTTCATTTAGCGCATTTATAGTTCCCCTGTTATGGGTTAAAGAGGCCTTGGGGGCCAACTTTCATCATCCCTATAGGCAACCTGCATTTTCCATCCCTGGCTGCTGATTTATGTCAGTGGGAACCCTTCACAGTAGCAAATAGAAAGTTCTTTGTATTGTTTCTCTCTTAGGATGTTCACACTGCTTTCTGTTGACCTGAAGGGCAGCATTAGAGTCCACAAGAAGAGCTTGCAGACCTCTTGATTGGTTTTATCCTGTCTTTCTCTGTAATTGAGTTATTTGCATACATTTATATGAGAATCTTACATGAGTGATTCCAATAAAACAAATTACAAAAAGCGAAGTTTATACTTTTTCCATAAGTAGTTAGTAAATAAATCTATCATTTTACAGAAGTAGTGGTAAGGTGTGAGGGAAAAGCTAATCCGACAGCATTGTTCCTTAGGCCTCAGGAGAGAAATCTATCACAAGGCTTGTTGAGAGAAATGTAATACAAGACAGATCACGTGATGCATGGAAGTCTGCGCAGAGGAATGTGATTCATGCTTCTAGAACGACAATATGTCCAAAGTTCATGGATTCATAATGAGTGAAAAGACTTCATTCCTATATGTGGAATTTATAGACCCTGCGCTCAGTCACGATCCTGGAGGCATGCACAATGAACACAGTGAAGGTTTAATAGTGGCTTTATTTACTCAGTTCATTCAGTTTTGTCACTTTACAAGTTTAGAAGAAATGATATGATAAATAATGCTTGTTTTGAAATGTCAAAATCTTTTTCTTAGCTCGCTTTCTGTCTTTGTGCCACCTTTTATTCTATTTTCATAAATATCCTGGGCATTTTCAAAAAACATCCAAATTGTCTCTACCCATAAATCACTGATCTAAGGACTAGGTGAATAAATTAATGTTGGGCCGGGGAAAGTATGTGGCCTATATACACACTTTGGAAAAGGAAAGAGCAAAACAGATTTTACCTCCCCATGACCCCACCTCACTCACCTCCAGAAATCTACACAGCTTTGTGTCGGCACCTGCTCTCCTCAGTACTGGAAAAATAGTGACAGTGTGGGCGCTTGACAGCTGGGAAGGGCCCTCATCTCCAGGTCAAGTCTTTCATTTTCCTAACATAATCTTACATGGAAAAGTGGTGGGGGATGGGGGGGGGCAGTTCTCAACGCGAATTATCCTTGTAGGGTGGATATTTTTTCCTTTTTGTTTCTTTTCCCAGAATACAGCTAAGGCAAATTATAAGTCATTTTCCAAAGCAAGACATGCTCAGTACCTGAAGAAAATGAGAAAAAAAAAAACAAAAAACAAAAAAAAAAAACAGGCCAATTCTGGGTATAATTTAAGCATTAGAATTATGAAACTTCCAATATGTTTCCATAGGCTTGTGAGTATGATAAACAGTTATGATTCCTCAGCTGTTTAGAGCTGCAATCAGTGAAGAAAATGGTTCTCATACAACTGTCCAGGAAGAAGGTCAGTGTATATAAGGGTGCTACACCTGTCTTGTTGGCACCTCAGATGGGCTTATATTTGTGTTTCTTAAGCATTTAACCTTCCTTGTTCCAAAATTATTTGGGGCCAGCATACAATGGGGCAGACAATGTAGTAAGGTAAAATAGAGTTTAAAAAATACTTGAAGGAAAAGAATTAGTAGAATAGAGAAGTGAGGTTGAGTGTTGAGGAAAGGGGTATGGTTGACTATCATCCTGGCAGACTGCACAGTTGCAGGAGGCTGTGCCCTCTCTAGTGCATCAGGGGGAAATGGCAAACATGATCAATTATGCTCTCTCTGTCTCTTCCTCTGTGTATCTCTTTTTCTCTGTGTGTCTCTGTCTCTCTCTCTGTCTTCTTCTCTGTCTATCTCTCTGACTATGTCTCTCTGTCTTTCTCTATCTCTATCTGTCTCTCTGTGTGTGTCTCTGTCTCTCTCTCTCTGTCTCTCTCTCTCTCTGTCTCTCTCTCTCTCTGTGTGTGTGTGTGTGTGTGTGTGTGTGTGTGTGTGTGTGTGTGTGTGTGCAAGCGCGCATGCATGTGTTCCCTATCTCAAGCCCACTATTGATGCAAAAGGTAGCGTTTCTTTACTCTAAAGAGAATGTTTGTAACACAGGGTCACCAAGCTTTGAATCCTCACATGGTGGGTTTAATTTTATTCCAATCTGAAGAACCTTCCTGCTCTATAACTGGAGAGCTTTAATCCTATATAACCTGACCATTGTGGTCTTTGCTTTTCCCTGTAAGTCTCCGTTATTCATCAAGGAGCCGAAGTGCTTGTTCTCCTAGTGCAATTGGCAGGTGTGGCCAGGAAGAGGTCACTGGGCTGCCTCCTCCTTCCATTTCATTTGGGTTCTGATCTATTGAAGAGGGGATTAGGCACTGCAGGGCATCTAAATGAGCAAGCCAGGTCTTCCCTAACTTAGGGCCTTTCCAGAGAATTGATGGAGTTAAAAGACTTCCTCTACATATAAATGATCAATAAAATAATAGTTAATATAATTGTGCATATGCACAGACTCTGCTCTAAGATTTGACATTGTAGTTTTTAAATCTTCCTCACAACCCTGTGAAATAGATGTTGCTAACAGTTTTTTTATGCATCTAGAAACAGAAAAGTTAAATTATTTCTGTCCAAGTCGCAAAGCTAAGAAGTGGCAAAGTCTGGATTTAAATGCTAAAATTCCCCCCTCACAGTCCTTTTTACTCTGAATGCCAACGCCCACTCACCTCACCCTTCGCCGTTTCATACACAGTCCAGGTACTGCCATTTGTGACTCCCTTTTCTCTTTGGTTTGGCTTGAATAAAAGGGAAGGAGGGGAATTGAAAGAAAATCTCCGAGGGTTACTTGTGTGGCCCCTGCATCATTCTTGACTCCCTTTTCTAAGACCCAGCCACTTAACGTGGTGGTGAGCAGACATCTGAGGATACACCGGGCAAGTTCTGCCCTAGAACTGGAAACTGAAGAAGATGCCAGATGCCTCGAGACAGTCTGTGGTCAGAGACATAACTCAGGAAGAGTCTTTCCTCCCAGTTCCCTGTTTCTCCCTCATTACTGGGTCTCAACTCCCTTTGGCCCACATCAAAAGCCAAGATACTCCTTCTCCACTTGGCCCATTGGTTTGTCCTGCCAAAAAATCACCAGCCTGAATTATTCTGATGATAAAACCTTCCGCCTGAGCCTAGAGCCCACTTCCTCCACCCTTCTTTGATCTAGTTAGAATTTTTCTTTTTTGGAAAAACCATACTGGCAAACACACCAAACTCCTGCTACATACTTGGGATTTTACAGTGGCTTTTTTGGAACTCTGTTGGATTTTACATGTCAGTAGATCTTGCCTGGATAGAACCCCACAAGGACCTGCTGACACCTCACGGCACAATTTCACAAAATGTTCTAGGAAAAGATAATTTTCTAATTATAACACCAAATCTGCTTATGAAGGCATTTTCCGACCACTCCATCTCCAGTGGTGGAATTGTCTGAGGGAGAAATGAGACCCAGGGCACATGCTTTCTTTTCCTTTCTCCCTGGCTTGTTCATTCTTTTCTCACTTTTTTTTCTTTTGCAAGCATATTAGAAAATATTGAATGTTGCCTAGAATGCTAGCTTTGCTTTCCAAATGCTCCCAGAGTGAGCCCCTAAAAGAAACAGACTATCTTTCTCACATTCCCATCTGAAAGCAGTGGTCCAGGACCTTCCTCTGGGCCTGTTAGATTAGGGCCCCAAGGAACATGACCTGTCTATTTCAACCCCTTGGTCCCTTCTGCTGTTTCTGCCCCTCAGCCTTTAGACCTTAGTTGATATGTACTTTCAGATTAGCTTTTCCTAAAATACTCTAAAACAAATAGGGAATTAAATAAGCTTATTGGATCCAGGGAAGTGGGGGCAGGGTGTGGAGAAAGGACAGCTGATAGGCGTGTGACAAGGATGAATTCAATGATACTTCAAAACAGCTTGTAGAGAGGATTTTGAATATTTCTAACATAAGGAAAGTATATATTTTTGAGATGATAGACATGTTAAGCACCCCGATCTAATCATTATCCATTGCAAGCATAGATTGAAACACTACACTGCGCCTCATAAATATGAATAATTGTTATGGGTCAATTTAAGGGCATGTTGGTTTTCTATGTTCAGGAACCAGAGACAAGATTTTGAAGAAACCCTTAAAAGCTTCCTGTGTACAGAAAATTTAAGCACCTCTGCTCTATAGAGTTCAGTGCCATGTTCCACCCTCCTATAGCCCTTCCTGTCTTCTCACGACACTGGCAATTCACCTGTTGAATGTCTATGCTCTACATAAAACCATAACTTTAATCAGCACAAAGCCATAATGCACTAGATGAAACAGGTGTTCAATAAATATGTACTGACTCAAACAGAAAGAAAGAAATATTTAAGGGCTACTTTTTCTCTTAAGGATTACTCAATTTTAGGAATTAATGTAGTTTCGCTTTGAAAAGAAAAGATACTCAATAAAGCAATAAATAAAGACATTTATATGAAGAATTTAACTTTTAAAATTATAACCATAACTTGGGCTGGGGAGATTACTCAATGGTTAAATAGCTGAGCATGCAAGCATCAGGACCAGAGTTCAAATCCCCAGTCAGATCCACATAAATCCTTGGGTGGTAACCTGCCTCTAATTTCAGTCTCAGAGGGGAAGAAAAGGCTGCCTATAGCAAGCTAGCTAGCAAGACAAGCTGTAATGGTGAACTCTGGGTTTGATTAGGAGGCCCTGCCTGAGTGAGTAAGGTACAGTGCAATGGAGCATGATTCCCAGCATCAAACTTGGGCTTCCACATAAACTTGTACACGCTTGCATGTGTAACCTACACCTTGGTTCTCAACCTTCCTAATGCTGTGACCCTTTAATACAGTTCCTCAAGTTGTGGTGACCCCGATCATATGATTGTTCTTGTGGCTACTTCATAACTGCAATTTTGGTGCCGTTTTGAACCACTATGTAGGTATCTGTCATGACCCACAGGCTGAGAACAGCTGACCTATACACGTGGTACCCACACATGTACGCCAACACACCTGCAAAACATATCACCATACATACCACCTTACATATAAGAAGAGTAAATAAATACAGAATTTAATTTTTAAAGCAATATCTAAAGAATGCTTATATGTCTGATCATGTTGATAGGGCCACTCTGTCTGACCAGTTCTAAACAGCAGCAAAGGCATTGCCAATGACTAGAGACACATTCTATTCTTTTTTCTTAAAGATTTCGGAAATGGTTTAAAACACAGAAGAATTTTCAAACAAAACTTTTCTTAAAAATCCAACTACACATAAGGAAATCCCTTTTAATCACACAGGCAGCCTCCTTCTTCTCCAGTATGAGGAGGGGAAGGGTGCAGGGTAGGAGGGGGCCTTATTTCAGGATAATATGCCTATTTAAAAAGATGAGCATCCACTTGTTAAAATGCCATTTGGCTTTGTAGTTTGTGAAGGACATGCATGTGTGCTCGCACACTACACGAGCACATATGTAACTCATGAAGAAAGAAAGTTTTTGACACAAAAACGAAAGTCTGGGTTCTCTGCTAAAGTAGAGAATGGCTCGGGAATCCGTGAATGAGCACTGGCAGAACTGGGAGCGTTCCCAGATTCCAGACCGGGCTACGCACCAAATAGCCTCTCTCCTCACTCCACCCACATGACAAGTGGCACATGAAGAGAAACAGGGCGCAAGTCGTGGCTGAGGGAAAGCCACAGTGTAAGTAAAATGAACCCCCGACGTTAGTTCTGCCCCCCCCCATCAGCCACCTACAGAAATACTTAAAACACAGGAAATAAATAGAAACGTCTTCAGTTCAAGGATTTGCAGTTATTATCTGAATAAAGGTAGTGCCCTGAAGGATTCGAGGACACTGAAGTTCAAATGGCATTCTTGAACTAAGTTTCCAGTGTTGCTTAAACAACCAAATAACAGTGGCTATGCTGAAGCTGAGGAGATCTTGAAGCAGACCTTGGTCGGGCATGGTCGGGGGACAGGATCAGTCTGGTGATGGTGTGTATAGTAACGCTAACACCAGCCCGAAACACATGTGCTTGTCACTTTTATCTTTGTCATCACATTCACTCCTAGCCTGTGAGACAATAGAGAGCCACTCACCCTCGGGGCTCCCATTGAGGTAAATTTAATGCTGACAACTAAGCTAGGTGAGTCCAGCACTTCTGCTCTCTCACTCATGGAAGTCTGGTAACTCCTTTTGTTGAGTCATAATTTCTTGATGAATTAGGCAAATGTGAAGTAGAAGAATAGAAATCTTATTTTCATGACATAATTCCTGGCCCCACTTCAGGGCAGTACCTACACGGAGAATGTTACCATTTTAACTTTCTGCAAATGCCAACAGGCATGCCTGTCCTCAAACCATGCAACCTTTAAGAAGGTTGGACCACCCTCGCTATCATAATGTGACAATTCCAAGACTTCCCAGTATGTTCTTTTTCCAGTTGCCAATCTAGGTACATGTTTGTTTGTTTGTTTTTCTCACTATTTTATAAATGAGGTTACTTCTTTTTCTGACTAAGGAAACAACTTGAAAGTCTGGAAAAGCAACAGAACACAAGAGGGAGAAAAGAAAAACAGTAGGATGGTGAATGGATTCAAATTTAAATTAAAAAAAGAAAAAGAGTTGTACTACGGCTTAAAAATGCGGAGGACATGGTCACTTTGGTAGAAACAAGTGTCAGGGTCACCATGTGATTATTTTCTTTCCAGCCTCCTGAAAACACATTCTCTTCTATTCTCCGGGCTTTCTCCCTTCGCCCTCAGGCCCTTTCTTTAAAAAAATAAAATAAAATAGGAGCTCCTGGGATTCTTTGCACATCTGCAAAATCAATGTCAGTTCCAGGTTCCTTATTCCTGTGGTGAACCAGTCTGGCTTTCAGCCTCAGAAGAAAAAGCCAGTCTTCACCGGACAAGCAAATGGAGGTGAGATAATACCTGGGCACTCTGGCTGATAAGTAGCAAAGGGAAAGAGTCCCAGCCTGTCTGGTCCTCAGACCACAGGTAAATGGAACCGCATAAGAGCTCAGAGACAAACTGATGGGATAGTGGGAAAAAAATCAGGTGAATTTAACTTTCAGAGTCCTGGAAAGGGATATGGGATAGAGAGAGTCATAGGATAAAACTAAGTAGTATGATTCTTATTTTTGAAAAATTATTTTTCAGAAAAAAAAAATAACCATCAAAGTTGGAATGACATTTTCTAGCTGTCCGCCTCTCTGATTATGTCTCCCAACCGCGGTTACTGGGAAAACGGCATTTGATGCTATCAACGAATAGAAGTAGGGCTTCTAGCCTGCGGCTTTCTTTCCACTAATAAAAATACTTGAGCCTTTCAGAATTGTGTTGACCTCTATTAAATTCAGGTAAACTTGGAAGTGAACAAAGCAGAAAACTTGTCTTTTTGGAAACGAATAAAGCCATATTTTTGGAATGAAGTTTTTAAAGGTTAGGAGAAAATGCATTTAGGGCCATTTGTGTGGAAGAAACAAAAATCAGATCATACTATCCCCACCAAGGCTATGAAGAATTATTTGTGACTATTTTTTTTTAATTGGGAGGATGACATTTTTGTGAATTGAAGATAAAGGCATCGGCTACGTATGGAGTGCATTTCTCTGTTTAAGAATGATTTGTTTAAAATTGAGGGGAAACTGCTTGGCAAAATATACTGGCCAACCCAATGGCAAAACTCATTTCAGTTTATCCTGATTGCCTCCCGTGGTTCACCTCCCAACTGACCAGACATCTGAACTCAAAGTTATGTATGAGCCCTAACTTAAAAACCAACCAATTGGGAGTGCCCAAAGGATGCTACCTTCTTTTGGCATGTAAACCCCCCCCAAACTGGATTTTTGTCTCCTATCTGCAGAGATGACCTAAGGAAAAACATCTAACAATTTGTTAGAAACCAGGTATGTTCCTCAGAGCTTTAGCAATGCTTGTTTCTTGTTTCTTGTTTGTTTTGTTTTGTTTTTCAAGACAGGGTTTCTCTGTGTAGCTTTGACTGTCCTGGACTCACTCTATAGACCAGGCTGGCCTCAAACTCACAGCGATCCACCTGCCTCTGCCTCCCAAGTTCTGGGATTAAAGGCACACACCACCACTGCCCCAGTGCTTGGTTTTTGAAGGATCTGATAGCTTTAAGAAGGGGTCACAGGAGGGAATTTAGGCACAGATCCTCTCCAAAAGTACAGTGACTTGTTCCTCTGGTTGGCCAGATTACCCTTGGTTTTATGGCCAAAGGTCCCGTGTCCTTGAAAACCCCTCAGCTTAGAACAAACAATGACAGTGATCATTCAAATCGGATCAATTAGACTTTGCTGTGGCTCAGATGGAGAGAAAACAGAAACTGGGGGAAACTTGTACAACCTGAAGTAGAAGATAGCAAGCAACAGAACCTCCGATAGCAGTAGCCAGCACTCGTGGAGTTCCTGTCCTGAAGTATAGTTCTGCAAGGGCCTTACCTATGCCTTCCTCTCACACGCCAGAAACTAGTCTCTCACTCTAACAGGAGATGAGAAGAAACACTTACTTTGGCTCACAGTTTCAGAGGGCTTTAAGTAGTCAAAGCGGGAAGGCATAGCAGAGTAGTGCATTCATGGCAGCAGGCAGGGTGAGGGGTGGGTGTGGGGGTAGGCAGGAGGAAGCAGAACTACCCAAACCGGAAGGCAGAGTATAACCTACAAAGGACCTCTGTTACCTATTTCTGTCATTTAGGCACCACCCTCCTAAAAGCTCCCATCTCTCAAAAAGTGCCATCACATCACATAAGAAACAAGCGTTCAAATACATGTCAGTTAATGCTGATAACAGCCTTGAGAGTTCCTTATTATTGTCCCCATTTTAAAGATGAGGAGACTAAGTAACAGAGAAATTCAAGGCATATGCCCAAGTATAACAGAGCCACAATAAGTATCATGGAATAGATTGAATTTATTTTGAATTTTTATACATTTTTTATTGAAAAATAAAATCATTCATATTACATCTCAATTGCTATTCTATTCTGTGCATCCTCCCATTCCTCCCTCACTCCTGCTTTCATCTCATTCCCCTTCCCTATGACCGTGACTGAGGGGGACCTCCTTCTCCTGAATATGATGCTAGGGTATCAAGTCTCTTCTTGGTAGTCTGCTATCCTTCCTCCCAGTGTCATCGAGCCTCCCCATCAAGGGAACATGGCCAAATATGGGGCACCAGAGATTGTGTGAAAATCAGTCCCCAGTCTCCACTTAACTGTGGAGAATCTTCTGTCCCTTGGCTAGATCTGGGTAGGGGTTTGATGATGACTGCACGTATTGTCCTCGGTTGGTGCCTTAGATTGAGCAGAGCCCCTGGGCCCAGATCCGCCCATCATAGTGTTCTTCTTGTAGGTTTCTAGGACCCTCTGGATCCATCTATTTCCCTATCTCCTATATTTTTCTCACCTAGAGTCCCAATAGGATGTCCTCTCCTCTGTCCCACTTTCCTGGTAAGTGACGACTTTCATGGGACCTGCCCCTTGGGCTAGCGTCCAGTTATAAGTGAGTAATATACCGTTTTAGATTGAATTTAAACAAGAACAACTCCCCCTTCCTCTTAAAGACTTCTCACTCCCCATAGCTTCTTTAACTTTTAAGATGCAATTAGACTAGGGTATATTTCTTCTCTTTCTGCTACTCTAGGACCTTGCTAGATGCCAGATGCTCCCTCTAGAAACAGACTAAGGAAGAGAGAGACCAGTAAAGCAAATGCTTGTTAAATGCCAATTGGTTTAGCACCTCCTAAAACAGGATCCAGGAGCTTCTATGGAATAAAGCTATAAAGTCTTATAGCAAGGTTACTTGAAACCTGCATCAATAAGCACTGCAGTGCTTGCTCTCTGAGGAATTCTTTCATCCATGGATCCCAGGGCACCAGGCTGCCTTTGTAAGCTAAGCACCCTGCCAGATGGCTGCTCTATTAAATCCCCTTTTGAGGAGCAGTGGTGTTGTTTGAATAAAGTTGCCTCTGTTGCTATCGGTTGGCCTACCACTAAGAGCATTACAAACTCTGAGAAGAAAGTACCTGAAAAAAAAATAATAATAACAGTATTCTACTGAATATAGTCACACGGTGTACCCCAGACTGGCCACCGGATTAATCTTATTAAGGAAGGTTGTTCTACGTAATCTGATTTTCTACATAAATGCAGAACCCTGGAAACATGTGACTTTGAGAAGAGGAGAGGAGAGGGAAAAAAGGCAGTCTGGACATGTGTCCAGGTTAAAACTTAAAATCAAAGCAAATGGAAAATACTTCCTAGTGGGGGGTCTAACCATAGATATATATAGACAAAAAAAATCCATTCTTTCCCATTATAAATAAGGGCTCTGAGATTTCTCTCCCTATGCATATTTAAAACATATATATTTATATGTTTTATAAACATCAGAGACTACACAATTGAGTCTATAAAGCAGCTCTGTTCTTCCTTTTATTCCTCTCTCTCTCTCTCTCTCTCTCTCTCTCTCCTGTCTGTCTTTTTTTTTTTTTTTTTAATCTACACCATCTGTTTTTGACTTGGTTCTCTTTTTTACTTCCTAAACCTTGACTCACCTCAATGTCAATACCACAGTATTCTATTTCCCCCAAGGGTGTCCTCGGCAGTGAAAGTAAGGCATAAACATTTGAAGCAGGTGACTAGGAGGAAGACATCTCCAAAGTCCATCCCTTGAGGAGACAAATGACTCATGGAACTCTCGATTTAAGTGTTCAGTGTTTCCTAAAATCTGAACGCAAATAATGAAGGAATAGAATCTGAAGAACGGATTTTTGCTTTGGGGCCTTAGAGCTTAAAGACATTCTGAATCCTACTAGCCACCTGTGACCAACAGCTTTTACATCCATTGGCAATAATCCTGGAAAGATACTTCTATCACTCATCTTTCCATCCATACTTTATTCCATCCAACATAGACCTTCAAGTTCAGCAAGGAAAAGAGCAGGCAGAGTTCCTTCTCTTAAGAAACTCTGAGTCTAATAGAAAAATCACATAATAAATAAGAAAACAAATCAATAAAGCACCTTTAATCCCAGCCCTCAGGAGGCAGAGGCAGGCAGATCTCTGAGTTCAAGGCCACGCTGGTATACAGAGTAAGTTCCAGGATGGCCAGGACTAAACAGAGAAACCTTGTCTCAAAAAGAAAAAGAAAAAATAGGAGAATATAGCTTAGAGAAGAAGTGGCAGCCACTTTATATTGGAGCGGGGGATGGGGGACTTTCTGAGGAAAAACTAGCTTAGCTAACACCAGAAAAGGTTAGATTCTAAAGAATAGCACTCCAAGCCAAAGAAATTGTGAATGGGAAACCCTCGGAAGCCTTGACTATCAGGGCGTGTTCCCAGAACATCAAAAGGATGCCATAGCTCCAGGAGAAGCTCCGTGGGGTCAAAGGTCAGTTAGATCTGGAGGTTCAGGGAAAGCTTTCTAAGACTTTGTTTTATTCTAAATGAATTTAGAAAACCATGGAAAGATTTGAGTGGAGAGAACTGACAAGCGCTGACTCATAATTTTAATGAATCCTTGTGACTGCTGGGTAGAGAACAAGAGTGGAAACAGGAAGAATGTTTAAGAGGCAGTTGTGGAAAATAAGCCAGAGATGTGCTGGCTGACTTTAACCACAGACTCAGTCAGAGGTGAATACGCTAGTGAAATACTTGAAAGGCAGAGTAGGCAGGTCTTGTGGGTGATTGGGCTATGAGGAATGGGGGCGGGGTGGTCTACAATGACTTGAGTAGGTATCAGTGCCATTTATTGATGGTGTCTCTTTGTGAATAAGCGTGAACCAGGTGCGTAGAGTAAGTGTTCTTTTTATTCCATATTTTCTTGAGCTAAAAGAAAGTGTTTATGCTTCCAGAATTTGTATCTGTTGTCAGAGTTCAGCTTCTCAATGTGGCTTCTTAAGGCATGTACTCAGGACAAGCAAAATATTTGTTGGGGCCAGAGCTGCATAAACTCACAGCAGTGAGATATAATTCTCCCTGGGATGTGGGAAAATGACACAACAGGCAACATTGTGTCAATCCTCCCAATAAAACTAGCAGTTTCGTCACTAGTAAAGGAGAACACACACACAAAAAAAATGGGGCCTGAGTGGTGACCTGCAATGCTTCGTCTCAAAATCCACTTCAAGACTAGTGGACTCCTGGAGGTCTCTGAGAAGTCTGTCATAGTTCCATATTTTATGGAGTCTACTATAGGCTCGGATCTAGTGCATGAACTTTCAGACTACTGCCATTCATATCTTACATTCTTTACTGATATGTTTCTTTGCAGTTTAGGGTATAAGAATTCACAGCCAGGAGACTGCTTTCTATGTAACATCTATTGGAGTCCTAACTAAAGCATGTCGTGCCACAGTTTACCACGCTCTGTCACACACATGTTGGTAAATATAGGCCCAGAATAACATAGTATAAAATATATGTTTCTTCTAGCAGACTTCGTTAACTATGACTGACTGGTGCATGAACATAAGAGACTTCTTGAGTGCTATAATTTTCACACTGGTGAAGAGTCCTGTTCTGAATTTCTGTAGCTTGTAAAAGCTCTTGAATGAGGTGCCATCTTGAACAAGGACCTGGAGAGTTAAGCTGGAAAGTATTACTTTTAAAACATATATTCTGTCTGAATGGTTAGGAGCAATAGGCAAATTAATTAACTGTCTAAAGATAATACAAGGGCTCACCTTTACCATCCTGACTAGAAATTTTACATGCATACTCTAAACTCCTCTACAAAAAGACCTTATTAAACTATCAGCAATTTCAGCCAATACTCTATCTTAACAGTGCTGAGCCCAGACAGAAAACATAGCAGGTGGCCTCTCTGTAGACCAGATGCTTGCAATAGTCCCAGAAGGTCCATTAGTAAGTAGCATGAGGTACAACTGCAGTCAATCATCCGCATTTCTTTGCATGACATTCGAACCTAGGTAAAGAAGTATTTTTCTAACCTCTTAGAGCTGAATCTTTGACCTTAGAACTTGCTGTTTGCGCCTTTTCTGCCTCAGTCCTCATGACTACAAATGCTATTATTAGTCATAAGACTATTCAGGCCCTTTTAAATTCCAGTCATGCTATTTGGCACTCTGACCTAAGCCTAACAGGAAATTCAAAATCCTAATTATTTCCAAGAGGGCTAATTCTTAAGCATTGACTTTAAATTCTCCCACCTCCATGTGTAACCAGGAGCTATGGTAAATGTTAGCAAGGTTGTGCCAACAATCCTTCACAAGCAAGGAGCATATTTCCCAGAGGAAAGTGTGTAAGTCTGTGTACTGTCTACTCAGGAACTGAGTCACAATTGTTGTCGGTAGTTGAATGGTCTTAGGAACTCTTGATCTCTGTTTTGTGTAATAAATAGAATATGTTGTCTATTGAGTAAGCCAGGCATCTAGAAAAGGACTCATGTGACAAAAAAAAAGGGGGGGTCTGGGAGAAAGACAATAAAACAAAGTGGAAGGAGAGATACTGGGTAATGGGATGAAATGATGGAGTGGGGCAAGGTAGAAAACAGAGAGTTAAGGGGAGAGGGAGAGAACCAACCAATATGGAATGTTCACAAAAAAACATATGTGGAAGTCTATTACTTTGTAAGCTAATTCAAAAATATTTTTATTTAAAAATGAAAATATTTATCTGAAGCTTTGATTAAATGATACACTTTACAAATAAAATTCAGCACTTAGCAAGTGTCAGACATTACCATCATTGACATCATATTACATCCTATGTAAAGGGAGGAACTAATTGGACATCACTTTGCCATTTCTGTCTATGCTCACTGGGTCTTCCAGGTGAGCATTCATTTTAAGCCAGATCAACGATGGCATTCATTTGCATATATCTACATTGTTAGTTCATTGTTACAATCATAATCGCCTACTGTTCTCAGAGCCAGACCTATCTTTGGCAGTGTGTGATACTGCAGGACCAAAATTCTCCTTAGGTTTATGGACGTACATCTTATAGGTAATCAGGGACTGCTTAGAGGACATCCTGTTAAATCTACTGTGTCATAGAATTCCTTTTCTTTAAATGGTCTTCTTAAATACATTATATATATATATATATTTGTGTATAGCAGGGGATACACATGTCATGGTGCAGATGCCATGGTGCATGTGTGGAAGTCAAGGGAGAAATGGAAGTTAGTTCCCACGCTCTAATCTGTGGGCTCTAGGGATTAAATTCCAGTCTTCAGATTTAGGGGAAAGCCCCTTTACCCACTGAGAATCTCACTGTCCCCTGGCTGTTTTCCCAATACCATATATTATTGAGCTAGCAGATAGCTCTCCGCCACATTCATAGCAAAGGAAGCAAGTTAACCGAGCACAGTTTGTATTGACTTCTAATAGTCAGTGACAGCTAGAATTTTTCCAGAGAGAAAAATCCAAGAAAGGTATAGACTCTTACCCTTGTTGTTTCACATATTGATTCTATCATTCCCATAAGTTGTATCATCGTGAATAGTTTTTCTAGATGGGCTCCCTGCTAACTTGAAATTTTCCTTAAGGTGATAAAGCTACGTAAAGATTATAAGGACACATAGGTCTTCAATAGGAAGCTCAAGGGAGTTGTGTTCATGTACACATAGCTTACAAGCTGATATCAAGTAAAACCCAAATTAACGAAACACTCTAAATTGAAACGGTCTTTCCCACCTCCCCTCACCCACTTGCAGATTGGTTTTATAGCAGAATGAGCCACTTCAGTGATTAGTGAGTGGGGGAAAAAGAAAGAATAAGCCATGTGTCCAAACCCTGGAATCTAGCACTAAAATGTCGCTAAGAAGAGGCAAGCAAGGTGTTTGTAATCAAAACAGAAGAAAGGGAGGGTCCTTTAGGTCAAGAACTTAGAGGACAGGAGAGGGTTTCTGAGAAACAAAAATGAACAGGAAGACTCTCAGAGGGAATTCCTTAGCGCTCCTTTCTGGAACTTCTTGCTTTCTTGGTGATTGCAGAATGTGTGGATGAATAAAAAGGACGGGTTAATCTTCCTAGGGAAGAATCCCCACTGACTATCCCATACCAAATGGTACTGGATAAACATGTACAGAAGCAATGCTAAATGAACTCAACAGGTTGTATTAAGTGTGTGTGTGTGTGTGTGTGTGTAACAATAATAATTAAAGAAAAATAAGCCATGAACTTGAAAGAGGAGGGAGAATATGAAAGGAGTTGGAGAAAGGAGGGAGAAATCATGCAATTATATTTTAATTAAAATTAATAAAATTTTTAGTACATAATTGTTTAAAAATAGTGAGAAAAGAGAAAGGAAAAGACTGAACTGAAGAGGATCCTTGAAGAAAGAAAGGGCTTAAATCAGGATGAAAGGAATGACAAAGCACCTTCTCCAAGCTATCCAGAAGTTACACCAAGGTCATAAAGTAAAGGCACAGCGTCTCCCCTGCTCACCAGCAACCCCACTATAGCCACAGGGGCTCACTGCCAGGTGGCCTGCCTAATTGGTCAACAAATCTGAGAGCTGTTAAGAAGCATGGAACCCGAGGCATAAGATGGAACAAATTATCAAAGCTGACAACTCAACAAGCCAGGGTCAACCAGTGAGTCCGAAACGCTTGCTTTGTGCTCAGGTTACTCAAAGCCACCACAGAAGTCTGGAAGGACAAGGCCAAAAGAGGGTGGGAGAAAGGTATAACAATTCTCACAGGAAACCAACAGAAACTGCCTAAAACCCAGGCCATGTTGTTAAGGCAAAATAAACAAACTGCTGATAGCCTTAGCACAGGCAAGCATTTATAACAAGCACTCATTCCACTGTATTATCTGGAGTGTGGCTGAAATCAGACGCCCATTACTTAATTAGCTATTAGGATTAGTCAGGAACATTTTTTTTTCAAGTCAAGTAGAGAGTGGTTTTAAGGAAAGGTGTGTCTATGGGGGAAGGGGCAAAGGGCAAGGTTAGGCCTGGTGCATAGGGAAAAGTGTCCAAGTAAGAAAAAAAGCTACTATCACACAAAAGCTCTAAGAATGTGCTAGCAGATACTTGGCTTTTTAAGAGAGTATGACGTTCAGCCAAGCTTTAAGGGGAAAAGAGAAGAAAACTGACACTAGGTCATCACGGAAGAAAAAGATGAACCCTCCAAAACATCACATCCACTAACTGCTGTCAAAGCCCTACTTTTGCCAATTCTTTCAATCTTCCTTTTTTTTTTTTTTTTTTTTTTTTTTTTTTTTTTTTTTTTAAATTCTGTAGTATTTAAGTTTGGGAAATAAAGGGAAATCTGTGTACCATCATATTCTCAAAAGTTTGATTTTGTTAGTATGTACTTGTAAGGTCCCAGGGCGTGTGAGGTAGGGAGCAGAGCCATATGGACAGAGATGTGTTGCTGAAGTTTGGCAGCCTTCTTTTCTCCTTGCCTAAAAGCTGCTTGATAAAACAAGCAAACAAACAAACAAAGCAAAGCAAATCCTACCTTATTTGGTATCAGTGACCTTGCAAAAACATTCAGGCAATAATTTACTGAAAAAAAAAAAAATACAGCGTGTGCAAAAAACCAAAATGGAAATATACATACCATATGACCAAAATTATATACCTGAGAGAAGTTGTGTTTAAAATATTTAAATATTCCTCAGTAGAGAAATTTAAATTGTAACTTGGAGGTTGTTGCTAGAGAAATCAGTAATTAAATGACACTGTGAGTAAAAATAATGGTCATTACAGGACAGTAACTTCTCTTTTGGCAAAAACAATACTCAGAATATATTCACAAAATAGTATTAAAGGCAACTACAACTGTAAAATTAATTGATCCATCATTTCATTCTAGAGGTGTAAAAATATCTCATTCTTGCATCATTATGTTTAGAGGTAAATTACTCAAATTATTAAAAGCTAGTGAGTGGCCATTAGATCTTAAGAAAGTTATCTCAACAACTCCAAGGAAACATACATTCTGAAGTTCTTTAGTTTTGTGTGACCTAATCAATTAAAGCCTGGCAGGAATTCGAGAAATGGAACATACTGACATGTCAATATTTGTAGAATAAACTTCATTAAATCAACAATGAAATGACAGTTTTAAGGGCTCTTTAGCAAGTTATCTAACAGAAAGAAAAATAAAAACAAAATAAAATCCAGAGGCCAAAGTTGGGAAGAGCAAAGAAAGATTATAAATAGCTGACATGTGAAACCGAAGTCATGCATGCCTGAGGGAGAGGCCCTAGGTGTGTGTCGCAGCTGTCTTAGAGAAATCAGTGGTGGGAGGGGGCTTAAGGGGGAGTTATAGTGTCCCCTCTGATGACAAAAGAAGAGGAAATAAGTATAAATTACAAATAAAGGAATTTAAGTTAGATGGAAAGATTTTCCTGGCAGCGAACGCTTTATAAACCCTGGAAAGGATTGCTGGGGAGGTTTTTAAACTCCCTATCTGGATGTATTTACAAGAAGAAAGATACCCATCAGCCTTGGGTGGCTGAAGCAGAGGCCTGCAGGAATGTGCTCTCAGCTGAACTCTGCGAGTCCCGGTCCATTTCTGTCCAACACAGTGAACGGAACGCTGGAGAACGGCGAGTGACGTTGCCCCTGAGAACAACCTACCCAAAGTAACCTTTTCCTTGGAAAATCAGCTGGCATCTGCTCATTGGTTATAAGTGGAATGTACAATTATAATACATTCTGGGTTTTATTTTCTTTTTAGCCTGGTTTCCAGTGGAAAGAAAGAAGGCTTATGAGATCTCTCTGGCAGGCTGTACACTGCTTAATACGTTTTCATTTTCCTCCTGCTGGCTGGTTCCAACCAAGTCTCTTAGAAAAGAGTGGAGTACCAAAGTAGCAGTACATGAACCCTTCCAGTGGCGAGTGGGAAATACCCTTTCCTCTCGCTCCAGAAGGAACCGTCTCTCCCGCCCATCAGTCATTGCTTCCTTACCTTCCCCAAGGCTACATCAAAGTTTTCTGCAGGCTGAGAATTTCACTTGCTTCAGGTCCAACATAAAAACAGCACCCACACTAGCACGTTGAACCATATCCTCTAATTGATTCTATTCCTCTGTTTACACAGCTGTACATCTGTTTGCCCTTTGTTTTCACTCCATCAGCTGTCTGGTTTTTATGGTGAGCTCCTAAAGGCAAGGTGTGGAGTCTGTTTCGTTCACTTTACACAACACTGTGTACACATGTGCAGGTGTGATTGTGTTTGGCAAAAAAATTGTTCCCTGTATGAGTGGATGGATGTTCAAAGAAAAATTACCATGCATTCATCAAAGTTGTAAAGAATGGACTCAGAGTGAAGACTCTTTGTAATCCCCTGGAGCTCCTATGTGTGGCACAAAAAAGCCATAATCACAGCCAGGGGTTAAAGGGCATTGAGCAGTGTAAATGCGTCCAGCCAGCCACTGGAAAGGCTAATAAATCAGGGTTGGAAATTGAAGATAATCAAACAAACTTAGAAGTTTGCTCCCTTTCCATCTTTTGTGTGCAAGCTCCATCTTTCTGGGATTCTCAGTTCAGGGCATTGGTGGTCAATACCCACTGTCATATGGGGCTGTTGCATCTCCTGCACCCACTGAAGGCTGTAAGTTCATAGCATCCTGGTTGTCTTATTTCTTTGGTTATTTTTTCTTTTACCAGAATTAGTATTTTTTACCTTCCCATCAATCCCTGTAAAACCATTTTCCAATCTTCCCTTTTATCTGTCATCTTCACTGATCCAAAAAGACAGAGATGAGTCAATCTACATTGCTTGTTGGGTTAAAAAAAATTCCATTTTTCCTCAGGGAACTTAAAGTTGTGTTTTTTGAAAGGACACAATGACTAATAGAAATGTATCCATCCCTCAGGGCAAGCACAAGAAATGACATTTAACTTAATCTAGGAAATATTTTCTAGGCACCAGCTATGAAACAAATCATAACCTTTGTCTCAAAAATTTAGATGATCGAGTGCTAGAGAGATGATTCTTTGATTAAAAGAACATCCTGCTTCTCCAAAGCATCAGGGTCCTGCTTTGAGCACCCCATTTTGGGAGCTCACAACCACCTGTAACTCCAGTTGTAGGGGAAACTGATGTCTATGTATGCATGAGTGCCTGTACTCAGAACCCTCTAATACACACACACACACACACACACACATTTCATAATTATATAGACATAGATGCACATGTGTTTGAACACATGTGCACACACATGCACATATATGTGCATTAAAATACATATTCATAATTAAAATACTAAAAAGGCAAATCTTTAAAATGTGTATATGCTTTAAGATTGTATTATGTGATCTTAAAAATAATGCTGCCATATTGTGGGAATGTGATGAAAACGGAATCATCCATACATACTTAAAGTATACATAGTAGATATAAGACATCATAATAAGAAATAGCCCTTACTAGTATGTCTTAGTACAATTTCATTTACAACTTGTTTTTTTTTTTCATTTACAACTTTTTTAGGAAAATATTTTCATAAAAATTTACCTTAGATATTAGGCAATTTGGCTTAACTGCTGAGGAGAGGAAAGGATTATCACATTCAAAAAAGGAGCTATCATCTAGAACACTGAAGTCGGTATGACCACACCAAAATTGGACCTCAACTGAGCTTTGATGTCTGGAGTCTGGTTCTCATCCTGTTCTTCCTGGGATGTTTCAAAGTCTTGATCACATCCCAAGATCACAGAAAACATTTTTTTTTCTCCTTCGTGCTTCTTCTAACCCGGGTCTTATTCGTGGTTATTTCCCAGAGCAAATAACAAGATAAACTTGAATTTTTTTCATCTATAGTTTGAAGGTACAAAGATCAAATAAACAGGGGGACTGCACAGATCGCTCAGCAGTTAAGAGCACTGGCTGCTCTTCAAGAAGACTCAGGTTGTCAGCTGAATCTAAAAAAAAAAAGAAGAAGAAGAAGAAGACCCACGTTCAACTCCCAGAACCCACAGGGCAGGTCACAACAGTCTGTAACTCCCTATCCAGGGCATCCAACACCCTCACACAGACATACATGCAGGCAAAACACCAATAAAAAATAATAAATTTTTAAAAAAGAATCAAACAGAAATATAAGACCCTTTAACTTGGAAAACCAAGTGCTTAATAGAATGTTGTAAGTAAAATATGGCACCTAATGAATTGATTACCAAATCAATTATAGCCTAGATGACTGTGCTAACTAATCTTAATGTAAATAGTGAGATTAGTTAATGCAAAGATATTATGATATAGTTAGCTGAAGCCAAAAAAATCTACATACCTTTTATACTTTAATTGGGATTAAGATGTGCTCTATATTGTCAAGTATTTAGATCCATAAAAAAGGCTTTATGTCTGGTTTTCTTTGAATATTTACAACTAAAAAGATCTAACTTTGCTTGTTTTTCCATCCATTACTTGAATGGCCCCTGCCTATCTGAATCGTCATTATATTCTTAACATTGTAGCCTTTCTGAAGGTGCGTTTCATTGCTTGCTTTACCAAAAAAAAAAAAAAAAAAAAGTGTGTGCCTTCCTTATTTGCTCAATAAAGATGAGATACTCCTGAGAAATAACATATTGCAAAAATGATTGACAGATGCACTACAGTTAAAAAAAATATGTCAAGCATCACCACTTGAATTGTAGTGAGGGCCAATTTCATTTGTTTGTTTGGTTGGTTTGTTTGTTTTCTACCCTTGGCTGTCCTAGGCTCACTTGGTAGACCAGGTGGGCCTTGAACTCACAGAGATCTGCCTGCCTCTTCTTCCCTGAGTGCTAGAGGGCCAATTTTGAATTTCAACCATAGAAGCTCCTCTCCTGTAGTCTTCCAAACTAAAGCCACCATTTCTCAAGTGTATTTACATTTTTAGTAGTTGGTTCAACATTCCTGTTGTCCTCATTCTAAATTATAGAACCCAGACACTTTATCTATACCTCAGAGATGTAGGTCTTCTCAGTTTTTACCAGGTCAGTTACTATTGCCCCCTTTGAACCTTATAACTGGAATCATGAGACCATTGATAGGTTTTGTAAACAAGAGGAAATGAATGTTTTGCTAGTCATACTTAAAAGAAAGCCAGTGATTTAGCAATCCGGATCCTCAATGGTGACTTAATGTGACCCTAGAAAGGTCTTCCTTTCTTCTATTTACCAAGATTTAGTTGTTAATTAAGTTTTATTCTGATGCCAGCAGAAAGGAATTTCACAGAGTTTTATCCGAGAATATACAACTTTGAGTGTTGTTTGGTTTGGTTTGGTTTGGTTTGTTTGTTTGTTTTGTTTTGTTTTGTTGGGTTGGGCTGGGTTTGGTTTGGTTTGGTTTGGTTTTTCAGTACAAGGTTTCTCTGTGTAGCCCTGGCTGTCCTGAACTTGCTTTGTAGACCAGGTTGGTCTTGAACTTTGAGAGTTTTTTAAGTTTGTTTGTTTGTTTGTTTGTTTATTAAAATGAAAATGGGCTCTCTCTGCTTCCAAGCCATGGAGTAAATCAATAGATATCCCCACGGGAAAGAAAGACTGACTTCCAGGAATTTCAAGGTGCCTAACCCAAATATTTTTTTCTAAGACCATATATTTCTACACAGCTCAAATGTGCAGTTGAAATACTGCATCCAATTTATTAACAGTCCTGCTGTTACCCATGCTCCTGATAGCACCATGCATCAGTAAGGTGATACCTAGTGTCCCTTGCAAAATTGGACATTTAGTCACTTGGATGGTGTTCACGGGATAAGACTGGGCAGTTTTGTTTTATTGATTCCTGGTTTACCAAATTTTTCCTTACTAACATGTAAATCATAGAATCTTTCATCTCCCTGCCTTTATTCATTTGCTGCACAGTTGTGGGATTAGTTGAGAGTAAGCAGATAACACAATTAGCAAGGAAGTGGCCCAAAGAGCACATTTATGTGTTCCCTCTTCCTTCATAAACCATAAGAATATGATCAGCATGCTTTATGTTGGAAATTCAGAACTGGTTAGGATAGACTATCTTCATATATATATATATTGGAACCTATGTCTGGCTGTCTAAGAAAATGTTATATACTTTATGAAATGTTATGGCACATCTATAAGTAGCAATTTGAAACAGCAATTCACATTATACTCATCGGTTTTATAGAATTAAATCTCAGTATGATAGAATCTTATAATTATACCTGGTTACTGAAACCCAACCCATAAGGCGCTTGCATCCCAGAATGAATGGTGCCACAGGGAACAGTTCTAAATTTACTTGCCAAATGTGGTAAGTACACTACCTTATTCTAGATGCTTGAATTAAGCCAGTCTCAATAAAATAAAATTTAAAAAATAGCAAAACGAAAAACAAGGCTGTTTTCATCACTTATAGTGATAAAAGAAAAGTCTTTCAACTAAAACTTGCTCTTGATCCAGGATATGACCATATGTTCAGCAGCAATAAAATATTGGTGAGAGATAAACATTCTTCATTTCAAAGCAAGGAGCCTGCTGAATGGTGATACAGCCTCAAAATTATGTGATTTGACAAGGGAGCCCTCATCATACTCCTGAAAAAATTTTACGCTGCTGTGATTTTGTTTGTGGGTTTTTCTTTTCTTCCAAATTGAAGGAATGTACTTAACTCTAATCAGAACCATCAAAGCCTTTATAAATGCCCATAGAGTTTAAAATTTCTGGCTTTCAAAGAAAATAAAGTGTTTAAAATCTCAAATGCTGGCTTCCTTGCCCTGTTAAGTTCTGTGTTTCAGAATTGCAAGATGTGTTTATTTAGAAGTGGGCCTAACAAGTACTTATAAATACTTAACTGTGTGCCAGGCCCAGTTCTAGTTACAAGGGATGTTTTAGCACAAAAGAAACAAGTTTCCTGCCCCCAGGTAGGGAACTGGAGGTGGGCATATTGGGACATACCAGTAATCCCAGCACTTGAGAGGAAGAGGCATGAAGAGCGGGAAATTGAGGTCATCCTCAACTACATGATGAACTTGAGGCTAGCCTGGGCTATCTGAAACCATGTCAAGGAAAAAAAGGAAAGAGAGAGAGAGAGAGAGAGAGAGAGAGAGAGAGAGAGAGAGGTTGGAGAAGGAGATGTAGATGGCAAAGGAAAGTGAAAGGAAGTTACCGTAAGAGAAGGAAAAGTTCATGTTAAGGCACACATTTTTCTTTTATATTATAATTTACTCAGATTACATCTCAATTGTTATCCCCTCACTTCTATCTTCCTGTTCCCACCCTCCCTCCCTCTTTTGCCCTATTCCCCTCCCCTAGACCTCTGACAGAAGGGCCCTCCTCCCCGACCGTATGACCCCAGCCTATCTGGTGTCATCCAGATAGCCTAGGCGGCTTCCCCTTCCCTGTGTGCTGCCTCCCCACCAAGGGGGCACGAGAGTTCATGTCAGAGGAGGTCCCTGCTCTCCCCACAACCTTGGAGAATGAGCTGTTCATTGGCTACATCTGAACAGGAAGGGGGTCCAGGTTTATGGCATGCATTGTCCTTGGTTGGTACAACAGTGATGATGCATAATTAAGGAAGCAAGTTTTAACTGTTAGAGCAGAATTAAAGAGAGAGTATAGATAGATACATGAACATGAGTAGCTTCTTTTGGAGCAGAGCAAGAGGAAGTGATGCTCAAAGTGAGATGTAAATGATTAAGGGTCCATCCATACCGTGGTCTTGGGGTGAGTATTCCTAGGCAACGATGGAAGGAAGCTGACAGTGTGCGCTGGAAGGAAGACCAACATAAGGGTTCTGCATATGGTCTAAAGGTGGTCTGACTTCCTAATCAGAAGCCCAGGGTTCCAAAAGACAATAGCCCAGCACGCAAAACAGCTGCTTGTTCTTCTATGAACCAGCTTCAGAAGTTAAGCCAGGTGTGGTAACACACTCCGGTTATTCGAGCCACGAGGCCACAAGAGGATCCAGAGTTCACTGTCCTCCTCAACTACATAACCAGTTCCAGGCAAGCCTGAACTACCTGAGACACTGCCTCAAAATAATGATAAAGAGAAAGAACAGGAGAAAGAAGCGAGAGAGTAAGGGCAGGGAAGCTGTGCTATGTCTCTTCTACTGGGCTGGATTGGTCAAAGCCACCCATAACGGTTCCCAGACACATAGTAAGGAACGCAAAGGAGAGACGAGTAATTGGCGCCACGTAAAAATTGTCCAGAGTGTAACAGTTTTCAAAAAGTAAGGTGGCTTCCACTCACTTTCTAATTTGTTCATGATGACTTTTATTTACAATATTTTGTATCATTTTCCTTATGGTTACTTCTAACGCCTTGCAACTCATTTGTAAAGAATAATTTTTAAAAATACCTGTTCGTAAAAGTCAAGAATGGGGCTGGAGAAATGGAATTAGGAGTTAGAAATACTTGCTGCTCTTTCAGAGGACCAGAATTCAGGACTCAGCACCTACATTGAGGGGCTTGCCATGTTTCTAGCCAATGGTCAGAACATTCTCCACAGTTGAGTGGAGAGTGGGATATGACTTTCTCACGTACTCTGGTGCCTCACATTTGACCATGTCCCCTGGAGGGGAAGACCTGGTGGCACTCAGAGGAAGGACAGCAGGTTGCCAAGAAGAGACTTGATACCCAACAGCATATACAAGGGGAGGTAATCCCCCTCAGGAACAGTCATAGGGGAGGGGAATAATGGGAAAATGGGAGGGAGGGAAGAATGGGAGGATACAAGGGATGAGATAAACATTGAGATGTAACAAGAATAAATTAATTTTAAAAAAGGAAAAAAAAAAAAACAAGATAAGCTGAAATGTGATGAGTTGTAAATTGCTTGCAGAGACAATCTTACCATTCCCATCTTTCAGTGTTTGAATCCCGAATACTTTGATTTGTTTCATACACCGAGACTGTAACACTCTTTTCGATACTGTTATGAGTGGCAAAGTAAAAATTAAAGTTGTCTCACATGACTAGTAACAAAGAGCCTTTTAACTACAAATTAGCTTAAAGGAAGTTCTTATGACCAAGACAGAGGGAGAAACCCTCCATTTAAATGTACACAGTAAATTATCAGTACATGTTCAACCTAATGCTAAGCTTATGATCTAAAAATGGCAACTCTGGTCTCTCAGATTATTTTCTGGACTGCAGTATTGCACTTTTAAAGGGGGGTGTTTGCCTTTGATTTTTAGGTCTGTGTTTTGAGTGTGGGTCTGTGAAAGCTATTCAGCGAGAACTAAATTGAATTGAATGTGCAAGGTGCACATAGTAATGATTCTGTAGGGCTTCTGTTTATCCTGTGTCTCTCTTATTTTCACCACAGAAAGAAAGCATAAATTTTAGCAGAAGAAGTCATTATGAAAACTAGTACCGTCTAATATAGTAGTTATCAACCCTTTGGGGTTGCATATTAGATATTTACATTTATGATTCATAATAGTAGCAAAACTACCATTATAAAATACCGACAAAATAATTCTATGGTTGGGATTCGCTACAACGTGAGAAACTGTATTAAAGGGTTACAGCATTAAGCAGGTTGAGAGCCACTGTTCTGATGTGATTAGTCATTGTTAGGGAAGGGACTGTAGCTAGTTTCTTTCCAACATTCTGTCTCCAGCACCAGCACTGTGGCTTGTACCTGATCAGTGCTGAGGACTATTCGAGGATGTGCACCGAGAGGCATACAGGGTATTTATCATCCCGTGTCAGAAATCAACTCTCAGTTTGCAGAGTTGTTTCGCATGGGAGCCCCTCTATGGTTGCAGGGCTCCACCTCCTTCTCTGCCTGTTGTTGCCAGTCTTATGTAAAGAGCCATAGTGGACACATGCACTGGACTGGAAAAGTCAAGCATTTGTGTCCATTTACAGTCAGTGAACTTTATTCCCAGTGGTGGTTTGAGATTCCATGGCTTTCAGAGGAGAGATGTCCAAATCACTGAGGGCTGAGTGTTTGTCTCAATCCCCGCACATGGGGTGAAATCCACACTGATAATAGATTCACCCTTTAGTTCTGAGCGAACAGGTTCCATAGGGAAGTGGTATTTCAGAGGCTGAGCCTATACTTTGAGAATATTACAATTCTATAGGTATTCAGTAACTGAAGACACCCATTTTGTGTTGAATAGCACACACAGAGAAATCTAAGAGCTGTATTTTCTGATGACAGCCACCAGTTACAGACAAGTCTAGTAGTTCAAATAAATTAAAAGACAAGAGAGTAGAATATATTATATGGAGTTTCTTAGTCACACTAGCCACATTTTTATGTGCTGAACCCACATGTAGCAAGTGGATACCATGTTAGAAAGCATAAAATACAGAACAGCCATTTCATTAAGACGATATTAGAGAATACTGTTCTAGAATATGCCACTTACTGCAAAAAGCTTCAAATCAGATAGCCAATTCTGCATTGATTTCCTAATCAACAAAAGCTGGCTTTCAAATCCTGTTGATCTAAATTCTGGAGTTGTTTCTGCTTAAGCCTTTTCTGAACAATGAACACAGATGTCTTGTAGGCACAGCTCTGTGAAACACAACAAAACAAATGAGAGCATCTGTTAGGAAAAGCAGTGAAATTCTTAAACGCAGCTTCCGTGGGGGAAGATCTCACAGGGCTTCCGAAGTGTCTCAATGAGAGAAGACCTAGGAAGTGTGCGTATCTGCTTGAGTTGTGTCAAAATCGAAAGGAATTCTAAACAAACCAAAGCCTGCCACACCCTATTTTATTTTTTTTAATTTTATTAATTTATTCATATTACATCTCGATTGTTAGCCCTTCCTCTGTTTCCTCCCATTCTTCCCTCCCTCCCACTTCCCCCCTTTTCCCCTCCCCTATGTCTGTGATTGAGGGAGACCTCCTCCCCCTATATATGCTCTTAGAATATTGAGTCTCTTCTTGGTAACTTGCTATCCTTCCTCTGAGTGCTGCCAGGCCTACCCATCCAGGGGACGTGGTCAGAAAAGGGGCACCAGAGTTTGTGTGAGAGTCAGATCTCACTCTCCACTCAACGGTGGAGAATATCCTGTTCGTCGGCTAGGTCTTGGTAGGGGTTCAAAGTTTACTGCCTATATTCTCCTTGGCTGGTGCCTTAGTTTGAGGAGGACCCCAGGACCTAGATCTGCCTGTTATAAAGTTCTTATTGTAGGTTTCCAGGACCCTGTGGATCCTATTATTTCCCCATTCTTCCATGCTACTCTCGCCTAGAGTCTCAATAGGATGTCCTATTTTATAAGCAACTAAGAATAACTTCTAATTCAGTGCGTATGCAAATGAGGTAGAGAAGCATCTTGCAAAGTTGACTTTTCTTAAAGGAGACTGTGCTTCCTGAGGCATTGCTGTCTTACAAATTTGCTGGCTCTGTAACAAATGCCCACGTCCTTTCTAAACTATCTCCAATCTATGTCAGTGACAGAAGAATTAATGGAAGTTTAGTACCTGATGATGAAGACAAATAAGGACAAATGATAGATGGGCATACTTTGTGTAGCTGTAGCGATAATTTAAAAGAGGCGACATGTTTCTGGCTTGGGGTTTCAGAGGAGTCGCATCATGAGCTCTTGACTCTGTTGTTTTCAGCCTGAAGCAGTATATTATGGACTAGGGTTAGTGGGAATGGAGGCCTGCTCACCTTATAATAACCGAAAATCAAAACAGAGACATCAAGGCCCCAGTGTTTCCTAAGGGACTTCCCCCAATGACCTAACTTCCTCCTGGTAGGCCCCACCTCCTAAATCTTCTGGCATCTCCCAATGACAGCACTGGCTAAGAGGCATTTAACATACAGGCCTCTGGGGAGACTCAGAATCTGGGGAGACTATAGCAACATATTGCACAAAAATAAACATTTTTTAAATAAAAGTAAGACACGTCTTTTCTGTCTCTCTCCACCTCTCCTTATTAATATAGAAGAATCTCTATTATGTCCAAAATATGCACCAAACTCTTGTATATGTTTCTACTATACAATTTCTCATATGATACAGAAAAAGAAACATATACAATTGAATAAAAGCAGTCTCATCTTTCCACTTCAGAAGCTGTTCTGGAAATAAAATAAACGCTGCAAAGAGACAGGACCCACCTCCAGTGGTACTACAAGAAGATTCACAAAAGGACATTTGTCCTCCATTCTACCGGCCAGCCAAGCCTAAATGTAAGTTTCAGGAGGGAAGGAGGGAGAGAGGAAGGGAAAGAGGGAGGGAAGGAGGGAGGGAGGGAGGAAGAGAAGTAGATAGGGAAGGGAGGGGGGGAGGGAGGGAGGGAGGGAGGGAGAAAACCATCCTTGGGGTAGTTCACAAATGAAGCAGAAACTTGTCATTGTGCAATACATAAACAATTAGGCAGATAAATACCCAGCCTTTCTTCAAGTGCTTTTGTCCTCTCTCTGATGCTAACTAAGCTGCTGAAAAACACTTGAGACTATCACTAATATTGAGTTTTTAAAAAAATAAACTTAGAGTAAAATACAGAGTGCGAGCCTAGCTGATTTTTAAGTCCAGGCATATTGAAATAGAGTCTTAGAATAATCATTTCCATAGGACCTGAGTAGGTATCCAAGAGTCTGCCAGATGCTAGCATCTAGATTGTACAGGAAAAAAAATGCTAACTTAAGCTTCTTTTCATGATTCAGCAAAGGATTTTAAGTAATAAAAGATCTGGAGATTTGTAAAATAAATAATTCCAGTGAAAATGGGAAAATTAAAATAATCTTATCATCTCTCAGACATGTCTATATGTGTTTTTCTACCATTATCATATTTCTCTTAATTGAGCCCATTTTTTCCAACTGATACTTTATAGTTTGAAGTTATGAGCTATAATGAAGAAATTATTCATTTCAGATGACTGAAGTGATATGTGCTGAATTTTCCCAAAGACAGACTAGGATGTTTGAAACACAGCATGGTATAACAAATATGGTTTTATTCACATGTGATATTCAATATGTCCACAGTGAAAAGTCGTAACAGCATGCCAGAATCTCTTTTATTCTTTAATTGCTGTCTCAGTAGAAGCAATAAAAATGTAAAGTACATCATTAACTTTTGAACTTTGATGGAAAAAAAAGTCCACAACATACCATCCATTTCTAACTAGTAGACATTATCTCATTGTACCCACACCATCCTATGCTTATTACTGCTGCCTGGTTTTAAGTGTGACTTTTGGACACATGGCTTGAGAGCTCCTAATATATAATAGCACAATGACTTTTTAACAGTATAATTTTATTTCGTAATTGGAAGACTGATCTTTTAAGATTCTTCAGTTTTTTGCATTCCTGTGCTGGAGATGCACTTGAACAAAAAGACACATACAGCACAGCAATGCAGCCACATGGCGATGTCCTGTCTCAAACGGATCCATTCAGAGCAGCTGGAGGAATGCAAATCCTTCAGTGATTTTACTAGGATGCTACATTTTTAATATAGATACTGCCAACTATTTGGACTGGGTTCCAACAAAGCCAGATGTTCTCCAAGTAAGATGTTTATAGCCCAAAGCCCTTGAAGAAAGTATACAAGTCTGTTTAAGCAGCCGATTGTAGGATGCGAGGTGATGAAGGATGTTGGAAAATGTTGGTGAAATCGGTGAGGAGAGGCATGGCATGGGTTGCGTCCACTCCTGGGGAAGGCTGTGAACTAAGTCCAGAGAAACTCTGAAGTTGTTACAACCAACTACACACTCGGCTTCTGAATTTCTTCTAGCAAAATCTTGCTGCCAAGGACATTGATGGGCTCACCCAGTAAAAAATTACAATAATAATGTTCAACTAAATCATAAAAAAATGCAGAAGGTGATTATTGCAGGGCAAAGGAGGGGAACTGCTTGTAAAGTTGTGGTAGAAAGATCAAAAATACATTTTATTGGACTTTTAAAAAATTAAGTTCTTTGTTTTTAAATGAAGGTGCAAAAGCAATAAAAATGTAAAGGTGACCCAATAAACTATTTCACTCAGTAGTCAAGAGTAGTGATCCAGGAAGCCAAAATAAAAATTACCGTTATTCAATATGGTCAATTCAGGCAAGCCTACAGCTTTAATAGCCGGTTTTTTCTAACAAAAATAACGATCTGAAAGTCATTTTAAGGAATTTTGATCGAAATAAGAATAAAGAACTCTTGCGTATACATCTTTTTTTTTCTTTGTCAAGATGAATATATGCTCATTTTCATATAGAATTAAATCTCTACAGTGTTTTTAAGTGCCTTTTTACGTTCTGCAAAGATGTTTGTGTGACACAATGTAGAAACTGATCTAAACCATATAAATAGAAACAGTATAGTAGGCATACAATTGGGGAAATAAAAAGATCATGATATCTCTCTGTGCTTTCCAAAACCACACAAGGGAGCTTTCTAAACTATTTTTAATTAAGTAGAGCTTCTTTTTTGATCAACTTTTACAATCCAAAGCACAGATTACCAATGCACATACCACAGCCTTCTGGGTATACATATGCCATGGTTTCTTCAAGTGAAATAGCATATCTGCCAGTGACAAAAATAATGGAAACAAACTTCTTTTGGCGATTAAATATCTAGCGTACCTTGTACACAGTAAGCACCAAATAATATGAGTTGTTCCTACAAATTCCCACTTTCTGTTTATCATTAATGTGTCTCTTGGAGTCACACTCTATGCGGTGGTTTCTCACACGTAAGAATTAATCAAGTACATCTGTAACCAAAAATGTCTATGGAAAACTTGCTGCGTTGATCCATATCGGCTCTGTTAGTCAGGTCTTTCTTGTGGTTGTGCCGTTTTAGAGATAATAGAGTTAAGAAACTACCACTTAATTCATAAGTGGTTTGAAACTTTGAAGGGCATGGAGTTTTTTTTAAGTTATATGACGCCAGTAAAGTCCAGTCCTTGGTGCCTATGGTTCTAAGTATATAAGTATATAAATATCTTCACATATACTTTTAACTGAAAATATGGTGCAAGTAACTGTTCAATGTGGAATTTACTTCTTAATGCCACTGTGTTCTTTCCTCAACCTTTTAAATAAAAAGAAGGTTTTGGGGGGGGGAGAAAAAGCACCATTTTTAAGCTGGTTTGGTATGAACAGCCTTTAGCTAAAGCAGACGGGTGGAAGTCAGAGGCCCCAGATAGCAGCCTTCATTCTCTACCAGTTTGGAATGTGGCCTTGGGCACGTCATGAGAGCAAAAGTTACAATGAAAGAAGTAATAATGTCTTACATGTGCACGGCATTTTATGGTTTAACAGCACACTTTCACATACAATATCTATTTAATCTCACCCCCCGCCTCCCGAGAGGAATACAGTAGCCATATAAAATTTTCCATCTTAAAAAATAGGGATTTGAGACCCAGAGAGACTAAATCACTTCTTCATATTCATATCAGTGGCAAACGTCAGCGCGAGCCAGAAACAGACAGCTTTAGACACAGTGCTGGTCTCTGCTCTCCCTCGGTGTCATATTGCCATTCCCTAGTGTCTTCTGGTGTGATGGACTTTGATGAGCCACACTGTCCAATGTGGTGGTGACAGGCCGCATATGTGTCATCCTCATCAAGGCATTCTTCTAGTAGGAGCTATATTACAAATTCTTTCTCTTTATTTTTTTTTTGACTGTTTGTTCGTTTTTAAGATTTATTTATTCATTATTTTGTATACAGTGCTCTGCCTACATGTACCCCTGCAGGCCAAAAGAAGGCATCAGATCCCAGTATAGATGGTTGTGAGCCACAATGTGGTTGCTGGGAATTGAACTCAGGACCTCTGGAAGAGCAATGTTCTTAACCTCTGAACCATCTCTCCAGCCCATATTCCAAATTCTTATCTTAAGGCAAGATTAAAAAAGAAGAAGAACGCAAGTTGAAATTATATTTGCAATATCCTGAGTTCAGTGAGATAATAGTTTAGGTTGTAATTAGTGTGTTAGCATGTATAACTCAGCATGAGTAGTTAACCTGTCTCTTCACATGCTTTGGTCAAAGCTACCAGGAAAGCTGTAGTCACATGCTTCTGTAGGGTTGCGCTAGGCCAGAGAATCCCAAGGCTCAATGCCTGCAGTGTGATTTCATTTTACTGAACTTGTATGTGCACCTGCCTTGATGTGACTTAAACACAATTTCCAAGATCAGAGGGTAGAGTAGATTAATGTCAGTAATCTAGCCATACCGTATATCTGTTACATTCAGAGGAAAAATAGGGCTTTACTCTCTGGTGCTTCAAAACGCTCATTCATTACAAGGCCTATGTTAATACTTGCTTAATGCATGAAATGCTTAAGAGCTAAAATTCTGTGGGAAAATCATAAATTATATTTATAGATCCACATCATTGTTTATTTTAAAGCATGTTCTCCCATAAATACGAGTGAAATAGTTACCCAACTGTTAGGCTAATATAGGCAGTGCTGAATAATTATATATAAATTTTTTATCTAGCGAATTTTTCCTGTTTACCATAACCTGAAAAGTAGCAGCTCTTTTGAAAAATCTAACTGAAAATCCTGAAAGGAAAAATTGCAGTGGCAAAGTATAACCCCACATACTAACAGTAACATCTATCTTTCATGAGTTTGAGTCCAACCCTAAAAGTTAAGCTAAGATTATCTAATTTAATCTCCATGGAGCCTTGAAAATCAGCAACAGAAATAAATAAATAAATAAATAACCAGAAACCAAAGCTCTTCGTTACTGCCGCTTCTTACTTCGATGCTGTCTGAAGCTGCGATGCAACCAACCAAGATCCTATTAGGGTATCTGGACCTCCTTTAGTATCACTGACCTCAGCCCCATAAGGGTTTGAGCCAGGGACAGTTCTAAACACTGTGTGAATAGAAAGGTTGTCCCCAAAAAGTGCACCAGTTTGTCAGCTTGAGAATGGAATACACTTACTTATTTAAAATTTCCAAAATGGCCACATATGGCATACACATACATTGAAATGTATTGTAATTGATTCCAATATTGATGCAAACTAGAAGGATAACTGTTTCTGGTGTGGGAAGTGGATAGTAAATGTGGTTTTGTTTTCAATTACAAATGTAATAATAATTAATAATAATAATAATAATAACAACTTTAATAAATCTATCTTTCCTGATCATATTTCCTTTGATAACAAAACATGCTATAGATTATTCAGGCACCATAGACAAAGAAGGTACAGCAATTTGGGTTTTCTAGGTGCTCTTGAGGTGGCAGGACCCTTTCAAACATGTTTAAAGACCAAAGTTGTAGTGTGTGCACAAAGCAGAAATGGCCTCAGTAATTCTCAGAAAGCACGGACAGCCTTATGTGAGCTGTACCTGTTCGAGTGGCTTTGAACCACTTCTAATGCCATCTGTTCAGAATTTGTCTTTATATTAGCCATGAAGATCTGTAAAAGGCCATGTGGAAATAAATAATGTAAGTGCAACTTTAAGCTAGACAGGGTGCTATCGAACCTAAGACATGAAAAGCAGAACTACTATAAGGACCCACAGAAGCTCATAGCTGGGCCGATAAATTCTTTTATTAATGCAATGCTAAAATTTTGCCATAATGAAAATTCAGAAATGAGTTATCTATGTCATTTATTTGCTACCTCATAATTATGCAGATCCTCGGTGCTGAAAGGGTTTCCTAGATATTCTAATACAAATATTTTACAGATCAAAACCTACATTACAGAAAAATGATTTTCTCAAAAAAAAAAAAAGTTAAATAGCTAGAAAAGAAAGAAAGAAAAGAAATCCTAAATAATCCTTAACCATCTACTTACTGAAAAGGACCATCCACGCACAGTACTTTGAGTCCTGCCAAAACTTTCATTAAAATTTAAATTTCCAGTTTAGTAGTTGGCACATCTGACCAGTGAAGATAAGATGCAAATGTTGACTGTAAAAAAAAAAAAGAAAAAAAGAAAAATCACATCCACACTAAGTGCTTATAAAACAGAAACAAAAGTGTAAAAAGCCAGGGATTTCAGACGTGCTACTCACTCGTGACTCAGCTTCCTCCCTGTTAGTGACTCAAATCATTGAAATGAACTCTCTTTGCCACTTTCCCCTCACAATTCATCTATTATCATGAGAACTTGGCTACTTCCAACATTCCAAATAAAAGAAAAATAACCAGAAACTTAGTCCTTGGGTTAAAAAAAAGAAACAAAAACAAAAACCTTTTGATTTTAAATATTTATGAAAAATACGCTGTGATAAGACTACCCAATGGTCATCCTGGAAAACATATATACAAGTACCACTCTACAGACTGAGAATATTGTATGTATGTGGAATATATATATTTAATATATGTGCATATATAATCCATGAATATATATGTGCAATAACAATGTTTTTAACAGTTATTTTTAAAGGACCATGAATTTAAAAGAGAGTAATGAGGGTTTGGAGAGAGTGAAGGGGAAAATGTAATTATAATCTCAAAAAAAAAAATTTTTTTTTGGGTTTTTTGAGACAGGGTTTGTTTGTGTAGCCTTGGCAGTCCTAGACTCACTTTGTAGATCAGACTGGGCCACGAACTCACAGAGATCCACCTTCCTCTGCCTTCCCAAGTGCTGGGATTAAAGGTGTGTAGCCACCATGCCTGGCTTCAATTTTTTTTTAAATAATTTTTAAGAGGGAAAAAATCCAATGGTAGCCGTCATCTCATTGTTTAAGACCCTTTGTCTGAGGAGAAGAACCACTGCAGCTTTCTCAGATCTATTACCACACTCCCACTAGAACCCAGACTCATCTCCAACCTCTGTCTTAGTGCAGTAATTGGCCCTGGATTGTTACTGACTGAGCGGTCTGAGGAGAGCTATTTTATACTTTATAGAGATGTTAGTGGTGAAGGTATTCTTTTTAATTTTAACTGAGTGGAAAGTGCATTATTTATTGGTGTCTAGTACCTAATAAGTAAGTCGCTGAACTGTAACAGATAGTTATTATAAATAGCCACTGAGCTGAGTGAGAGAGGAGTGCACCTGCTTGGAGAGGTCTTATTTGCATAAGATAAAATCAGGGGGAAACAATTATATACATGAAGAACATAATCATCTTTCTCTACAAATGTATACCACTTCGCATTACACAGAATGAAGAAGTAAATATTAACTCCCTTTTTAAAGCATAACATCTAAGAAATGGAAATAGAAACACCGACTTTCAAGGAAAATATTGCTCTGTATGCATGGCCATTGTCATCTGTAATGCAAGGCTGAGGGTGGTGTGCAAAGGTTCAACGCGATTAAGTCCGATGATAATAGTTATAAAATGCTCAGTACCGTGTCAACATGACTACACAGCTAACATTCAGTGGGTGTCAGCTATGCTTAACATGTGATTCAGCTGTCCATAACGTATTGACTACACCTCTGCCTTTGAACAAACTTTGCTATTCTCCAGGCTTATGACTCTGCGGCCACACACACCCTGATGCCTGTCCTCTATTTCATTCTGTGACTGTCTCCCCACTACCTATAGCCTAGCTCTGAACTCCCCTCCTCCTTTGCTCCCTCATCCCTAGAGGCATTCATCTGTTTTCCAAGATTCTCCACGTGTAATTTTTTTTTTTTTTACATATGCCAGGATTTTTTTATTTGTTTCTCCCTCACCTCACACATGCGTCCACACTTCAGAGAATGCTTTATACAGGCTGTCACATCCCCATAGAAGCGTGTATTGAAATAAAATGTGGTTTGAAACGCTTGTGTAAATAAATACACACGTGACTTCTTTTTTCCAACTGGGACACAACGTGTGATAGCCTCAGTCTGGAGGAGAAGGGTGGAAAAATGCACTCTTGGAAAAGGTGGGATATTTAACTTAGCATCGAGTATGGCTCTGTCACATCTAATGCTGGCGATCACCTTCACTCTCAGCCCACCTTTTTGCTTTTCCAGTGAGTCACTTGACTTGGCAACAGTCTCATCTTACATGTATACTATTTGAAACATTGTTATCTCAGGCACAGGAATCACCTGAGAAGCTTGTTAAAACACTGACTTCCTGATTGTCTGACCTGAGACAACCAAGAATTTACATTTTGAATAAGTAACCAGGTGATCTGCAGTGGCTGCTAGCAGGCTCTAAGATCTTCTCAGCCCCGGATTTTGGCTCTCTGTCGTCACCTAGCCTAAAACACTCCTTTTAAGCATAGTCACCATATAATCTTGGCAAGTGAACCCAGGTTCAGCGCAGTTGCCCTTAGAAGGACTAGCACTTCTAAAGGAGCCCCCAAAACACCTACAAAAAGCAAGCATTTTTGCTTAAGGCTCACAGAGTCAAGAAGGAACAGCCTGAGTCAAAGGGCACAGGACGCACTTGCCAAGGTCAGACCCATTGAGGTTAACCATGTGCAGCTAGTTTTATGACTCACAGTTGCCATCTAGTGACGCCTTTGACTTACTACACTGGTAGATGACAGGATAAAATGATACTATCACTTGGAAACTACTTCTTTCTTTCCTGCCTTCCTTCCTTCATTCTTTTGACAGAAGTGTGATCAAGATGACAAGCCCTAAAAAATAAGCTTTGATGTGTTCTGATAATATCTGTATTTGTACCACAGTACTGAAAAATGAATATATGCCTAGTATTTACTACATGTCAAGATCCTCTATGCTTTATATATACTCAATTATTAACCGCAACCCAATGAGATGCAGCTCTTTTCTCCATTGTAGAGAAAAAAAAGACAACTGATATTGTACAAAGCACTTAAGAGGTTTATATAAGGATGCTTGTCTAGCACAGTGGAAGAACCGAGACCGAACAAAGGCAATTGCTGAGAAATACGCTAGGCAGCCGCTTAGACCAGCAGCGCTCAGAACCAATCTAAGTGTCCGCCAGGCTTAATGAAGAGGGAAAGGAAACGCGGCATGGTTACATAATGAAATCTATTCAGGAAATCCTGTCATTGTGACAACTTGAGTGAACCCAGAGAATACCATGTTAAGTGAATTGCTCCTGTTAATTACAAGCAAAAAACCAACCAACAAACAAAAAAACAAAAGGACCCCTCATGATCTACTTTATTGTAGAAGATAAAAAGTTGATCTCATAGAAGCAGAGAGGATGGTGTTTCCCAGGGGCTAGTACACTTCCTGAGGGAGCTTATGAAGATGGTCAAAGGCTCCAAGCTCATTATGAAGAACAATTAATTCAAGAACTGTATAGGAGAGCAGGGTGGTACATACTGTGATGTGATGTCACACACCTAAAAAACAAAATCAAGCTGTGTGACGTAATGGGTATATTAATTAATTATCTAGATTCAACTAGTTCATGATTGAAAACACTGTACATGATAAGTACATATAAATTGTGTGCATCACTTTAAAGTCGTTCATTTGTTAATTTGAGAAATAGGCACGGTTGCTCAAGCAGATGGTATCTATAAACAGTTTCCAGCTCCCACGTGTAGGTGAGCAAATGTGAAGTTTTCTGAACTTTCTCAGTGAAATCAGTTTATGTGACTCCTGCTAGCAGGAAGGCAAACTGACACAACAGAAGGAGATAGAGTCAGACCAGCAGCTTTTCAGTGGAAACCTGCCTCTTAAGCTTCCAGGCACTTGCATTATTGTGTCTTGGTTTCAAAAATTGGGGAGAGAAGGGGACCCACCCCCCCCCCCCCCCCCCCCCCCCCCCCGCACAGGCCTAGGGGAGGGGAATAGGGTGAAAGAGGGAAGGAAGGGGAAACAGGAAGATTGGAAGATTTACAAGTGTGGGGATAACAATAGGGATGTAATCTGAATAAATTATCTAAATTTAAAAAAGAAAAGAAGGAAAAAAGAGACAGAGAAAACTTGTTTGCAAAAGTTTATACTTTTGTTAAAACTGAGCTATAAATAAAATATTATTCCAGAAAAATTAAAAACAAAAACAAAAATTGGGGACAGTACTGTCATGCCACTAAGGCACAGCTGACCAGAGCAAAAATAGCTTAGCAAAACAAGGACTTATCCAAAATCACCATTTAGACAGACAGGAGTCAAAACTCTGTGAACAGTTTTAAGATAGGTTTAGAAATAACTTTGCTCATAAATAGATCGCACTGAAGGGCCGACAAAGTGTGCAGAAATATGGTTCCTTCCGCAGCCTTCAATTGTACAGAAATACGACTCCTTCCATAGCCTTCTCTTGTCACAATCAAGGCTTCTTTCCAACAGCTTATTTCCGGGATAGATACTAATTAAGCTGTAACAGAGGGAGAAGAAACGATTGTCTGATGGCTCTATAAAAATGGAGATCTGTGTCTGTTGCAGCTGCATTCTCAGCACCTGCAACTCTGCCTGGTGTTCATAGGGCATGCAGCAAAGCTTTGTTGAGGGAATGGAGAAAGCTTGAGGCTTTTGCTAAATTGAATGAGATGGAGTCACAGGACAGGCTTTCCTGCCCAGGTGAGGGGAGCCCTTCTATGGTGCATTCTTCCTTGTTCCTGTAACCCTCAAGCTCATTGCAGGATAAAGTTCAGCCACGATGGGCATTACAGGTCTTCCCCTTGGGTCCTACAGTTCTCATGCGATCTACCTTCCTTCCCCATTTTTGCACTTTGAGGTGACTTTGCCAACCAAAAGACGTTAGTTTTGTTTGCTTGCTTGCTTGCATTGTTTTAATGGATAACTGTCAGACTGACAGCTTCTTCTGATCACTTCATCAGTTCACCTGTACTTCCAAGTTCTACGTCTCTAGGATTCTAAATTGCTTTAAGCTCACGTGAGTCCTTCCATGCCGTCAGCCTCAGTGCTGGCTTTCCCCCATTGCTGTCATTGGATTTGTCCAGTACTATCACTAGTAGTCATGGACCAAAGCTAATACAGAAAAAAAAAAAACTGAGGCATGAAAAAAGAAATTGGATGAGATACATGTGCCCCCAGACCAAGCCACCTTTAGGAGAGTATTTGATAAAGAATCAGATGTCTCACACTTCTGAAACAGAGAAACTAATCTGGATTTTAAAGTCTATTTTCACTCAACCTCAGGAATCAGGTACAACTCTCTCCGGATAGACAATGGTTTTTTTAACATCCTCAAATCTAAGACTTTTAAATGCCTAAGAGTCATTCTAGAGTGAGACAGTGAATAGATACATTAACACAGAACGCCACGGAGAGGTAATAAAATGAACCTTACTCATCTCCACTTTTGAGGCTATCTTGCTTAAAAATAGGTAAAAGGAGGAAGTTTAGCTAGCCAGACATACTTACAAGTGGAATGCCTTCCAGGGTACAGGAGCCTTTGGCAAACATTGCCTGGCACTTATTACCTAAAAGGTGAAAACCTCTTTCATTCTTTGGCATGTTTTAAAAGAGCCCTGAAAGAGCATCTGACAGACCTTACAAATTATAGATAGCCAAAAACTGGGCGATCCAAAACCACAGCTTCCCCAAGTCAGATCAAAAAGCAATGAATATAGGCCTGAGGCTCTGGGGGAGGTAACTGAAATGGAACTCCCTAATATACAGTGATGCTATAAACTAAATCAAGCTCATCGCAAGTGTTGAGAGGTGCTCCTTTCACTTGGACAACGACTTATTCTTGGTATCATGGAAAGTACAAGATCAAAAGGAGTTACAGTCCAGACGTACACTGTGCCTTGGCAGGGAGGCTTTCAAGAACTGACTCCAGCAAGTGAGCACAAAATGTCTATTTCTGGCCTTTCCCCACCCCACCCCCATGCTTGCCTAAGTGAGCTCCGTGGGGACAAGATTGGGAGCAAGGAAGGCCGGTGAATAAGAAACCAATGGTCTGTAACCACACATGGCAAAGTATTGCTTGGGAATGTCACCTGAGCTGCTGGAAGTCAGTCTCTCTAATTCCCTCCATCTGCCAGGAAGCATGAACTTGGTAGATACTATGAATATTTGGTGAAGGAAAAGCAGTTTCACATTTTATATTGATTCCAGACAATGATCTATGCACTCTGTGCATAATAATCTATTCAGTACTCCCAATGGTGGACACTGTGCCTGTACACAGTCCAGGCAATGCCTTATGGCTAGCTTCTGTTATCCATCACCTCCTCAGGAGGAACTCTTGCTTGCTTACCTACAGGAATTTATCCCAGTCTCACTCCCATCCCCCACCCACATTCCCAGTCCTTCCCTTTACATCACCTGCCTTTGTCTAAAATGACCTTATTTGGTGCATTGTCTGGTCCCTCCACTAAAACAGAACTCTGGGAAACCGGGAATCTGATGTGTCACTGTATGGAAACATGGTGCCTGGCTCATATTAAGCATCAAGGAATTATTTGTTAAATAAATGCACATAAAAATGCAAAGGGAACGAGTTGTGTTTGCCAAATACTTTTCTAAAACTTCCAAATTCTATTACACAAGAGAAAAGTTAAAGGACAAATTCTAATCCCAAAATGTTCTAATTTACCCTGTCCATTCACAGTATAAGCATGAGGAGGGTGGGAGAGGGGGTAAGAACTAAAATGGAAAGTCTGCGTAAGTTTCCTCACTCTGTGACCTTAGTAATTTTGTTTGAAATGAGCTCTGAGGATATCAGAGAGACCTGTGTTCAGACGTACATGTAAAGTAAAAGACATATTCTCAGACCAAAGGCACATGAGTTTTAGATGGACCAATGGGTGTTTTTATCAGCTACAGAATGGCTCTGTTTCACTACTTCAAAAGCTGCATCTATGTGCCTCTGAAAGAACAAACTAAGTCAGTGAAACTCAAGCCAATTGTTTTAAAAGTAGAAAGAATGATAGGCCCATTTGTTCAAAAGGGTGACTGTGTCAGGATCATTGACCGTATAGCTGTGTGCCAACAAAAATCATTATCAGGACCCAACTGGCCACAGCCTCAAGAGACAAAATGTTAAATTATAAATGGGTTTTAAATGGGCTTCTCTCATGTAGTGTGGCTCAAAACCTTGGCTCCTTTAAGAGGCCCCACTTGCTAGCTGAGGTCATGTCAATGCTCACCAATCCCCTATGGACAAATACTTCTTCTCTCTCTCTCTCTCTCTCTCTCTCTCTCTCTCTCTCTCTCTCTCTCTCTCTCTCTCTCTCTCTCTCTGCTACATTTATGGGTCTGCGTCTCAAGCAAACGAGAGCACCTGAATGAAACTTTTTGTTCCAAGCAACTTTTACCACTTTCACTAAAGTGCCAAAAAGTGAACGTTGTCAATGATAATGCTAGATAGCACTCAAAAACCAACTAAAAGCTTTGCAAACATCAGCGGCCTTCCTTTTTTTTTTTTTTTTTTTTTTTTTTTTTTTTTTCCCTTGAGTGCGTCTTTCTGCTGTGGTCACGCGTGGAATTGGCTCAGCCAGAGTTGGCATCATCAGTTTCCCCTCATCATGTGCAGAAGTCATGGAAAAAAAAATCTTTCCATTTTGGAAGGATTGCTGGTCTCCAATCACATTCATTTCAGTCATTAAAACCTCGTATGAAACTTGGAAGTAACCAAGCAGAAGAGGAAAGGCACAAAGGGTAGTGCAAAAATCGTTTCTTTGCCAAGATCTCTACATAGGACATAATTTTTCTTCCTTCCTTTCATTAAAAGAAATACTTAATCAAGCTGGGCATGGTGGCACACGCCTTCAATCCCAGCACTCGGGAGGCAGAGGCAGGCAGATCGCTGTGAGTTTGAGGCCAGCCTGGTCTACAAAGCGAGTCTAGGATAGCCAAGGCTACACAGAGAAAGCCTGTCTCAAAAAGCCAAAAAAAAAAAAAAAAACCTTAATCAAAATATTTAAAAGATAGGAATTTGTTTCCATGTTTTAAATTTCTGTGTACAATCTAGTCAAGAACAAAGATAAGTTCTACATCCACTACCCACGTCCTCTGAAAACCATCTGTACAAACCCAAAGCCCTTTTGTGAGCAGAGCATGACTTGGTTTCTCAATTTCCCTGAACTTATGCATAGAGCTGAGGGTCTCTGTCATGTCCTTATCAGAAGCAACAGGGAGAGTACAAGATATGAAAAATGACAGAGATTTATTGCCTCCCTTCCCAGCCTGACATTGGCTCAGCGCAAAGGAGCAGTGGCCAGGAGGAAGTCCTCTGTAAAGTATGAAGGGAACTGGATGTTTGTGAACTGCAGACTTGGGAGTGACACAAAAGGAGGTTTAAGCTCTTACACAGCCAGCAAAACCTAGTCTGTTTGAAGTTGGATCAATTGATTTCTTAAACATTTCAAATAAGCAAAATTCTGCAGGAAATGGGAGCCAGATGCATTTTTCACTCAGGAGTTCCTTGGAGGAGAGCTCCTCATTTCTTGTTGGCCTCCCTTACACTCCAGAGCTGCATCTGCACGGTGTGAATGTAGCGATGGGCATTAGGTACGAGGGGACTTTCCTCTGCAAGGAAAAGACCAGCGAAGCTTTCTGAAAGAAGACAACTTTTAAATATTACGATCAACTTGAAAAGAGCTCAAAAGCCACCTAGGAAGAAGCATCGGAAATGAAATGGGCACTGTGTTTGTTATGTTATAAACCCTCAGAGACAGGCTGTTCCAGCTTTCATTATATACCTAGGGAAACTGAGGCTCCATGAGAGCCTGTTTTACCAGAGACCACAATGATTGTAAAGGGAGAAACTGAACTTCTTTCATCAAAGGAGATCTTGGTTGAATAGCAAAATATAGTCAGAGCAGAAGGATTAGTCTAGAGTTCTCCGACACAGGGGGAGCATGGCTACTGCCATATCTTTGGCCAAAGACTGATCCTCTTTAGGGAAGGTGTGCCCTACAGTGGCTTCCACATGCAGCCATGATGAGGAAGGGGCTTCCTTGCTAAAGCCTTCAAACAAGATCTTAACAGTGCCATTTCACGAGGCAGGAAAGCCTCCACACAACATTCTCCAGAAGAACCCTAAGGAAAGAAGGAAGGTTCTGCCCTCTCCCTACCTCCCTGTGCATTGGGATGTCCAAACAAAACACAGAAATGAAAACACGCAACGTGTCTCACCTGCTGATATCTTAACACTTTTTTTTTTTGATCCATGCGTCTTTTACAGAAAATTAAATATTCTTAGTTTCACATATTCTTCCCAGAAGCCCCCAGGTTTCCTGGAAATTTTATTAAAAATTTCAGATATTCCAGCAATCATTTTCAGACACCACAGCTTTGGCTGACAGAGAAAATATGCATACCATGTTTGGAACAACTGACCTCTAGGGATTTTCCCTCTGCTTTCTTCTAGGTTTTTCTTCTCACGAAACTGTCACATTATTGGTTTTGATTTACTTGTTTGATCATATTTCTTTTCCCAGAAGTCTCATTTTCAAGATAAGAGAGAAATAAAAATGGCAATAGGTAGTCATTCTTCTATGTGCTCTTGAGTTTGAACTGATGCTCTGGGTCTTCAGCACTTCTATATTAGCAAAGGAAATTATGGACATTTTAGCATTGTGTGTGTGTGTGTTTGTGTATGTGTGTGTCTATGTGTCTCTGTGTGTCTCTGTGTGTGAGAGAGTGAGAGAGAGAAACTTCATACTTATGTCCTTGTTACTGTAATCTTGTGATGTTGGGAAAGACTTCAAAGGAAAGCCCACATACCATACATTATGACATTTAAAACTTATTGAGCCAACAATGTTCTATACCTCTACCTTGGGAAATAAATATGCCTTCATAACAATCTGGAAGGCCAAATTCAAACCTGAAATTCTCAGGTTCCTTACAGTTACACATCAGCGTATATAGGTTTGGGGAGAACAACTTGACCCCAGGTTCTCTTCCTTCCATCTTCGGCTCTGCCAGGGGCTACAACAGATTTCCCAGCTATGCATGTGAGCAGCCAGCTAAGCTCCATGCACAACACCCAGAAAACAGCTGCTCTCAGGCACCATATTTTTCTCAAGGATACATGTCACCATTGTACAGTCATCTCAGGAAGCCAGACACTGATGAAACTCCCTTTTGAGTATTAGAAAGGTCTTGAAATCATCAAGACAGAATTTAGAGTTCCACGTATCCAGAGAATGTTCAAGAAAGATATAAGATCAGCATAACATGGTGGTTCCTTGGCTTCTTCTTTTTTTTTTTTTAATTTGAGTAATATTTAATTTTGTCACAATTACCTAAGAAGGATACCAAAAGTTATGCCAAACTTAGAGTGTTCACATTTTTTCTTTTTTAATTATTATTTTTACATATACATTTATATTATTACACATATATACAATAGATTACCTATAGCAAGAAGAACCATGACACAATCAGGAAGTATATAAATGTTACATCTTAACCCATAAACAATTAAACTTCATTGTAAAACTAAGCTAGCTGGTCTTCAACTCCATCAGAGACTTGAGAAGGAATAAACTTGATTATCTGAGTATGCCGGGAGTGCATTTTAGTAGCTTTCCAAATGAAAAGATGACAGAGACAATTTTCTACCTGAATAGTCACCCAAAACTCTCTATAACTTTGGAGCATCTTCTTCAGCCCTCTGGACCAATATATCTGACAGACATATTTGTGAGGCAGGAACTATTGAGGAATTGCTTACCCTGTCTTGGCAGAGTTTGGCCGTCGACACTGCCTGCATCCAAGCTTGTCCTTTTTTTAGGCAGAATTCTGTCTGTGGTAGAAATGAGCACCTTTTTCCCAGCGGCTAGTTTGCCACATTTGAAGCCATCTCCACAAGGAGGTTCTTTGATGCTCATTATCCTCTTTGAGGTAGGCTGGGTGTTGCCAGGAGTTAACCTCTCATTGTCAATGAATCTTTAAACTAATAAAAACATTTTTAAATGCCATTCGGCATGTGTCTAAGTTTTCAAAAGATCTTATCTTTCTATGGAGTCATATCTATCTACTGCACCTAAGATGTATATTCTTTTGTTTGTTTGTTTGTTTATAAAAGATTTTTTATTAATTGTTTGAGTCTTATGACATGTTTATTTGATAAAGAAAATAGCCACCAGCATGTAGGAACATGACCAAATCCCGTTCAAAATAGATAACATTATCTAATTTATTCACAATTTCATTAGTTTTCTCTGTCTGCCTCTATTTACTCTTACCTACTTTGCTAGAAGATAAGTAATGTTTCTATATTTGTAAGAAGTCTTTAAATATATAGTCATCCAAAAGTCTTTGGGGAGGGGAATAAGGGGAAAATGGGAGGGAGGGAAGAATGGGAGGATACAAGGGATGGGATAACCATTGAGATGTAACAAGAATAAATTAATAATAATTTAAAAAAAGAAAAAAAAGAAATAGCAGACTAAACTAATTACTGGACAGAACAAATGACAACTTCTAATTGAGAAAAATCCGTATTTGAGCTAAGATGTATATTCTTGTGATAAAACGCCAGTGAAGTTCGGGAAAACAAGGGTGGAAGAAAGGATCAGGATCCAAGTGCGGTGGCGCATGCCTTTAATCCCAGTGCTTGGGAGACAAAGGCAGGTGGATTGCTGTGAGTTCGAGGCCAGCCTGGTCTACAAAGCGAGTCCAGGACACAGAGTCCAGGCTACACAGAGTGACCCTGTCTCAAAAACAAAACAAAAACAAAAACAAAAGAAAGAAAGAAAAAGGAAAGGAAGGAAGGAAGGAAGGAAGGAAGGAAGGATCAAAGAGTGTGTTCCCCCTATCTGTGTGGTGCTTGAAGATGATTTCCCAACTAGAAAGGCTGAGTGAGAATTAGTTTGTTCACTCCATCCCATTCACCTTTCCACATAGCCGTGAAATGAATCTGAAAATATGTAACACAGAGGCCCAACAGCCACAGCTTCACATACAGCAAAGCATCTGTGCCTTGGTAGCACTAAGGATTGTGCAATTGGCAATTTGAATTACAGGTTCGGTCATCTGTTGTCCTGCTAAAGCTAATGAAGAAACACAGCCCATGACATATTCTCAAATAGACACTATTAATAGTGAATTCGCCTCTAACACAGAAATAGCTTTAGGAAAAGGGACATAGTCTCGGGAAAGGGGAGTCAGGGGTGGGTGCTTTGGGTTTTCATATGTTCCAACTGACGTTTCCCTGACTGTCTCAATGTCCTTGTGTATGGCTTCTGTAACTAATTAGAGCAATAATAATAATACCTACTGCACTGCTCTCATTCCTTGTGTGACTCCATGGTAAATATTTATCAAGGATTCACTTAATTTGTCCCTATTTTCTAGGATCTAAACATTATTTTTTATAAAGGAGGAATGTGAGGCAAATATATTATTTGTTTAAAAAATAAAAATAAAAAACCAAACAGCCACCTTGCTTTTAATCACATTTATTACATTGAGTTATAATGATCCAAATTCTAAGTTGGAGGTGAACCTAGGCATTACAGCCCTGGGATCTATGTCCAGCACGATGCTTTTCTGCTTCTTGAAATGAAGTACCACCCAAGAACTCACTCCGCTAATTGCTAACCCTCTGCACTCTGCTATGCTCCATAAGGAGTTGTGAGTTTGGCCCTGGTAGTGGAGTTTGACCTATATAAGACATCTCTTTGGCTGGCCTAATATGATGTGCTTTCTTGAGAAAAAAAGCAGGCCCCTCCTTCTTAGTTCCAATGGCCTAAGAAACCATGGCAGCCTCATGGTCTCTGAATACCTAGATGGATTTTCTTAAAGGATCTTTGTGCATGAGAATTTTATAATTTGTAAAATGCTGCATATTGTGCCTTGTTCGCCCTTCTTTCCTAATTCCTCAGAATGCTTCTTTGCATATAAAAGTAGGGGCCTGGTGGCACTCAGAGGAAGGATAGCAGGCTACCAAGAAGAGACTTGATACCCTATGAGCATATACAGGGGGAGGAAGTCCCCCTCCGTCAGTCATAGGGGAGGGGAGTAAGGAGAAAATGGGAGGGAGGGAGGAATGGGAGGATATAAGGGATGGGATAACAATTGAGATGTATTATGAATAAATTAATAAAATAAATTTTTTAAAAAAATTTTAAGTACTTTAAGCCTGTAATCCCAGCACTCTGGGAAGCAAAGGCAGACAGATCTCTGTGATTTCCAGGCCAACCTGGTCTATAAAGTGAATGCAGGACAGCCACAGCTACACAGAGAAGCCCTGCCTCAGAAAATCAAAACCCAACCAAAGCAAAACAAAACAGAAGCTATTTTAAAACTTTTAAATAAGCCAGGTGGCAGTGGTGCATGCCTTTAATCCTAGCACTCTGAAGGCTGAGGCAGGTGGATCTCTGTGAGTCTGAGGTCAGCCTGATCTACAGAGCAAGTTTCAGGACAGCCAAAGCTATGCAGAGAAACTGTGTCTCAAAAGAAACACAAAAATAATTAAATAAATGAAGTTATATCATATTCTTCAATAACTCTGAATTTTAATCTATCAGCTCAATTTGAATACAAAGAACAAAGTGATGTGTAGAAAGGCTTCAAATTAAATATTAAATGTGATATAAATATGAAAAACAGCACGTACATATACTACATACATATGCATGCATCCACGCACATGGTAAAAGGCCCTGTTTATAGAGGTAATAGAAATTGTGCCTAGAACCTGGAAAGAGATTTTTATGATTTCAAATTCTAGTCCTATTATATACTGACTCTAGGATGTTCTACATGCATTTAAATACAGTGTTTTTGATCCTTTAGAATGTTTAATGTGTTCTTTAATCCCGCTATGCCCATCTCTTCCTAGGAGAGTAGGAAACAGGAATCGTACACAGTGGTAGCCTGTATCTCAGAGGGGCTTTTCTTGGGCTAAATTAGCTCATCAGCATAGCTGATGCTGTGAATCAATCATCATGAAAAGCTCTCAACGGTGTCTAGAAACTAGTAAGCCCTCCAGGGAATGCTCAGTGTCTGCCAAGCCATGCCACAGTCGAAGCACAAACATGGTATTTTTAATGTACAAGTCCTTATGTTTCCTTGGAGACTGATAAGGGAGAATTATCATCTCTTTCTGATTTGGGACGACAGGGATGGGGGTGGGGAGTTTGATACAGTTTTTCTGTGTATCCCTGTAGACCAGGCTGGCCTAGAACTCAGAGATTTGCCTGTTTCTGCCTCCTGAGTGCTGGGATTAAAGACATGTGCCACCACGCCTGGTTTTCTTTATGATTACTAACACAATAGTTAATAATAGTCAACAGAAAAAAAAATAGCTAACAACATATAACCAGTAACAATAGAGTGCAGTATATACTATATTGACACCAAGCGTCAGCAACGCAAGAACCTACATCTTGAAAAAAAAAAGACTCATAGGGTATCAAGTCTCTTCTTGATACCCTATGAACATATAAAGGGGGAGGAGGTCCCCCTCAGTCACAGTCATAGGGGAGGGGAGTAAGGGGAAATGGGAGGGAGAGAGGAATGGGAGGATACAAGGGATGGGTTAACCATTGAGATGTAATAAGAGTAAATTAATAAAATAAAATTTGTTTAAAAAAGGAAAAAGCAAACAACAACAACAAAAAGAAAAAAAGACTCAAAGCCGTAGTCTTAAGACATGGTCTTAGCTATTAACAGATTAATTGCTTTCTCCGTCCAGCAGCTCATCTGTGAAGTTAATGGAAATAGAGACATAAATCTTAGCACTAGACAGCTGTTTCTGAAATTAGCACCAACAGGCAGGAAAAAAATCCCTAGAATCCCCAGGCAGCATCCTACTGACTCACCAAAGGGTGTCTAGCAGAACAGGTAATACAGTGAAAATGCACACCATGCGCTTTTCTATTTCAGCTATCCACAGTGAAGCTAAATGCAATTACAGCAGGGCCAGTGCAGGCAAGAGGTTTCGAAGCATACTTACCTGTTTCATTCCTTTTGGAAGCCCAAATTCCTTCCTTTGTGCCCTTAACCTTTGCATTAAGGAAAAGCATGAAGCACTTAGTGTACTACACCTGGTTGACGTTATCGGCACAAGGCATTTTCTCAATCTAGCTGGCCTGAGACGGAGGCAAGGCAGCCAGGGTACTGTTCAGTTGCTCCTTTAACCTCTGGTCGTAACTACGCTTTTGACCTGGCCAGTATCGAAGAATGTTAACATTTCAGAATCCCCTCCCATTTCTTTTTTGTGTTTTCCATCTCATATCATAATCCTTTTCTCTTCTGATACCATACAAAAGTGGTATATTTCTCTTCTGATACCTACACAAAAGTATTAAAACCTTACTGTTACCATTTTTATTTCAAGAAGGCATTTTAAACATCAAATTCAAGATACAATGGTTGCTACCATGAGAACTTTCTTTCTGAAGCTAATATGTCAGGTCTTATTTTAACAAGCCTAGGAAATATTGCTTCTTTTAAGGGTAGTTTTATTATAGATGTGTATGATGTATCAAAATTGGTTGCTTTTTTTTTAAATATATAATATTCATTTGGACTCTGGAACCATGTTGGTAAGAATACAAAACTAAATAATGTATGTTGTAAGCACTGACCTTCGTTGAGTCTCTACTAATTGGTAGACAACTACCCAACATTGTTACCAAATATGATCTCTGTAAGGATTATTATTCCTATATTTTAAGATTGCACAGGTAGCAAAAGGCAGTCAGGACCCAAGCCCAGGTGGCCTGGGTCCCGCTCCTCTCACATTGCAGCACTTGGTCCTGGGTCACTGGAGGGCACATAGGAAGAACTGAAATGGTATCAGCTCAACCAATCCGTGCACTTAGGACTGGGAACCAAGTTGTCACTGTAATTAATGGTGAGAGAGGTGTAGAGCTTTATGTCTCTGACACACTGTATAATTCTTCAACCATATCTCATTTGCCCTTGCTGTTTTCTTTGAAAAAGAAGATAATGAACGCCTGAGGGAAATGTGTCACTATACCACAGTTAATATTCGCTCTAATAAGTGACCTTCCTCTCAACACTCCGTGCACTGAGGTAGCTGATGTCCTCCAGGGAAAGAAGACGCCGATGGCACCGTGCTGCACACCCACGTGAAGTGTTAACTCACTGAGATTCCTCAGATAGTGTCGTGTTCCGCCTCAACAGTAAAGAGTGTGGTACCATGAATTATTTAAAAAGCATGCTGCCTCCTGGAGGCTGAATTATACCACTGCCCACCTTTTCTCTGAACAGCTTAGTCCCACACCTCAGAAAGGAAACTACTCACACAACACGCCTCCTTCTCCTTCAGCGATTTCTACCTCTTGCTGATATAAGACCTTACCTACTTTACCACTGCTTATTAATCCTGGAGTTCCTCAGACATGAGGTTTTCATTTACTATTTCACTTTGGCACAGAAACAGTTTTCAGTTTCTCCAGTCAAAAGCTTGGAAAAAAGCACAGGAAATGTAGCCAGGAGAACTCTGCAACAATATTTTTTAAACCTTCATATGTCCAGATTTAAAAGTACATACATCTATCTTTTCTTCAGGAACAGCAATAACTCCAAGCTGACAAAATTTTTATTAATGTTTTTAGTAACAGCTGGTAGGCCCAACATGTTTTTGGACTAGGAAAGAAAGAGAGAGACCCCCAAACACCTCCCATCTACTCAGGATGACCTGGCTCAGTCCTAGGGAGAATTGGGAGTGTTCCTTTTATAAAGTCACATTTCATTAGAATGAACCTTTTGCTCTAATCCAAACATATTTCAGCCCGTCATCATTGTTTCATTTGATTATCAAAACACCAGTCAACATGTGACTCATCCTGCTACTGAGCTTCTGAATCTCAATAGCAAAGTATGAAGTTACATTATTAATATGGCAAAAGAGAAGGCAGCTTCTCCAGGATACAGGCAATGGGAGTAACATAGAGCTACTGATAAGAATAAATCATATTTATCTGAGGAAGCAGTGTGGGAAAATAGCGCCCAAATAAGTATTTCAAATCTCTAGACCTAGAAAAAAAATGTTGCCACCTTCCCCCTATTGATTGAAAGAATAAGGAATTTGTCATAGATTATAAAGTACAATGAGGGCCCATCTGCATATAACTAAAGTTAGATTGATTAGAACACAATCCCATTTCAAGCTCAAACTAGAACTGTTTTTTTTTTTATTAAGATCAATTAATAGTAAAGATGTAAGAGCCAAAAAAAAAAAAAAAATATTCCTTTTAGTCAAAAAGGTCTCACGTTCCTAGATTCCTAGATGTAGGGACTCATAAACTGAAATTCTTGAAAGCTTAAGGGACATCAAGAGAGAATTACTTTGCACAGTTCTTCCCACAATTGAGCAGCCAGACACATGCTTTGGATATGGTGAGAACTGCATGAAACTCATAGTTTGCATCAGCTGATGACAAAAGAGACGACAGGGGTGACACCTGGCAGTTGTGAGCCACTGTCCTCCAAGTACCGCTACTCCTCACAACACTCAGGTTTAGCTTTTATTGCTGTTTACTAGTTAGCATCGTTTGGCAGGTGAAGACTTGGGGGAGCCAGACTACCTGAGCCACAGAAGCATTTAAACTTGGGTCTGGTTTGGGGGCCAGTTTTCTGTGCTGCTTTTCACACCAACCTTCCTACCGAGCAGAATTCCCAGTTAACCAGCCTGCTGACTTCTGCCATGAGGCTGTTCTCAGACACCACTCCTTCCCTTCTCCTTGTCACAGTCTTCATCCCCAAGGGACTTTACCTTCCGGTGCTCTGGCCAGCCCTTCGTTCCAAACTGTACCATCTCACTTGCAAAATCGTCTCCATTTGAGAGTAGGAAAAGTCAGTCTTAATCAAAGTTATTAACATGAGTGTGAGAGTGACTCCTCTGGATACCTCCAAGAGTTCTACCATTTCAGAGGAGCATTTTGATAACTCATGCAAACCATGAAGGAGAAGGTTTGCTGTTTGGTTTTTTCTTTGGTGTTTCTGTGATATAAAGAACAAGCATTGGAGTCACCTAGAAGTTGAAATTCTAGTTGTCAAAATCAGCTAAATGTTGCACAAGCAGCACTCATTGTCTCTATTTCTTCACCTGTTTTGTGGGTATGTGTGTGCATGTTTACATGTGTGTGGGCATGTTTGCATACATATGTGTAATATACAGAGAATGATATTGGGTGTCTTCCTTGATCTCTCCCACCCATATTGAGGCAGTGTCCTTTTCCCTTAACATGAAAATATCACCAGTTCAGCTAGTCTGTCCAGCCTGCTTCCTCTACGCATGCCCTGCTTCCGCTTCCTAAGTGTCATGATTACATGTGAGTAGCCATGTTCAGCTGGCATTTACATTGGTGCCAGGATCCAAGTCCTAATTCTCAAGCTTGTACAACCTTTACCACTGAGCCATCTCTAAAGCTTTCCCCTCAATTATTTTAAAGAAGATGATAATTCCTATACATGTGTGTTGTCATGGTTAGATAGCATGTTGTAGACATGGCACCTAAGATGCTATCTGACACATGTTGGGCACTCAATAAATGCCCCATTCTCTCAGCATTTCTCTAAGCAACTGTCATAGACAGAATTTGACCAAGGGAACCAGATTTGTAATGCTTCTAATTGCTAATTAGGGCAGACATTCTGTTATCCATCTCCTTGGTGACATGTAATAAATGTATATGCTCCTTGATAGGTGAACATGAGTCAGTAAGGGCTTTGGAAAGTGATACAGCCAGTGTCATACCACTGCTGCTATGCTAGACTAGCAATCATGATATTAACATGACACCCTGTTTTATGCTATAAGGGAGAAAAGTTATGGCTGGGAGATTAAAAAGAGAAAAGGATACAAATTCATTTCTTTCTTTCTTTCTTTCTTTCTTTCTTTTTTCTTTTTAGTTTTTCAAGGCAAGGTTTCTCTGTGTAGCTTTGGCTGTCCTGGACTCAATTTGTATACCAGGCTGGCCTTGAACTCACAGAGATCTGCTTGCCTCTGCCTCCCTAGTTCTGGGATTACAGGTGTGTGCCACCCATGCCCAGCTACAAAGTCACTTCTTATAAACTATATGTGATAAAGGCTATGCTTTTTGTGGGTAGTCATCCATAAGTATTATTGAAGAAGGCATAATTTTCTGGTAATAAACTAAGAGTGGGGTTGGCAAGATATAATTGTCTAGATTCTTCTTTATCGTTGGGTAGAGGACATGACACTTCTAAGATAAGGGATTTTGTGCCCTCCATTAAGAATGGGTAAGTAAAGGTTATTTATTCTCGCATTTCAGTGGAGAAAGACAGCAGATGGTCAACAAGTGACCTTCCTGTTTCTAAGAGTCCCTTAGTTTCCTTCAGTTTAAAATATACATTATACCATGGTATGATAATTTGGAGTAGTGGATAAGACTTCCATTCAATGCTCAAATGGCAGAACCTTTAGTGTTTTTCAATATTGCTAATGTCATGGGTGGGGAGTTGCTGCCGTCTCTCTAATATGGAAATAAGAAGACAAGTTGCAGGAACCATTTCTCCCCATCCACTATGTGGGTCTTGGGGATTACACTCAAGTCATTAGGCTTGGTGATAGGTGCCATTACCTGCTGAGACATCTCACAGGCCCTGGGATTTATTTGTAAAAAGATTCATGGCCCATGGTACTGGCACCCACTTTTAATTTCACCACTTGAGAGGCAGAGGCAGACAGATCCCTGTAAGTCCAAGGCCAGCCTGCTCTATGTAGATAGTTCCAGGATATCCAGGGCTACACAAAGAAATTCTGTCTAGCCATCTCAAAAACAAAACAAAAAATGAGAGGGGGGGGGGGGAGGGAGGGAGGGATTTTCATTAATCTTGGCTGCACACCCATCCAGTCACTTAAAAATAGGTACTCATAAAACTGCTAGTTCCAAAATGTGCTGGTCTCTGATATGTGTTACCCACTTAACAGCAGAGGTTTAAAAAACAGGGAAAGAGACTGAAAAAATGTGTTTCTACATAGAAGTAGACATATGCATGCAGGAACACTCACAATATGCACAATCATACCCAAGAAACAATGAGTACCATCCATGACATAATCCATTAAGTCATTCATGTCTTACATTTTGGTCAAACGCAGTCCTTGGGAAATAAAACATTAAATAGAACTAAACAAGTCTCATGTATCTATAAGCTTATAGATACATAAGAGATAAATACCTTATAGAAAAATAGGGAAGAGGAACAATGAGGAAGTTAAGTAAACAGGATAATATCAACTATCAAGAACTGCTGTGAGTGTGCAGTGGCACACGCCTATAATCTCAGTACGCAGGGAGGCAGAGGCAGGCAGATCCCTATGAGTTCGAGGTCACCCTGGTGTTCAAAGCAAGTCCAGAACAGCCAAGGTCACATGGAGAAATTTTGTCTCCAGAGAGAGGGCGGGCAGAGCGGGGAAGATGTGTGAATGAAACAACATGATACTGACTAGATTTGGGAAAGAAGGAGATGCTGTGATGAAATAACATGATATTGACTAGATTTGGGCACTACATTGGCCTGAGTCATCAGGAGAGGCTTCTCATTGGGTCTGGCATTTGGCTGGACTCCTAATGACATGAAAGGGCATTAGCCACATGCTGGAGCCTATTCTCACGGAAAGAACACAACGAAACTGATTAATTCGGTGAACAAAGAAGGGAGTAGGTCTTGAACACAGGAAGGTAGAAGCAGCGTAAGACCAGACAAGGTGCCAGTGAGTGAGCAGTAATGCCATCACTGGGCTTGAGTACCTCCCAAGTTTTCCCAGGTTAGAGGAGGGATTTGAGAAATCAAATAAGAGTTACAAGGTGCCAGTGAGTGAGCAGTAATGCCATCACTGGGCATGAGTACCTCCCAGGTTAGAGGAGGGATTTGAGAAATCAAATAAGTGTTAAAATACTGTCCATAAACAAACTGTAAAACATCCAACCAATGGAGTGCTATTTAGTGCCAAAAACAAAAAAGCTATCAAGCCATAAAAGGATAGGAGAAAGCCTACATAAATGCGTGTTACCAAGTAATGAAGCATATATGAAAAGCCTCCATACCATCAGCTTCTGTAAATACTTAAAACATGATTTGGTGATTACAGAGGCTAGCTGGGTGGAGATGAGTGAACAGGCAGAGCATAAAGGATACCAAAGGCGTTGAAACTGTGCTGTGTGATCCTAGGATGGCGGATGTGTGCCATTATCCCTTATACATCCTGAAAAATGTGCAATACCAAGAGAGGCTTCTGTTGTGAAACTGGACTTCGGATGATGTACCCATGTAGGTTCATTATGTGTAACAAATGTGCCACTCTGGTACAGGATGGGGGTGAATCACAGGTCATGCAGGTATAGGGAGATGGGGAATATACAGGAACTCTATACTTTCCCTCAATTTTGCTGTGAGCTTTAAAATCATCTAAGTACATTTTTGAAAGTTAAATAATACGAAAAATAGAATAAAATTCAATTGTATATAAGGAAGGGAGACAGGTGGCCCCTTCATGCCCCTGATGGCATCATATGGGTACCCCAACTCTACAGTGGGTATTGAGCTGAGGTTTTTCTCAGATTATGAAGGGACTCAGTGAGCAACCCTGGAAAGCACTGGTTCTGTTTCAAGAATCAGACACAAAATAATTTAAATTCTATCATAATTTCTACTCACATAGATTCTTAATTCTTATTTTTGAGGATTAAAAAAACAAAAGACAGAAGCTAGAGAGATGACTCGGCCATTAAGAACTCTTGCTGCTTTCCCTAAGGACCAATGCTCAATTGCCAACACCCACACTGATCAGTTCACAACCACTGTAACTCCAGCTCCACGGGATTGGGCATTTGCACACATGTGGCACACACAGAGACACATATATTTAAAAGTAAATAAATGTCAACAGCAATGGCAAAGTAACATGAGCTTTTTGACATTTTTTTTCCACATATTTCACCTGCTTCACCCAAAAGCACCTTTAACATGTGCTTGTATATTTCATCAGAACTCAAAAGCAAGCAACAATTTACCTGTTGCTCTCTGTGTCAAGTGTCTGCATTGATAACTATAGGTAGAGGGAGAGGAAAATGATAGGTTTGAAGATAAGATGGGGAATAGATAGTGCATATGTTAAAATTGTTTAAGCAGAAATTTCATCATGAGTTATTGTATTTATGAGGGTTCTCTATAGGAATAGAATTGATAGAATGAATCTATATAAATATAGAAAGGGGATTTGTTAGATTGCCTTACAGGCTGTGGTCTACATAGTCCAACAATGGCTGTTGGCCAGCAGAAGGTCCAAAAATCCAGTAGCTGTTCAGGTCAGAGGCTGGATGTCTCATCTGTTCATCGGTGTATGCTGTTATCCTGAAGAAGTAGGCTTCAATGCCAGTGAAGGAATGGACTTGCCAAGAACAGGGAGAGACAGCAGGCAAAGAGAGTGAACTTCCTTCTTGCTTATCTTTTATATAGGCCACCATTAGAGTATATGGTCCAGATTATAGGGGCATCTTTCTACTCAAAATGATCAGGATTAATAGTGGGTCTTTCCACTTTATTTAAGAAAAAGCTCCCACACAGGTGTACCCAGCCACTTGGGTTTTAGTTTATTCCAGATGAGGTCAAGTTGACACCCTAGAATAGTTATGAACCATTTGACAATTTAGAAGTTAGGACAAGTAATAGTGGAATGTATTATGATATGCTGTTATTCCTTTAATATGTGAGTTTAGTAAGTCCTTGACCTCCTACTGTTCTTATTAATAACGTATTATTTCACTGTTTCCATGTACTCTTGTATAAGGCCAGATAAGCATACATTTTATTCAGATGTTATTTATGTCTGCTATGCAGCAGTGTCCCCTATTCGCATTCCTTACAAGTCTTGTCCGACTGGTCTTGAGCTAAGTTTGTTTTCTGTGGCTACACTTCAAGGCCTGGACAGTAGGAGCAGCCCAATCACATGCTGGGAGGTGGAGGGAAGCCAACATGACGTTGTAAAAACGCTGGCAGTTACCATCTTAGTGAGTGGCCCAGCCTGATACGCGGGACCAGGAGTTCAATGTTTCCCTGTTACTAACTCTTACAGATAGAAGAGATCCAGGGGAGGAGCCTGAGTGGTCAGCCTTGTGCTGTGAGTTATTCCGGCGCAGGGAGTCTCACTCTCTGCTCACTGCTGTGTCTCCAGCACCTGTGATTGGCACTTGCTGGATATTGAACTGTATTGAATGGATGGATCCATTAATTAGTTACTGGGGGAGCCCATTTCTTGTATGCCTTGTTGAGAACTCCAATCTCTTAAGGACAATGCTGGGCCTTATCTGAAGGGTGTTGCACAAACAAAGGCAATGGGCCAAGCAGCGTTTATTAGGAGCGATTTACAGAGAGGGCAGCAGCAGTGAATGTGAGAGTCCTGGTTATCCTTGGCCCACTCCAGATGAGGAATGTGCACAACGACCCAGCAGGCCTGGAAGTCGGACTCCAGGAGGGGTGCTTGCCCCTTGGACTGTAAGGTTTTTAAACTGCTGATTGGAGAAGCATCGGCTCTCCTCCTGGTGCGATCAGAGACCACGATAAAACAGCAACACGGCATGGAAGAAACTTGGCTTCGGCCTTCTCCTGGCCACTCATCAAGTGTAGCTAAGGGGAGAATCGGCTTCTTTCCTGCCGAGAAGACAGGGTCTATGCTTTGAAATTGTAGCTATGAGGTATGACAAAGGTGTCAGTATTTACTCCGTACTTATGCTTTTTTGGGAAGCAGCAGCCCCTTCCAAAGGCGGGTGGAAAAGAAAGTTGAGATTCAAGCATTGCCAACAACCAGAACGTCTCAAGCACAAACTTCGGAGGACAACCAGTCTCCAAAGCGCTTCGCTGGAGGTTCGCTCTACTCCTCTGAGGGAAGTCTACAGGAAACTCCTTTTGACTATGTTCACACTCACCTCTTAGTGGCAATGTAACTGCTGCACATCCGTGAGCTGGAAGAGGGGCTTTGTGGCAAGGTTCGGCTTCATGCCTCCATCCCATGCACTGTTACCTTGAGTTTACACATTACTCTCTACCTAGTCCCAGTCAGGACAGCCCCTCCAACATGCTCAATATGTCTAGATCCCTGGCCTCTTCTCAACCATAAATCAGTGAGTTATCACAATTCTGAGGTTGTGCAAGCTTTCCTAGGCTCTGGAAGTTCAGTTGGATTTTCAGGTACTCCGTAGACCCATGGAGAAGTATTTTGGCTTGGGGCAGACAGAGGTGGTTGCTTTATACTACCTTCGCCTTCCCACACATCATGTCACCCTGCTTACAAGAAGTCTGCCCTTGACCCAGCAAGGAGAGAAAATGGTTTTGACCTGTGTGTCCCACTGTTCTGGAACAGGTTCAAAGTGATCTGGTGAGATTATACACACCAAATGGGAATCTGTATCTGATCAAATGCAAAGGAATCAAAGATGATAACTGGGGAGGACAAATGAAAGAGAAAACGAGAGGGAAAGAGGGAATGAGATGCCCAAAAAGGAAAAGATGTGGCACTGGCTTTTTTGCATTTTTTTCAAGCATGTCTGCCTTTGCCTGAATATCTATTGAGACAAAAGTGGTATCCCAGTTGGTCTTGAATCCTCTTCAGTTCCTGCCATGGTGGCTAAAAGAACATTGAATGGGACAAAAAGAAAGTAGAGCTACACTTACCTTTCAACTCTCAGAACTTGGAGGAAGAGAGAAAGGTCTTCAACCCTAGAGAACATTCTGTCCCAAAGGGAGCATAGATTCAACATAAGGTTCAGATGAATTGCTAAAACACAACACGCAGGGATAAAATGGGATCATGACAACAGGTCCCTTAATCTGTTGGCTATTAGGGTGGAGGGTAAGATGGCCTCCTCCTCTTCTGGAATCCAGGCAGCTTTCTGGTATTTAAAGGAATATGAGGGAAGCTCACACAGGCTAAGCCGGGGCTCCTTGTAATGTAAATACTTTTCCAATGGAGGGAAAAAAATGACTAAAAGATGGTAAGTTTGCCTTCTGACAATATTTCCCAGACATTTTTTTAGTGTTAACAAAGCTCTCTTGGAGTGTAACTAAGTGTTTTCTGGGGAATGGTAATTTTAAAGCAGAGAGAAGGAAAATTTCAATAAGAACCAAGCTGCCCCAACTCTCCCTTTATTTTTAAACAGAACCATCAAAGGGCAGCTAACGGAAACATACTTAAGTGGCATTAATTCATCCCTAAGAGGGCTCTCCAAGAGTTTTATTGCTACATAAGGGAAAGCCATAAACCAGCAGGAGAAGAAAGCAAAGAAAACAAGTCTGAGGAGTCGTCCTAAGAAGGTGGGTAGGTGGCCAGTAATGTATCCTTGGCTAGCTTCCACACAAAGACAGAAATCCATGGCAGAGATGTAGTCCACAAACAACCACAGTGAAAAGCATGGAGCCTTGCAAAATGTGGCTGAGCACTGCAGAAGACTACAAAACAACAGCGTTCCCCTCCCGTCCTCCCCCCGCCACAGGATTCCATGCCCATTCTCAACCCCTGCCTACTGCCTGACACTCTGCAGTACCTAGCATATGGAACAGGATGCAGAGCATCTTGGACCTGCAGATACATGGTTTGATAAACAAAGAAATGGCATCTCCGGAATTACTTTTGTGAAAAGAGAGGACTTTAGAGATTGCTACTTGAGATCTGAAGTCCATAGCTTAAAAATCAGACCAGGAATTTTGAAAACTGCTTCCATGGTTCTACAATGTAACTCAAGCTAAATCTGTGGCCTTTGTCATAAAAAGAACTTTACACACATCCCCATAAATTGGTGAATTATCGACAATCTCATTTATTCTAAGACCATCCAGTGCTTCTCTGTTCTTTATAAAGTTTATAAAAATCAAAAGCAGCACTCTTTATTAACTTTGAAGGGAAAAATGGCTATTACGTAGGATTTTTCCATTCTTACAATCTGGCGGTAGACAGCAGGACACAAAATTAGGGGCTCGAGGATAAAAATAGTGTGCACAGGAATGAACGCTATCAATACAGGCTTAGTGGCTTTGCTGCTTTCCTGGCCATCACACCACCTGAGTTCTAATTTTGCATTTAGATTAGGAAAGGACAATATGAAAATGAGACCATTCATATATTCATTTGAAAGGCTGTATCAGGTCTACTTCATGCATAACTATGAACTAAATGCAAAAATAGTGTACAAACAGAAAGCTGTGTCTTATTTCTATGCTCATCTGAGTGACTTACACTGAGTGTACCTCTCCCATAATTACTAGCTTCTAGAACTCTTAAATAAGGATTTATTTTTCAAAATAAATTAAAAGTTGTGTCAGTTGGGGGTAAATTAATGTTTTGCATTTAGATAAATATTCGTAGCTGGGGTGGCTTCATTTTTCTCTGGTCCTTGGGATTTGAAGTTATCAATTTGCTGTTTTATAAAAGAAAATATCTAAAAAGAAGTATATGTCAGACTGAATTTGCCAGATTCAAAATTCAGTATTTTTTTTTAATAACCAGACACCGAAAGGTGGGAAGTATATTTTTCAGACACAACTCAAACTATAAAAAACAGCACAGGTGTTCACTATAGCAATCTTTACATTCCTGAAGTCCCAAAGAAGCACAGAAGGGTCAAGTTAGGAAGAGCAGTGAGCTCCTGTTGTCCTGAGCTAGAAGCTCATAGGCATTATTTGTGAAGCTTCCTACCTTCCGCAGTAAGAACGCAGCTCTAGATTCTGCGGTCCCTTCCACTGCTGTCACCATAGAAAAGTCTGCCTGATTTTTATAACCAGTCTGGAGCAGAGTGAATAAAAAAATCATCATTCATATTCTTCAAATAAGACTGCAACAAAATGTGGCAGGATGTATGCTCACGGTCCTTCCTTCCTCCTCCTTCTTCTTCTTCCTTGTCTTCTTCTTTCTCAATCCTCTTCGTTCCCTTTAACCCTTTTCCTCTTCATTTCAGTAACAGCTAGCATAGCTCAGTGCTTAGATCATTACTTGATCTAAGGAGTATTCTAAGCACATCCTGTTGTTAATTCCCTGAATCTACCAACAACCTCCTGAGATAGGTCCTTCTGTTCTCATCCCAAATCATCATGAAGAAGTCAACAAGCACACAGCTAGTAAATAGAGGATAAAATAATGACATAATTTCGCTTGTTTAGCTCAAAGCCGCTGCTCTTAACCATCAACCCATGATTTAGCTTCTAGGGGAGGGGAATAGGGTGAAAGCGGGAGGGAGGGAGAAACGGGAGGATACAAGTGACAGGATAACAGTTGAGTTATAGTTTGAATAAATTAATAAAATAAAGAAAACAGTTCATCATGCTGAGTGTGTGCATTTCCTTGGTTTGGATGAAGGACAAGAGATAGGTACTACTTTTCTCTTTCTGTTAATGATGCCCATGTATCCTTCACCTCTTAGTTCTGATGCCTTTCCTTCAAGGACTTTGTGCCTGACCAGTCTGGACCAACTTGACACTATTTTGTCTAAATATGTATATGAGATGAAGCTCTTGCTTTTAGCTGTTGATCATAAACTTTTTGAGAGCACATCCTTGTTTAATTTTCATATGTGTTACATATATGTACATATACATGTATGTGTATATACATACATATATACACATATACGTATATATATAGAGAGAGAGAGAGGAGAGAGAGAACCTAAAAGATTATATATATACATACATATATATATATATAATCACTAATATTGTACCTTAACCTTTGTTAGAATATTGTGAAATTGGTAATTAAATTAATCCACTGACTGTGCAGAGATACAAAACCAGGAGTTTAAAATTTTAGAATATAATAGCATGGTGAAGGCAAGGTCAGAAACAGCATTTTAGAACGAGGGATGTTAGAGACCACCTGGTCCAGAGGTGTCCAGTAGGTTAAAAGAAGGATCTGGGGAAACAGGGATTTTCCCTTTTCAGATATTTTTGTTTTTTGGCTGTGGGGCAGGGGGCGGGCCTCTCTCCTACCACATAATGTTAAAGTGAACCACCTTTTCAAATTCCGAAGTTTCACAGCATAGACTAACTTCTGGCTTCCCTCCCCAAACTGGAAGAGCTGGCCAAATAAAAAGAACATTCTCAGGACAGGAAGGTAGTGGGCAATTCAGAAGAGGCCAAGTACACCACATTCACCACAAACTAGCACCTCCACTACTCCCTGCAGGCACTGGACTTCCATCTGATCCAGGTCATTCCCTTTGTTTTATAGTTTAGTAAAAGAAGGGCTTCAAATGCATATAAGGGCGTCATCATAGAGGTCACAGACAAAGTGACCCACTGAGGTTTTTTTTTTTCATCTGTTTCAGCGTCCTGTTGACAATTGTGTCCTAGGAAGTCACGCTCACAAAGCATTTTTACAACGTCACTCTGTAAGCTTTTGTAAACTTACTTGTGCCATGTAATGAGTTCTGCTCATAAAAAAACGTCCTTGCACCCTTCCAGCCTGCATTACTCATGGATCCTTCCAATCTGGCATCCTTTACATAGCTCCCCATCCGTTCTCCACTTCCATTTTCTCTAAAGAATGTTCACTGGATTAACTGAAAGCGTTGTGCTTTTCCTCCCAGACAGCACATCCATCTCTCTCTCCCTCAAAATAAATCCCACCCTTTAAATAAATGGAACTTGCAATACCGAGATAGCTGTGGTTTGGTCGCACTCTCTGCTTTGCCTATGTTCAAAGGGCAGGATGTTAACCGCGCAGGCTAATTATCTAGACAGAGCTGTGGTTACAAAGTGGAGGATTGTAGAGGCTGCCCTTTCTGTGGCTGACAATTTATCACAATTTGGTGTTTTAGGCTTAGTCCCAGATTGAGGACTAAATTATTTAAAGTTTAAACTCTTTGTTGGGAACAGTCATGTGGCCTGATCTCTGCTTTCTTGAACCATGCAGGGTTGGGGGGAGGGGGGCCCAAATGTATTTTCACTGACCAGAAAACTTGGTTTTATTTTTATTCTTTTATAATTCAGACAGAAATTTTCAGGATTAACTGTTGTTACTTTAGAAAGATGAGTGTTGTGACCGAAATTAATTCTGTGTGTGGAGATGGGTAAAGGATAGGAGGTACCAATTTTGGAAGAAAACGATTACTTCTATTTTCTAAGAGCTGCTGATTTGACTTAATGTTTTGTCCATGTATGATAACAATTCTAGGGATTTTGTTTTAGTACCTAGTTATTAATGGTTGTATGACTCAAATCAATGAAATGTCAACAACTGAACTCCTCCAAGCAACTGTCTCTTCTCTAAATCCACAAGACACTAAACACCAATATGCGGAGATTCAATTAATAAATATTTTAGCACACAGAAAAATAGATTAAGCTCAAGTTGGTTCCTTGATTTGGGGATTTTTGTTTGTTTGTTTCACAACTTCTCATTAAAGTACCAAAGTGAATAATCGACTGACATAATGGCTTATTCATGAAAAGAGAATGCCAGCACAGGGCTTGGTGGGTCTTCCCAATGGTCACTGATGGTGTGTATACAAGGGGCCACACAGAATGGAGCTTAAGGAAAGAACTTCTGTGTGGTCACTGTCCTCAGAAGCAACTGACACACGTGTGCCTCTGGAGAGCTTTACCTCCCAATTGCAGAAACTGCCCAAGCTAACTGGAAACTGAGCCCACTGTGCTTAATAGTTCAGATTTCTCAGTTTTCCGAAGTTTTGTCAAATTTTCTAATAGTAAGAAACACCATTACCTGGGTCCAGCTCATGCGAGCTCTTTGGCTGATGCTTCCATCTCTGTACACCCCGCGGGTCTAGGTTAATTGACTCTGTTGGTCTTCTATCCTTCCCTCCAGCTCTTCCACAGGCCTCCTTGAGCTCTATCTAATGCTTGGCTGGGAGTCTCAGTATCTCATTTGATCAGCTGCTGGGTGGGGCCTCCATGTAACAGATGGGCAGTTTGATCTTCATGTGGGTCCCCTATTAAGTTGAGTGAGTGCTGTCTATGACATGGACTCTGTTGCCTGCTTTCAGTCACTTCACCCTAGCCAGGCTGCCTCACCTGGCCTAGTGGATGAGGAGGAGCTCAGTCCTGATAAGACTTGATGTGCTGGGATGGGTTGAGAGGGTGGCTCCCCTTTTCTGAGGATTAGGGGAGGAGGGATGGGGGAAGAAGGTGGGAGGGGAGACCAGGAGGAGAGGAGGGATTGGAATGTAAAGTGAATATACAATTTAAATTAAATTAAATTAAAAATAAACAAACAAATAAAAAGAAACACTGATACATCACCTGAGTTCCATGCAAACCCTCAGCCTCTCAAGGAGAGTGCCCTGCCCTCCTCCTGCTCCCTCTTCTTCCCCTCCCCCACCCCATTCCCTGCCTCTCAGCCTCAAGGCCACCCTAGGGCTCCCTCTGGGCTTTAGCCTTAGTGCTCTGACTCAAGTGCAGGCCATTCAGGAAGCAAGTCTGCTTTGGTCTTTCTGCAGGATATGATTTTAACTTTGTGGGGTTTGTGACCTAAGATGCTTTGAGAAAGGCCTACTTTTTATCATATTACTTTATTAAATTAATGTTTTTTTCTCACTACCTAGCCCTGACCTAGAACTTGCTAGTTAGACCAAGCTGACAGAGATCTGCCTGCTTCTGCCTCCTGAGTGCTGGGATTAAACACCGTATCCAGCCTTCACAGCCACTTTCTCGAAAATTCTCAACAGGTTTCATGTTTTTATTCAGCCTTCGAATCCTCTTTAAGGCATGCATTATGCTTTAATCCCTGAACTTCCTTTGGTTTCTCATCCAATCCTGCTTATATTTTTTGTTTGTTTCTTTGTTTGTTTGTTTTGTTTGAGACCAGATTTATCTGTGTAGCCTTGGCTGTCCTGGAACTCACTCTGTAGACCAGGCTAGCCAACCCAGAGATCTGTCTGCCTCTGCTTTCCCAAATACAGGGACTAAAGGCATGTGCCACCATTGCCTGGCTTGCTTATCTTTCAAGAAAAAAAATTATAAAGAGGTTCTATAAATTTCATCCCCAACTCTAAGAAGGGGTACTGCAAAGTTATTGGAAGTATGTGACATAGCTAACTTTCCAACATCAAAAACCCTGATCATCTCAAGTAGTAAATCCATTTACCTATGAAAGGTGTAAGTTTTCTCCACATTCTCGGTTACTAGAAAACACCAGAATGAGAACAGACTTTGAATTCTTCTAATCAACATCCTCATTCTGCAAGTGAAGGAAAAGATGCTCAGGCAGGATGGGTGACTTAGTCAGACCTCCAGCTTAGGCACTCTGTGCTCTGAAAACAATGATGCTTTCATTCACGGGAAGGGGAAAATTCCACTGCAGAATGTTCTCTTTCAAGGGTTCTCTCAAGTGTTTTGTAAGCTGTTTAGCAGCTGACATTATTCCAGTGAGGGAAACAAAGGGAGTTAATTACAGGCTTCAAATATGTGCACTATTATTTTAAGAAAAGATATTCTCCAGATGTTTCCCACCTCCTTTGAGAATGGGAAAGGGGAAATGAGCTTAAAGTCCAGCACAAGAGATTCCGATTAGATATTAGGAAATCTAGGAAGTACTGTAATCGGCTACTCAGAGTATTGTGAAATCTCCTCTAGAGAGCTGTTGGAATGTGATGTTTGGACACACGTTTCAGGGGTGTTGTGTGTGTGGCCAATTTTGGTGGCAAAATCTAATGGACTCCTCAAGTCCTACGTGTCCCACAAGGTCATGTGTTCTGCTTGTAACTAGTAGGTGGGTCATTGGGTGCTCTTAATTATAATAGAATTTTGGGTTGAAAGTGAGCGTACAGCTCAAGCCTAGTTTTCATCAGTTCTGATAATATATAGGTGGACAGATGAATTAAAATTTTGCAATGTTTATTGAGTGATCTTGCCCGGTACATTTTTCGGATCGGTTGACCAGCATCTTACGTATCTGGGTTCTGTTATATGGTTGAGTATATCCACATCCCCAGTGGCTTCATGTCATCATGAAAAACGAGTCTTTAGGTACAAAGATTGCCAAGTTCATCAAGATCTTATTTTATAATGCACAACTTCATTGTTTCTACCAACAAGAAGGCTTGGTTGTATGGAAGACAAAATTGAGGAAAGTGAGACTGCAGCTAGATGGATCAGTCCCTCATAAAATGAAATGGAGATACAATGCTCTTAGAAGTAACCAACAGGAGTTTTAAATTTTTACCTTGAAGCATAATAAAGATAAATATGCAATTCTGAATTTCAGGAAAATAATCAGTCATACAAGTATAGGATGGAGAGATAGCAATTGAAAGAGTCTAATAGCTGAACAGTTCCACAGATCCTGGCATGGTGGTACATGCCCATAATACCAGCACTTGGGGGTGGACAGAAGTAGTGAAGGCAGTAAGATCAGCAGGTCAAAGTCACCCTCAGCAAGTTAGAAGCTAGCCTAGACTACATGATATTCTGATTCAAAAAAAAAAAAAAAAAAAAAAAAGAAAGAAATAAAGAAAAGAAAAGAAATAGATAAAAGAAAATAGAATTAACACATGGATTAATTATGAACTGATTAACAGTTAATAATCAAAATGATAACTTAAATGTTCATTGCCCCTCTACCCCAGCTATTCTCAGGTTTCAGTTTTCTCATTTATAATCAATAATTTTATTCAGAGACAATCTGGGCACATCATCGACCAAATTCTTCAAAGATGACCCATCCCCACAAAAGGATTTTCAGGTTTCAGTACATAAAGGAGAAAAGAGGTAATTTACAACATAGGTTTATTAAGCACCTGATACATACTAATTTTTCTTCACTGCTGCTGGAGCAGGGAATATGTAAGTCTCCACAAGTAGCAATGGATGCTGCCCACTTAACCTGCGCTGGATTCCTGGAAGGACAAATATGCCCCTGTTACTGTGTCCAGTTCATCTGTCCTCTCTTCCTTTAAAACCCAGGTGTCCATGTCCCCTGGAGGGGGAGACCTGGTGGCACTCAGAGGAAGGATAGCAGGATACCAAGAAGAGACTTGATACCCTATGAGCATATACAGGGGGAGGAAGTCCCCCTCAGTCACAGTCATAGGGGAGGGGAATAAGGGGAAAATGGGAGGGAGGGAAGAATGGGAGGATACAAGGGATGGGATAACCATTGAGAAGTAACAAGCATAAATTAATTAAAAATTAAATAATAATAATAATAATAATAATAATAATAATAATAATAATAATAATAATAATAATAATGAAAAAAAGGAAAAAACCCAGGTGTCAGCGCACTCAGAGGCTTGGTCCCTGTCTGAAGTGGGTTTTTAAAGAGCATGCTCTTGGTGAACAATGACCACCAACTCTATACCTGCTTCGCCCTCCCCTGCTTTGTCTTTCCTCTCTTACCATCACATCATTTATATTTCTTGCGTACACATCAAAGCATAATCCTCAAAGTGTTCAAAACACAATTCTCATATATAGGTTAAACAAAAGTCAAAATTGTATTTAACATGCTGACAACGTTGACTTAAAGCTTGAAACCTTATTTTTTGAAAAATCCCAAAAAAGAGCATTGATATTATGCTAAGTTATATCAAAGCTGGTTAGTAGTATAAGACAAAATAAAACCATGATTCTGAGAATGATAATAAGTATCGGTTATGGAGCAAATTTTACCTATACTACTAATTTATGTTACAACAAAGTTCAGATCTCCAGTTAACCAAGGAGTGGGCAAAAGATGGACACATAACCTTTTATTCTTCCCTCCCCAACTTTTATTGAAAATATTCTTTTCTCATACACTATACTCCGTTAACAACTTCCCCTCCCTCTCCTCCTCCTCCATCCTCCCCATATCCCCTCCCATGCAGATCCCTCTCTGTCTCTCGTTAGACAAGAACAGCCTGCTAAGAGATCACACCCAAACATAACCAGATAAAAGAAAATCCATCACATCAAAGTTGGACAAGGCAAACCAGCGGAAGTGAAAGAGCCCAAGAGAAGGTCCCAAACCCTTTCTTTAATCTATAATGCTGTCATGCCTGCAAATTATGCGAGGGCAATGATGGCACAAAGCTAACTTATGCTTTGACTTAAAGTCCACTCTACAACATGAAATCTATATTTGACACTGCGTGGGTGACCAAGAACCAAGGACTAGATGATCTTGGGACCTAGGGCAAAAGCAAATACCACCAGTCTTTAAAAAACAAAAGCAGTGATAAAATGACTCCTAATGATAGTCTGCTATACTCAGATTAGTGTCTTATTTTTATTCAGTCAATCAGTTATTTATTTATTTATTGGTTTTCCAGTACAGTTTTTCTGTGTAGCCCTGGCTGTCTTGGAACTCACTCTGTAGCCCAAACTCAGTGGTCCACCTGCCTCTGCCTCCTGAGTGCTGGGATTAAAGGCGTGCACAGGCACCACCTGGAATATAATTTTAAAATGTTAAGTCTTCCCTACAAATTATTCATATAATTTTTAAAGTAACAAAGTTTATGTGACAAGAAAATGGACCATCTTATGAGCATTCCCATCCTTGTTAATGTCCAAACGGAAAATATGAGTGCTCTGTGTTAACAACCTTTGTAGGAAAGATCTTTAAGCTGGAGCTGAGATTTAATTAACTATTTTGGAAGTCTGCATCAATTGCTTTGGTTATGAGGACTTGTCAATAAGCTCTGAGAAACCCCAACACAGGTCACATTTTGCTTTTCTTCTAGAAGCTTGGCTGTATTGGTTAATACAGGAAAAAATAGAAAGTTGGTTACAATTATGTTTAACTTTAGGTTAAACTTGTAGTAGGATGAAGCAAATAATGGTGGCTAAGAAGGCTTAAAACATGAGTTATAAGTTGTCTGGTCCAGAGGAAGGTGGTTGTTCTTACCTTGATTCACCCATCTCAAAATCGACATTGAAACCCTATCCCTGGTATCCCAGTATGCAACTATATTTAGAGATAAGATCTTTTAAAAAGAAATTAAGTTAAAATGAGGTCAATAGGGTCACTGAAAAACACATACAAGAAAGGTCATGTGAAGACACAGAATGAAGACTACCAATACAGCCCAGAGAAGCACTCAGCAAGAGCCACACCCTGATGATGCGCTGACCTTGGAAGTCTATGTCTTTTTAATTGTGGGAAAGCACATTCCTGTTATTTAGTTCCCAGTCTGAAGTGCTTCATTATGCTTCATTATCTCCAGCACAACAATACAGTAGGCTTTAAATCTGAGAGATTAAAAAAACAATAGTATTATTCCTAAGGGAATAAAGGACATGATAAAGACATCAATATGTGGAGGGCAGACAAGGATAAGGAGCTGACTTTTGAAGCAATATATTAGTGAAAACTACCCCCAACTATGTTATAATAAATAGAATTGTCCCTCTGTTCCTATTTGGCATCTCAAAAGAGATTTTTTTTTCTAAATATATTTTATTAACTTACTCATGTTACATCTCAATTGTTATCCCATCCCTTGCATCCTCTCATTCCTCCCTCCCTCCCATTTTCCCCTTACTCCCCTCCCCTATGACTGTGACTGAGGGGGACTTCCTCCCCCTGTATATGCTCATAGGGTATCAAGTCTCTTCTTGGTAGCCTGCTATCCTTCCTCTGAGTGCCACCAGGCCTCCCATTCCAGGGGACGTGGTCAAATATGGGGCACCAGAGTTCATATGAAAGTCAGACCCCACTCTCCACTCAACTGTGGAGAATGTCCTGTCCATTGGGTAGATCTGGGTAGGGGTTCGAAGTTTACTGTATGTATTGTCCTTGGCTGGTGCCATAGTTTGCATAGGACCCCTGGTCCCAGATCCACCCATCATTATGTTCTTCTTATAGGTTTCTAGGACCCTCTGGATCCTTCTATTTCCCCATTCTCCCATGCTTCTCTCACCTAGACTCCCAATAGGATGTCCTCCCCTCTGTCTCACTTTCCTGGTGAGTGAAGACTTTCATGGGACATGCCCCTTGGGCTAGTATGCAGATATAAGTGAGTATATACCATTTGAGTCTTTCTGCTTCTGGGTTAACTCACTCATTATGATCATTTCTAGTTCAATCCATTTGTCCACAAATTTCGGGAATTCCTTGTTTTTAATAGCTGAGTAGTATTCCATAGTGTATATGTACCACAGTTTCTTTATCCATTCTTCTACTGAGGGACACTTAGGCTGTTTCCATGTTCTGGCTATTATGAATAAGGCTGCTATGAACATGGTTGAGCAAATGTTCTTGTCATGTGCTGAGATTATTTTAAAATAAACAAGGACTGGAGAGACGGCTTGGTGGTTAAAAATGTATGTTATTACAGAGGGCCCAGGTTTGGTTCCCAGCACCCATATGGCAGTTCACAACTGTCTAAAACTCTAGCTCCAGAGGTTTTGAAAACCTAGCCTCTGTGGGCACCAGACATGCATGTAGTACACATACATGCAGGCAGGCAAAAACAGTCACACATTAATATAAAAATACAGAAACCCTATTTTAAAAACCTCAATATTCAAATCGTTACTCCTAATTTACTTCCCATAGATCTCTTCAACCACCACCCTTTCTAGCTTCTCCCACTTAAAGTCATTCTCAAGTGCTTTACTCCACTGCTATGCACTGAGACTGTGCCCGGGTTCCTGTGTTGTTATCCTAACCTCCAGTGTGATGCTGGGAGATGCATGAGATATGGTTAGGTCACAATAGCAAAGCCCTTTGGGATGAATGGTGCCCCTAGGAAAGAACCAAAACAGCTCCTCACCCTTCCCCGACACAAGGGAAAGTAAGAAGATTGACAGCTGTGATCCAGGGAGCAGTCCTCCCCAGACACCTGTGGTCTGGCATCTTGATCTTAGATTTCGCATCCCCCAGTCCTTTGAACTCTGCTGTTGACAACACCCGGTCTAAGATGCTTCATCGTGGCAGCTTAGGTGAGCAAATGACAACCTCCTGTGTGTTCCCTAGAGGAACCTGAGTACACAGAGACACCTGCTTGACTCTCTGAGTCACTTGTAGCCAATATTCAGAATCATTTTAACTTGTTTATCAGCTTTCAACACTAGAAAGGGAATCCAATAAGATAAGACTCCACCTTTTTAATTAACCATTGTATCTTCTGCCCTCCCCCCCACCAAAAAATTAAATCTGTCTAGCAGTAAATATCTGTATCGAGTGGCTGAATTGCTCTGGAAAATGCAACCAAGAGATAATTTTCTTTAAGACACACAGAACAGCAATTCAGAGAAATGCTGGAAGAAGATTCTACCTCATTTTCTCTTCTTCCAAGGCTCTTGAAAAACTACAAACCTAATGTCAGGACAAGGAGGAGGCCCAGGAGATAAGAGAGGGTTGTCTGTATAACATCAGAAACCCATTATGAACAAGACAAAGTTAAATACAGACTAAGGATTGGAGGCAAAATATTTAAATATTCTCTTGTGTAGCCACGCAAAATCTCATGGGGATAAGTATACAGCGGGTATGCTTAGAGCATCTAAAATAGTACATATCATGTAAGTCGCATGTCGCAAATTGCATGAGCAAATCACATGAGCAAAAACCCATTCCAACCTTGTCCAACTCTGGGAAACAGGAAGTTACCTACGTGATGGGGATTGTCAATTCTAACACCAAAATAAATGACAGCCCTGGTTAAACTGTTTTTCTTCTTTTTAACTACCATATTTAATAAGTGTATTTTAATGGCTATCATTGCTTTATTCACGGTCAGTTTATCATCATTGCAGTTAACCTCTCATTTACTTTGGCCAGTATCCTCCTTTGAAAGTCTGGCATTTCAGTTGGTTTTGATTTGTCTTTTTGGTTGTGGTCCATTAGTAATAACTTACGCTCAAACAGTGCTCTTCGGCTTACAAATAATCCACATTATTATTATTTGCAGCAGCTCTGAGGAGTAGGCAAAGATTATAATTTCTGTGTCATGGGTGAGAACACTGAGACTCAGGGGAGAGGAGGGCTCTCTGTCCAAGTTACAGCTGTGGAGCACTGCAGAGCAGAGTTCTAGAGTCTATGCCCTATACGACATGAAAGACATCACTTAGTACACCAAGCTGGCAAAGATGCATTGTGTACACCATGCACGCGTGTGTACGTGTGCACACATGCACACACACACACACACACACACACACACACACACACACACACGGTTTTAAAATTAATAGAAAGCAAGGAAATGGCAGAGAAAACTAATAGCATATTGTGTTCCACATCCCCAGAAAAGGAAGAGAGATGGAGAAACCCGTTTCCATCACTTCTCAGCAAGGCTCCATCCCTGCAGGTGTTTGCATACTGTGACACATCTGACAGTCTTGAGTGGTGTAAGAGAACCACCACACCACTTTGACCACCAAAGCTATCCTCAGGGACCAGAAGGAAATTAGTAGGGATAAGTCAAGCGGTAAATTCCAACCAGGGCCCCTCCATAAATATTCAAGTTAAAACTTAGCAAAGTTTACTTAAATAAAGAGCCAGAGCAATGGCAGAGGGCCCACTGGATGAGGTGGTTTGAGGGAGAGAAAGGCCAAGCCTCTGAGAGGAAGTGGTGGAGGGAAGCTGGTTCCTGCTGAGCTCCGGGGAGTCACCTGGTCTTTCAGGCATTTTGTTCCTTCTAGTTTTCCAACATCTCACATGTGTGTCCCAGTTTAAAGACTCTCGAAGTGTAAAATAGCACATCAACTGCTTTGCTGGAAGGGCAGAAGCCAAGCATGCAAATCTATTGCTAAAGACAGCATCACAAGTTTAAGGTTGGATAATGGAATGTATTCACCTTGGAAGGTAGAATTACATCTGAATGAAGTCCTGGTTTCTGCACTCGTGGGTATTGTCACATATTTCAGATTGCATTCACACCCTGGTAGGAATTAACACTTTCAGATCTCTGGTTGAGTACCTTAAAGATACTGAATGTTAAAAATCACGCCAGACTTAAAATAAAACTAAGACCTGCTTGTAACAAATGAAGACCTGGAAGGGATTTGTCAATTATTATAGCTAGACAAAAAATAAAGTCTAAGTGCCAGTCTTAGAGGGGGAAAAAAAAAAACCAACCAGTAGTGTGTATAGTATGCTCTGTTTGTGTTTTAAAGGGGTATATGTTGCATTGCATATTTGTAAACTATCTCTGGGGGGAAAAACATGAAGAAGCATTTCTTTTAAATTGCTGCTTCAAAAATAAGGGATTTTAAAGTTTAAGAAGGAATTGAGGAGGGGAAAATCTTCCCCTCAGTGTCCATTGCTACCTCTTAAAGGTATGTGCCTCTGTCCTTCGCACTGAAACAGTGTCCCTGACTGAGGCTAGGACTCAGTGACCACAGCACCTTCAAGCTTGTATTCTCAGGTGGACCTAGTATTGCTTCTGATAAGAATTTAGTAAATTCTGTTGAATTTTTATGGTAGGTGTTCTTTTACACCTTAAAATAAGTTAGTAGTAATAAAAGTAAATCACTGTTCGCTTTATGGCTCTTTCCCAATGGCTTCTAATGGCCCCTTAATCATTTAGAAGGGCAGAAAATAACAACACTCTCTGCTGCCTCTTACCAGTACATGTATCATTCAGACACGTAAAAGAAACAGTTCTTATTTGCAACTATGCTGATGTGTATCATGGGGAAAGCTCCACAAATCATTGTAAGGATTAGTGTTATGTCACTTAGTCCCTGGAAGGAAAAAAACAATTAATTTGTATATTTAGAAAAACAGAAAAGCAATAAATTTTCTGGTAGGGATTCAAGTTAAATATGTTTTCTTTCTTTCTTTTTAATTAGTGAGTTCTTCTGTATTGTATTCAGACTCCTGGAATTACCCTTGAATAGGATGTCACAAATTCAACACAGTTTTTCTAAAAAGCAGAACACTGTAATTAAGAATTAAGCTAGGCAGAATTATAAAGAAAAACTCCCATGGAAACAGAAGTTAAATTACTTATTCACAAGTCTTTTTGAGGTGTTCCAGGAAATAGTTACATTAAAGATTTAGATTCTTGCTACGTCTCATTCTCCAGCATTATGACACTCTCTAATAATCTTTTTTCTTTTATTATTTTTGTATTTTACACATATATTTAAATTATTAAACATCTATACAATAGACTACATATAGTAAGAAGGACCACGAAACAATTAGGAATTATATCAATGTTACATTCATAGTGTCTTGCCTGTTTGTATTGGCAGCCTTGGAGAAAACATCTTGGTGAGTCTACAATTCCAAATGTAAATCAGTATCTATCACATCTCGTCATTATCGACTTAAAACATCTATCTAGGCCTAAAGACATCTTAACCCCTAAACAGCCAAGCTTAATTGTAAAACTAAACTATCTGGTCTTCATCCCCATCAGAGACTTGAGAAGGAATAAAATTAATTACCCGAGTAAACAGGAAGTACAGGTTAGCAGCTTCCAAAATGAGAAAATGACAGAGACAGTTTGCTGCCTGAACAGTCACCCAAAATTCTCTATAACGTTGGAGCATCATCTTCAGCCTTCTGGCACAGTACATCTGACAGACACATTTCCCCCTAATTTTCAATTAGTCCTTTAATTGCATGTGGGTGTAGAGCAACCATTCAGGGCCAGTTACAGGTTCCGCAGTGGTGGGGGTGGGGAGCACTGAACAGATTTCTGAGTGTATCATGCCTGCCCTCTTGTGTCCATTCCCTCACATTGCATTTTCCGGAGCTGTTTGGTCTCCAGCCTATAGGGTGTTACCAAGCAGAGGTCTCTGCAAGCTGGTTTCTATAAACAGATGAAACCCATTTATATTTATTCTGTTAACTGGTGATTTGTAAAGAGCACCACTAATCAGCTTAGAAACAATGTGTTCTTGTGACTAGTCAGACATCTCCCTGCATCTTATTTATACAATAATTTGCTTTATAAACTCCCTCCCCTTCATAAAACTTCAAAGATAAACTTTAATGGACTCTGGGTCCAGTTAGCCAAATTCTGAAATAATTACTTCATACTACTTAAGTAGAAGGAAGAAGTACATAATTATGATACTGATTTTTACCATGACCTTCTGGCTCCATCAAATGGAATGCCTTTTCTCTGTAGTTTTTGGTGTCGTGTTTACACTTATCATACATTCACATTTGTATGTATATATGACAAATCTAAGCACTCAGAAAAACATTTAACAGATGAGCACTCTCAGCTCCTATCATAGCCTATATATCTTTAAGTGTTTCCACTTAGAAGTGCCACCCAGTTGTCTGACTGCCCTATTGAGCAAAGTTAGAACTGTCCAAGTAAAAGTGAATTAAAGAAATAGAACCCAAATCGTCTCTCCTTCACAGCCAACCAGGGCTCAAGTGTGTTGCTCTATAACCCTCAGTGCGTAGCTTTTATGACATGGTCCAAGAGTTCTAGTGCATTTCTAGGCAACATATCAGCATCTTAGCCAGCAAGGAAAAAGAACGAGAGGGGCATGCACACTGCATCCAGGGAACCTCCTAGGAAGAGGCATCAATGACAATGACCTTCAGTTGGCAACCAGGTCATATCACCTACCTGAATGTCTTTATTCTGAGTGGTTCTATCTCAAGCTAAAAAGCAGCTTTATTGACCTTATGGGAAAGCTGCAGGATTGATATCTGGAGACACTAGCAATCTCTAGACTATGTTCCACCAACTGCCTTCATTTGACAGATCCAACTCCTCTGGCGTGTGTTCTAATTCTTTCTCTAAGGCAGCACCTTCATCATATGGCCTTTCCTTTTTTGAAGTTCTGACATATGGAGACTAGGTTTGCCCACCTTACCTAACCTACAAAGAGAGCAGCCCCTTGGCCTGCAGGTGCTCACATTGTTTGTGTGTTCCTGTCTCTACAGGTGATGGCTGTGCCACCCGGGCCTCTACAGCTGCTGGGAATACTGATCATCACTTCCCTGATCTCCGTCAGGCTCACTCAGGCTGGTGCCTATTATGGAATCAAGCCGCTGCCCCCTCAGATTCCTCCTCAGATACCACCACAAATTCCACAGTACCAGCCCTTGGGCCAGCAAGTACCTCACATGCCCTTGGGCAAAGATGGCCTTTCCATGGGCAAGGAGATGCCCCACATGCAGTATGGCAAAGAGTATCCACACTTACCCCAATATATGAAGGAAATCCAACCTGTGCCAAGAATGGGCAAGGAAGTGGTACCCAAGAAAGGCAAAGGTAAGACCACATTGTACATTTTCAAAGTAGCTCTCCAGACTTCTAAAGTATAGAAGTTGAGGGAGAAACTGATGTTTAGAGGATTATTTTTTGTTGTTGTTGTTATTGCTGTGAATCAAATGCTATTCTTGCAAAGTTCAAATTTAAAGAAAGATGCAGGGAAAAGGCTTTAAGGCCAGGTTATCAAATTTGAAGTGGTAAGCCCTGAAATCATATACATGGAAGCAACATGACATAGACTCAGAAGGTTGTACTTACGTATTTATGTACACACATATATAAAAATATACATATATATGCAACCATAATTAAAGAAAAAAGCCATGAGTTTGAGAGGGATGGGGTGTACATGTAAGTGGCTTGAGGGAGAAAATAAAAAGGAGGAATGATCTAATTCCATTTCAAATTAAAGTAAAAATTAATGTAGGAGTTTGCTCCTCAGGTTCATAAAAAGAGAAAATTATAATTTATTTTTGGTTTCATTATTTTAGCAAGCATCAGATTGAACAGACCGTATTTAACCACAGGCTATCCATATACATATTATTAATTTAAACATTTGTTAGCTATCTAGTGAGCATATATGTTGTTCGGAGCTTGGACTCTGAGCCAGATGCTGGGAACTCAGAGAGCAAAGGATCAGGCTATGGGGGTTAAGGAAACATAAGTCAGTGTCCCAAGCTAAAAAAAAACAAACAAACAAACAAACAAAAAAAAACAATGTTTTGAGGAACTTATATAAAAGAAAAATCTGATGAAGACATTTCACAAACTAGGTGATACATAGTCAGTCACAAAACCATCAGGAAGCTAAAAGATACAGAAGATTTTCCCATTACCTTCTAGGAATGCATATTAGTTCTATCACAGCTACGAAGTGCCATTACTGTGAGACACTTTCCTGTAAATCCAGCTTGTTTGTCTGCAGTGCTCAGAATCATAGCATCTGTGGGGAGCATGGGAACATCAGAGTAGCGATCACCATGAAGGAAGTGGAGGCCATCCCCACTGGTCTCCCCCCCCAACACACACACACACACACACACACACACACACACACACACACACCAACAGTGGCAGAAAGAAACCTCCGTTTAGGAGAACTACTTAATTTGATACTAAAACGCCCAGCTGCCTAGAACCCAAAAAACAAAGAAAGCTATTAATTCACTTCCAATGTCTGTAAGATGAGATGGTTGAGAGAATTGGTGGCATAAAGTACGTGGTGCTAAGGATGCTCCAACGCACTGAGGGGTTTTGAGGGGTCGCAGCTGTCAGTCACTCCAGATGCTGAGGCAGAGTGGAATGTGTTCTAGGCACTGTATTGGGAATACCAGACCAATAAGATGTGATACTTCAGGGCGGTGTCATGTGCCTGTAGTCAGAAGGTTAAAGCAAAAGGATGGCAAGTGCAAGGCCACCTTGGGCTCCACAGTAACATGTAGTACCTGAGCGGGAGGGGGGATGCTTTCTCAGAGTCTCCCTTGACTGCAATTTGCTTACGAGCCATATGGTGTATGCTGACGTGACTATTCCTCATATGTTTACTCTTCAGGAACTGGCATACCACTCTGGGGAATCAGCTAGGTCTTTTTTTCTTTCCTTCCTTGCATAGCCTGCCTGGCTTCTGGAGCATCGTGTAATCAAATGATTACTCCTATCCAGGAAGAATATGATTTGTAGGGTTCTCTTTTGTTTCCTGGCAATAGCTCTGCATAGTGCAATGATAAGACTTAAATTCTGCATACAGTTGAAGGAAGATTTTGGAACCACATAGTTATTCCTCATGCACCCCACATGCACCCCACATGCACCCCACAATTCCCAGCAGCATGGGGCTTACGGGGTTGTTTGCCCGCAAAGCACAGCACACTCTCACATGAGCTTTGTATTTTAGTAACAATATATGACAGCTTTCTTTTATTATTATTATTATTTTCTTTTTTACATATATACCTATATTATTACACATATATACAATAAACTACATACAGCAAGAAGGATCACAAAACAATCAGGTATTATATAAATGTTACATTCATAGTGTTTTGACTATTTGTATTTGGCAGCCTTGAAGAAAACATCTTTCCTATCTTGGTGCATCTAAAATTCTGAATGTAAATCAATATCAACCATATCTCATCATTGTCAACTTAAAACATCTATCTAGACCTAAGAACATCTTAACCCCCTAAACAACTAAGCTTAATTGTAAAACTAAACTATCTGGTCTTCAGTCCCACCAGAGACTTGAGAAGAAATAAAACTAATTGCCTGAGTAGACAGGAAGTGCAGGCTAGCAGCTTCCTTATCTATTCGCTGGTTACCTAGAGTGGCTGTATTATTATTCTGGCTGCAGTAAGAGGGAAACAGGGAAGCTGGCAGCACAAGTCACTCAGTCAAAATCTCACACCTAAGCCAGAAGATTTCCTTGTCTATCTGCATGCCACTCTAAAGTGTTTTACTCGCTTCTGCTGATCAAAACCCGAATTTCCAAGAAAAATAATGTCTTCAAAAATTTCTACTTGAGGCTTGAGAACGCTTATACCATGTTGGAAGCACTAAGCAGCAAATTCATGGGGTCTGAGAGACAGATGCGGAGAGATGTTATCAAACCACATGGGAAATAAAAAGCTTTCCTTATTCCTGGGTCCATGAGAAAATGATTCTGATCACCCATATTTCAGTTTGTGAGGAAACATTCTTTAGTCCTACATTATTAAATTGAGAATAATACGAGCCAGCCAGGCATGGAAAGGTAAACCCAGGAGTCTTCTTAGCATGTAGCGTTATAACGGTGCACAGAAGCAGAGACTAGGATGCTGCTGGTCGTTCTTATAGCAGAAGCCAAGGGGCATAAGGGATTAAGGAGAGGGATGGATGGAGAGGACAATAGTCAAGATTTGCACAACCCCAGGCAAGCAGCAAGAACGGGATTTAGATTTTGTTTTTATTTATTTTTGTATCCATTACCAAATGGGGTGAATACAGTTTGTAATAGATCATATATTTAAAATTAAGAATAACTTCAAATGCTGCCCCCACAAAATATAAATATATTGAGTGACAGAAATGCTGATTAGCTTGGTTTAATTAATAAGTTATATCATCACTTTTAAACCTATCAACATATACTATGTAATTTTTTAAATTTATAATGAAAACTTAAAATTGATAAGACGGGCATGGAAAAAATACACTATAACTTTAAGTAGAAAGGTGTTGAAAATAATAATATGACTCCAGCATTCTCTAAAACACCCACAAATGTGATCCTGAAACAGATGAGATGAAAATGCCATGTCAAGCAGTCACCTCTGCTAAGTGGGCACAATGACCATGTTCTCCCCGATCCCCTCCCCCTTTCTTTTTACAACTTCAGTCTTCCCAAATTCTGTACAATAACCACACAATAGTATCTTCAACTTTGCACTTGGAACGTTTTTGTTTAATTATGTTCGGCTTTTAAATTTTAGCCAGTGTTGATATAAGCAGCTACATGTAAGAGTTTTCAAACAACAACAACTCAGATACATCACAGAAACCGATTGTTTGAATTCCCTTTAAATTCTGGTATCCTACAGGGGAAGGCTCGGGAAGGTGGGCATATTATATATTATCTCTGATTTTCCCGTTTGATACCCAATAGGCAAATGTGTCGAAATTAAATGGCTGCAATTACTTCCTTAATATAAGAGATAACCAATCTCCCTGACCCTTTCTCCACTTTTCCAGGAGAAATACCCTTAGCCAGTTTGCGAGGAGAACAAGGTCCCCGTGGAGAGCCCGGACCAAGAGGACCACCTGGCCCGCCAGGTCTGCCAGGTCACGGAATGCCTGGGATCAAGGGGAAACCCGGGCCCCAGGGATATCCAGGAATTGGAAAGCCGGGTATGCCAGGAATGCCTGGGAAGCCAGGAGCCATGGGAATGCCAGGGGCAAAAGGCGAAATTGGACCTAAAGGGGAAATCGGGCCTATGGGAATCCCAGGACCTCAAGGACCTCCAGGACCTCATGGACTTCCTGGCATCGGGAAACCGGGTGGGCCAGGGTTACCAGGGCAACCAGGAGCAAAAGGTGAGAGAGGGCCCAAAGGACCACCGGGGCCTCCTGGTCCTCAGGGCCCCAAAGGAGAGAAGGGCTTCGGGATGCCTGGCTTGCCAGGTCTGAAGGGTCCTCCCGGTATGCATGGCCCTCCTGGCCCAGTTGGGCTACCAGGAGTAGGAAAACCAGGAGTGACAGGCTTTCCTGGACCACAGGGTCCCCTGGGGAAGCCAGGGCCTCCAGGGGAACCTGGACCACAAGGCCTTATTGGTGTGCCTGGAGTTCAAGGACCTCCTGGGGTGCCGGGAGTAGGAAAGCCGGGACAGGATGGGATCCCTGGCCAACCAGGATTTCCAGGCGGTAAAGGGGAGCAAGGACTGCCAGGGTTGCCTGGTCCCCCAGGCCTCCCAGGGGTCGGAAAACCAGGCTTCCCAGGACCCAAAGGGGACCGGGGCATTGGGGGTGTTCCTGGACCTCTTGGGCCAAGAGGGGAAAAGGGACCAGTAGGTGCTCCTGGAATGGGGGGTCCCCCAGGAGAGCCAGGCCTACCTGGAATGCCGGGTCCCATGGGCCCTCCAGGTGCTATTGGTTTCCCTGGACCCAAAGGAGAAGGTGGGGTCGTAGGACCACAGGGTCCAACAGGTCCCAAGGGTGAGCCAGGCCTCCAAGGCTTCCCTGGGAAGCCAGGGTTTCTTGGTGAAGTAGGTCCCCCTGGCATGAGGGGTTTGCCGGGTCCTATAGGACCCAAGGGAGAAGCTGGTCACAAAGGGTTGCCAGGACTTCCTGGTGTTCCAGGACTGCTCGGACCCAAGGGAGAACCAGGCATACCCGGGGATCAAGGTCTCCAGGGACCCCCAGGTATTCCAGGAATTGCAGGACCAAGTGGCCCTATTGGACCACCTGGGATTCCAGGCCCCAAAGGAGAACCAGGCCTCCCAGGGCCCCCTGGGTTCCCTGGTGTAGGGAAGCCAGGAATAGCAGGTCTTCACGGTCCCCCGGGAAAACCTGGTGCCCTTGGACCTCAAGGCCAGCCTGGCCTTCCTGGGCCCCCAGGCCCTCCAGGGCCCCCGGGCCCCCCAGCTGTGATGCCTCCTACACCGCCACCCCAGGGAGAATATCTGCCAGATATGGGGCTAGGAATTGATGGAGTGAAACCTCCACATGCCTATGCCGGCAAGAAGGGCAAGAACGGAGGGCCGGCCTATGAGATGCCTGCGTTTACTGCCGAGCTGACCGCACCCTTCCCACCGGTGGGGGCCCCAGTGAAGTTTGACAAGATGCTCTACAACGGTAGACAGAATTACAATCCGCAGACTGGCATCTTCACCTGTGAAGTTCCGGGTGTCTACTACTTTGCTTACCATGTTCACTGCAAGGGGGGCAACGTGTGGGTTGCTCTCTTCAAGAACAACGAGCCCATCATGTACACATATGACGAGTACAAGAAGGGCTTTCTGGACCAGGCATCTGGGAGTGCGGTACTGCTGCTCCGGCCTGGAGACAGGGTGTTCCTCCAAATGCCCTCAGAACAGGCAGCCGGACTGTACGCCGGGCAATATGTCCACTCCTCCTTTTCAGGATATTTATTGTATCCCATGTAAAAAGCAAAAAGAAAGAACGAGAGAGATTTAATAGAAGAAAAGAAAATGACACACACACACACACACACACACACACACACACACACACACAAATCCAGTTGAAAAGCAATGCTTCAAAACATTTATATAGTTGGAAAGTTATATTTAAGTGAAAGTTTGGACCATCATGTACAAATAAAAACTAAGATGCATGTTTAATGCTGTGCACAGCAGATTGTAACAGAATGATGGGACAGATGTATAGATCAAGTACTGACACTTGCGTTGTTCCCACTGGACTCATATTAGCCATTGTATGTTATATGATTTCATAACCTGCTTACTCAAATCAGTCAAACTATGTCAGTCTGGAATACCGTAGCGAATGAAAGTCATCCATTCCTTGTGCTCCCTTTAAAAAATATTTTGAATATGCCTTGAGAGGTTAGCATTGACAGTTACATACTGTATTTATTTGCATAATTTCCTCTCTACTTGTGTAGATGTTTTGATGTGGGGTGTTGGAGAGTTGTTCTGTGGTGCAGAGACCACGATAGTCTCTAGTCTAAAGGATGCTTCTCCATGTTAGAAGCTGTGCTTTTAGCTGCAGGGGAACCTAGTCAGAATCGTGTGTGTGTGTGTGTGTATGTGTGTGTGGTATCCCCAAAAGAGCCCGTGTATCAATGGCCCACTGTGTATATGCTCAGCATTCCCTTTGCTGAGCACTGGATGAGATGCTAGTGTGTGACACGGGGCAGAGCCCACAGGAGTGCATAGCTCACAGACATTAGCGTCTTAACGCATCTAGAGGCTTCAGTCTGCCGTTTTTCTGTAACTTGATCTGTTTTTCCCCTTCCCTCCGTGTAATTTTTATATGGCCTAAACAACATAAACAAACAAAAACTTTTAAAAGCCTTACCTTAAATAACTTGGCCATTTTGTGAACATTTATTATTAATAGCAATTATCAGTTATGTTTACATGCATGAAAAAAAAAAAAACCACCTAATTTGTCCACACAGCCAACTGTTGTGAAGTTTCAACTTCCGTGTTTTACTAGCTGTGATTCCCCGCACCCACCCAGTAACTATGAATTTTAAAGATATGACATATTATCTGAGGGTCCAGTGGGTCCGAAGTTAATTGCCAAAATCCAAGCCATTTTTTTTTTTAATTTGGGGAAATTTTCAGAATTACATAAAAATATATTTTAAAGGAGCAATTATAAGATTTGATATTTACAAGTGGCTGTGATCCTTTGAGCAATAGGGACTAAAACTGTAAGAAAATAACTGTTTCTTTAACATCAGCATTTGGAAGAGGTAGCTGGAATGTCATAAAGCAATGGTACCCCATGCCGGTGTCACCACACACTTGGCAACACAGCTGAAACAATATATACACCCACTAAGGCACATACTAGATTCGGGCACTGCTCAAAACCCAAACAGTTGAATGTTTACTATTTGCTGTTAATTGCTTAGGGAAATAATGTGAGTGTACAGCCATAGACTGTAATGTACTTTCCACAAAAATTAAGTCAGGAGTTGAAGAGATAGACATAGATTGGAAAATACACAAATAAATACAGTATACAATATGGTCTATTTCAAATCTGAATTATTTTTACCACCACAATTTTTCTTATCCTGGCTTAACATTTGTCTTCCCCTTTACAATGCACAGGCCCTATTCTCTTGAATTTTAAGACAAATGTGTTTATTAGCACAAGGTTTCTCATTTATTGTTAATTATACAAAGCACTTTGGCATCCAAAAGATGTTCTACCTAGCCTTCACTTGCAAAGTAAACAGCATTTCTGTGGACAGCTATCCTTGGCGTTGCTCCTGAGGACACCGGCTTGTAGCTGGGTGCTATGAATGTCATATGGGTCCCTTGGCTCTTTCTGCTAAATAACTACATTGAAATGACTTGGAGAACAGTCAGGTCAGATGGGTTGTAAAGTTGCTTTTAACTGTGCATGCATGGTATTTTAGTTTCCATAAAGAAAGACAGAAATTATCTGTGTTAAACAAAATTTCACTTTTTGAGATATCTTCCAACTTATTTATTGGTTGTTGCTCAATTGCCTGTGTGAATGTGAGGTGTGTGTGTGTGTGTGTGTGTGTGTGTGTGTATTATCAGGCATATGCTTCTAAACTTTAAATGGAGGAGGAGCAAAATCTATGCCAGATACTGTATATTCTACCATGGTGCTAATATCAGAGCTAAATGATACTCCATTTAATTTAAAGAAGAGTTTTAAATAATTATCTATGTACCTGTGTCTCCCTTTTGAGTGTTGTACATCATGTTAACACATTAGTGTGAAAGCAGATGAAACAACTATATGTTCTACAGTCTAGGGACAGTACTATGATCCCTACTTAATTCAAAATTAGCTAGAGCTTTTCCATGTGAAATGGACCAAACTGACAGTGTTGTATTTAAAAAGAGAGTTTTAAAGCAATATGACATCCCACAGGGGAAGAGAATGTCTGTAGAGGATAATTGTCCTCAGATATCTTACAGAAACAAAGAGCGGTGAAAAGACTGGTAACTTGTTTGAGTTTCCATGAATAGATTTGAGACTTAATGGCAAATCAATTTTGTATTTAAATTTTTGTACTGATTTGAAAAAAAAAAGATCATTAAATATCTTTAAAAATATGTTTCTTGTCTTTTTTTTATATCACTCATCTGACACTCTATGAATCTAAAGTGTTTTTTAATTACACATTGTAGTTACCAGCCACTAAATTCAGAATCTGAAAATAATCAGTTTAAACAGGACATTCTATTCCTCTTCAGTGTGACAACTTTGTAAATAAGCAGTCCGGAGCTCTTCTGTAGCCCTGGTCATTACTCCACATTCCTTCTACATTGTTGTCTTTCCACGCAGGTGTGTTGGCCTTCCTCCCCATCGGTGGAAGGGGCCGACCTTAGCAATGACATCCTGCTAGTGGAAAGGCAGAAAAGCAGGAAGGTGAGGATGTTGTTTTATCTTCATGAAATCAAACCCATCAGCTTAGATTCCTTTTTTCATACCTGTGGGCCCCCTTCCCCTGTGGTGGGGAAGTCCACAAGGGAAGGAGAAACAGAGGTGGGGAAGTGGGTCATAGGGTTATGGGGGTCATGACTACAATGGAATAACTTTCTGGGACCAGTTTCACCAAGACAACTTATTTGGGATGAATAAAGGCTATATAGTTCTTGGGGAGTGGGTGGAGGGTCCCCAGGGTAGAGTAGATGTATACTATTGCTTGGGGCTTAGGGTGTCAGGAATGCTTTATTTACATATCATGAATCCCAGGAGAAAGGAAATTAGACCTGCATTTTGGCCACAGGCTATGAGATTTCTCTCAGGGTTGGGGGTCTCCAGATGAACTCGAGCAGAGAGAAAGAAACTCTCTGCTGAGAAAGGTAGTCTTCCATTCTACACAAAGCTCGGAAGAGCTGTCAAGACATAGCAGGCCTGCAACATTGAATAGTGGGGTCTTCCAACACATACCCACTGGCCTGAATTTAGTCACTTGTGATAAACTTGTGATGATTTATAAGGTTCTGAATGCCTAGACTATGATAAAAAGGTTGTTCAGATCATTGAAGAAATGAGCATGTACTACCAGTCTGAGTGGTTAACTTGTTTGAACTATCTTACCAGAAGATCAAGATCACTTCTATTCTCACAAAGCTCAATTTTTATTCCACAGCTAAAGATGCTACCTTTATATTACCTGTGGCCCGGGATCATGATGTAGGTTGTTGGCCTCTTATTGAAAGGACTGAAATAGGGGCTAATAATACTGAAATTTTACCTAAAAGCAAATCAATAGTACTAATCAGAAAGACATACACCATCAGTAGTGACAGCAGCCATATGAGTAAGAAAGTACCCAAGGGTCTTGGTTATTGTTTGGGAGTTCAAGAGGAGGGGACTGTTTGCTAAAGGGGACCATTAGCATGAGCAGCTCTCTATTCTGATTGATTGATTAGTCATATAATCATTTTTCTGATATAAATGTGCCTTCTCATAATGTGTTAGTTAGGGTTGCTACTGATAGGATGAAACACCATGACCAAAAAGCAAGTTGGGAAAAAAAGAGAGTTAATTTGGCTTATACTTTTCATATCACTGTTCATCATCAGAGGAAGTCAGGACAGGAAGTCACATGGGGAAGGAACCTGGGAGTTGGTGCAGAGGCCATGGAGGGGTGCTGCTTACTGCCTTGCTCTTCATGGCTTTCTCAGCCCGATTTCTTATAGAACCCTGGACCCTCAGCCCAGGGATGACACCACCCACAATGGGCTGGTCCCTCCCCTATAACTGCTAATTAAGAAAATGCTCTACTGGCTGGTCTATAGCCTGATCTTATGGAGGGTTTTTTTGTTTTTGTTTTTTTAATTCTATCAGATGATTTTAGCCTATGTCAAGTTGATGTAAAATTATCCAGCAAACATGACTGTTGGTACATTCTTCACCTCTTTTATTGGGTTCTTATGCCTCTACCCCCCTTCCAACCCTTAGTCCACCCTAATCTCTTTTAAACCACAAACACTAGGTATGAGAGAACGAAGGTTAGAGGGGATAAGAGATGTAGCCCTCTCTAGGCTACTACCAGCTGATTAGGGTGGGTTCCTTGGAACAAGTCCAATCTTCATTGTCAGAACATCCAGCAGTCCAGCAAAAGAGCAATAGCAAACACAACAACAAGTGCAGCAGCAGGGGGAGAAGCAGCTGCTGCAGGCTCTCTCAGGGCTCCTCCATTTACACCCTCTCTAGAGTCCCCAAAATTAAACTATCTGCAGCTGGCAAAGACCACACCTCTCCTAGTACAAAAGGTAAATCACAATCCTCTCCTGTGAAGTGTCCTCTCATCCCACACCTGGGATCAAGACAAAAACATATTCATACAACGTCACTGGTTTGTTTTTTTTTTAAGAAACTAAAACCCTCACTGCACATAACGCATCTGATTTCAATCATGTGTATGCCCAAGGATGCATAGGCATATGATGGTAAGTAGTGGATTTTTCCCTAAAGCTGTACTTGAGGACACAGTTTTGGATTGCTGTGCATGCACACAAAACCAGTCCAGGCTAAATCTGACCTCCATTCTTTGTACCTGGATACATTCGAATTATATTTCAATAAAAACTAAGTTTGATTTTTTTTTAAAGCAGAACCAAAATTTACCTCATTGTTCATCGAAGGGCATATATATTATAGCTAGTGCAGGGGAAGGTCCTAGGTTGATAGGTGCATTTGCCAGTGAGAGGTATATGTATAGTGCATACACACAAAGAAGCAAGGCTGTCAAGTGCATTATTGGAAAAAGGGAAGGTGTGCATAACCCAAGCCAACTACAGTCTCAGGTTGCTAAAATATGCAATATGATTGCTGCCTCAACTCTCCTTTGAGGAACTTTTGCCCATAACTTATTAGAGGAACTAAAGGTAGAAGGCTGGTCTTCTTTGAACTACTAATGGTTGGGGGGAGTTATGAAATGTATGTGGGGTGAACAAGCGGTCTCCCTTCTAGCTCTAGAATGTCAAGATTACTGTGGGATCACTGTGGGAGGTGAAATAAAAAAGAAAATATGGAGTTTGGACTGATGAAGCTCAAAGGTATGGGAAAAGGAATACCCTCACCTCTTCTAATAGGGAGAAAAGTGTGTGTGTGTGTGTGTGTGTGTGTGTGTGTGTGTGTGTGTTGTGGGAAGGGGGTATATTGCCATGTGTATCTGTCAGGCTGTCTTCCCTAAGCTAAGAAAAAGAAGAGAACTGAGATCAGAGCCTGACAAGATCAAACCATGGATCCAAGAATGAATAAAAAATGGGTATGATAACAGAAAAAGGAACCATAAAGATGGCTCAGTGGTTAAGAGCACTGGCTACTCTTGGAAAGAACTAGATTCCATTCCCAACACCCACATGGCAGCTCACAACCATCTGTAACTCTAGTTCCAGAGAATCTAGCTTCCATAGGCACCAGGCAGGTATATAGTACATGTATATATGTATGTATATGTGTGTGTGCATATATGCAGGCAAATCATTCATACACATAAAATAAATCTAAAAATAAAAAATTAATATATTATATACATTTACATTTTTAAATAATTGAAAAAAGTTAAGTGGTTTAAGCTTTCAACATAGGGAAGAAATATTTCTAACTTATATGAAATAAGAATAAGATACTTTTTACTATTAAGTGAGAAAATGGTATGATAAGAAGTATTTCAGAAAAATTATGATAACAATTTTTGAAAACAAGACCAGAGAAGGGAAGAAAGAAATAAAACTAATTTTAAAATGAGAACATTATTCATCCAAAAAGGAAATGACATGTAATGCTGAACAGTCCTGAATGAGCCTCACATATGAAGACAGAAGGTAGGTGGGAGGGGTTAACTTTATGGCCAGGGACCAAGAATGAAGACTGTATTAGTTAGGGTACCCTGCAATGCACTCACCAGAGCCCTGCTAAGCTTCACTCCCCCAGCCCATCTCAGTGCATGCACAACAGGCCTGGCTACCCAGAAGAAAATGCAGACATTGGGTGGCACCCTATCAGCCATGTAGAGTACACACAGCCTCTGACAATTCTACTCCGTGTCTGATTCTTTTATTGGGGCCTCTCTGCTGAGATGCTGAACCTGCCACACATTGCCTGGGTTCAGCTGTTCTCTGATAGCATGATGCAGGGCTCCACAACCCCCTAAGTCTTGTATCTTGCATCCTTACAAAATCAATGCCAATGACGCTTGCCCCCTTGGACCACAGCTGTATCAGCTTCTGTGCATTGGTCCTAAGGAAGCACTTACATAGGTAACCCCTTCAACTGAATTTGGATCTTCACAAAATGAAGTCTCCTTTGGGTGCCCTCAGGACAGTCTTCCTATTGTCCAGTGTAGGGAGGTTTCTCTTCAGTAGTCCTGTTCTCTTCAGCAGTTACTCCTGCATCTTCAGTACCAATCTGAATGTCTGCCTGTCTTAAATTTCCACTAGCCATATTTCCACCATCTATATTTCTCTCACCATTCCTGTCTTTCAAGCTCTCACTAGATTGGTCCATTAAGCTGTACTTACATTCAAAGGCTTTTCTAGACCAAAGTTTTGAACTCTTTCACATTTCTCCTGCAAACTGTTCCCAAAAGCTTAAGAACTAACCAAAATGATCAGATTTATTATAGCAATGATCCTGTTTTTTGTTATATTTTTCTCATTACATTTCTAGAGTGTGAGAAAATATGTTGGCAAAGCAATTTAAGGAAGAACAGGTTAATTCTGCTTCACAATTTGAAGTATAACTTTAATCACTGTGGGAAAATATGTTGGGGTTTATATTTTATCTACTTTATTAGGGTTCCTTATGCCTCTATCTCCCTTCTCCACCTCTTATCTCTCCCAACACCTTAACATCAGGTAGGAGAGCAAGCAGGTTAGGGAGACTAGGCTCTTAGGCTACTTCCTGCTGGTTAAGGTCATTGGGTTCCTGGAGCAAGTCTAATCTTCATTTCAGGATATCCCCAACTTCCTTCTCCTCTTCTTCCTCTTTTTCTTCTTCTTCCTCCTCCTCCTCCTCTTTTTGTGAAAATGCAACCATAGCAACCAGGAGCAGCAGGGAAGAGCAGCTGTCTTCTTCCTCAGGGCCCCTCTCCCCATCTCTTTCTCTGGGCTCTGCTATTTATACCCTCTGAGTCCCTAGACTTGAGCTATCCACAGCTGGCAAAGATCACAACCCTCTCCGAGCCTGAATGAGACAAATAGTCTGCTGCTGTGGATAAACCTGAAGAAGCCCCCTAGCCCACACCTGGGATTAAATAAAACAAAACATTTTTACATAACTGAGTTTGTAAAGAAACCAAAACTCCCATTACATAAATCGGGCCAGCAGGAAGTAGAGGCTGCTGATGAAGTTGCATCTAGTTACAAAGCAGGGAACAATAAATGCCTCAGCTCCCTTCATTTCTCCACTTTATGCAGTCCAAGATCCCATCCCTGAAATGGTGCCACCCACTGTGAGAGAGCATTCCCATCTCATTTAACCTAATCCCCAGGAGTTTGGGGGTACTGTGGGATGTTTGGGATGGGGAGGGTGTAGTGGTGCATGCTTTAATCTCAGCACTTGGAAGGCAGAGACAGGTGAATTTCTGAGTTCAAGGCCAACCTAAACTATGAAGTATTTTCAGAAAAATCAGAGCTAGGTAGAGAGGCCCTGTCTCAAAAACCAAAAAATCCTCATTTGAAGCATGCCTTTAATCCCAGCATTTTGGAGGCAGAGTCAGGTAGATCTCTGAGTTTGAGGCCAACCTGCTCTCTAAAGTGAGTTCCAGGAGAGCCAGAGGTCTGTTACACACAAAAATCTTGTCTTGAAAACCCAAAATAAAAACAAATAAATATAAATAAAAACAAAGAAAAACAAAAAAACTTGAATTAGCATATTCAGGATAAGCCCTCAAAAACATGTCCAGAAGCCATCTCCCAGATGACCCCAGGGCTCATCATGCTGGCAACTAAAATTAACAGTCACAGAGGACTTACATAATGAGAAAAATGTTGTTTAAGCTGTACTTACATTCAAAGGCCTTTCTAGACTAACATTTTAAACTCTCTCACATTTCTCCTGCAAATTGTTTCCAAAAGGAAGTGAGGCATCATTTGAGTTAGTTTCTCTCAAGTCTTTTCTTTTGGCTTGCAGACGGCCATCATTTCCCTATGACCATCTTAGAAGGACACTAATCATCCTGAGTTATGGTCTACCATTGGGATTTATTTTAATCTAATATCTGGTTTTAAGGGCTCAATTTCCAAAAGCAATTAAACTCTGAAGAATTAGGAATCAGGGTTTCAGCATGCATTTTGGGTGACATAGTCTAGAGTAATGGTTCTCAACCTATGGATCATGACCCCTTTGGTGGTCTGATATCAGATATCCTGCACACCAGATATTTGCATTATAAGTTATAACTATAGCAAAATTATAGTTATGAAGTGATAACAAAATAATTTTATGGTTGGGGGTCAGCCCAACATGAGGGTCACAGCACTGGGAAGGTTGAGAACCAATGATCTATAGCCTAACACCAGGAGATGCCTCTACCTCAGATGTGTCTTTGTGGGAAGATGATAGGTAGAGTCATGAGTCTGAGGAGAAACCTACTGGCCTCTTGTGACAAAAAATAGACAAAAAGTTAACTTGAAATTCTTAGCACCATTGACAAATATAAATAATAAAAATGCTTTAACATTTGATTCTTTCATTTAAAGGCCCAGCAAAGGTAAGCATCACTGTAACCAGTGGAAAATCACAATGAATTCCAATACACAAAGGCAAGTGGAATCAAACCAGTCACATTTACCACATTTGAAAGTTTTCTTTAAAGGGCCTGTAACCTAAAAAAATATTCAGGCTCACTCCATATCATGAATAACTAAGATGTCCTACCACCTCTTTCTTTTAGTAGAGGTGAAAAGAATTCATGATATTAGCTTTCATTGTAAAAGTAATACATATGCCAGAGTACATTTTATTCTCAAACAAGAGTTTTAAATTTCAACAGGCTATTAATGCATTATTATTATTATTATTATTATTATTATTATTATTATTATTATTATTATTATTATTATAAAAAAGTATTAATTCCTAAAGCATATGTAACAAAGTTTAAATAAAAATGAGCTCATCCCAATTTACCAAGTAATATGGTGTAATACTGAGATCGCCCAGATCACCCAAATCGAGAGACCCCTGAAATAACCACCAAGACTCGATACCAATGCAACATACAGAGGGGCTTGTATTACGGGCTCAGAGATCAGGCCACAATCCTTCCTGATGCAGCAGGATAGGAGAGTGACCCAGAGCTTCAAGGGCAATGGGTTTATAAGGGGTAAAACTGTAAAGTGGGGTTGGGGTCACAGGGAAAAACCATAAGTGGGGTTGTGGGTCTCAGGAATGTCACCCTTCAGGCAGGTTGGGTGGAGGCTGCATCTCAAGGGAAAGTTATAGGTCACAGGGATGCTGACCTTCAGGCAGGTTGGGTCCATGAGGCTGAATCTGCAGCGAATTTGTTTTATCTCAGAGCCTCATTGGGAGTTAATTGTATCTTTAATCACTCCAGTGGAGTTTCTGGAGACTGCTGGCAGGTCTAGTTTATGGCAGTGCATGGTTACTCCCGGAACGCAGGAAGAAGTGAGGTCACCTGGGGAACAAGTTCTCACAGAGCATTGACAGACCATGGCATTATGCAGAATATACATTACGTATAGAATATGGTATCAATTTTACCCGTACATTGGTTATAATAAATAAACAACAATAAATACAATAATTAATAAATAAAGAATTAAGAAGCTTCTCTGATACTAAAACAGAAGTATATCTCACCAAAAATTTTTCCTTTGAGGTATCTAGAACTTTTCCAGAGATTCTGTTTTCTTTTGATATCTTACTTGAAGTAAAAATTGATTTTTATTAGAATCAAAAGTGTTTCCAATTAAAGTTTATAAATCTCATAGGGAGGTATATTTCATATGCTTTGTTAAAACCAGACTTAAAATTTGATTCTGCATTGGGCATAGCCAGATTGGTTCTCATCTGACAAGTGACTAGTAGACGTTTTCACATCTGCTTTTCGTTCATGGGAAGAGAGAAACAGAAGTAGGACCTGATGGAGCTTGTGTAAGTCATTTCTCTCATGGCACTAATTGCATTACCCTTCTTCCCCAATGACAATGATGTTATTGTCATCTATTCCAATAGTAGACTAACACAGAAAATATTGAAGGGCTTTGCGGTCAGCCCATCTCAGCTCCTCTCTTTCCTGGGCTTTGACCTAAAAAAATAAAATGACCTTTCTAAGCATCAAATTTTCTATGGTTAATTAGTGGACTGTGGTAGAGACAATGAGCTATCACTATCTGAGCATCAGCCATGGAACAGAAACAAAGGATCATTGTGTATTAACTCAGCCAATCAGGGGTTTTGCTCCCAGAGACGCTCAACTTTATGACGGTATGTCTCAGGCAAGGGTCTGCTATTTCTCTGGCCATCTGTCTGCTGAAAGTATATCCAGCCCTGTTGCTAGAGCTCCATGAGCAGTCAGTTTTTCTCCTGCTTACTGTTCTTACAGGGTTGAAGCCACCACAAGGAGGAAGTCCTTCCACCTCCCATTTATCATAAGAAACAGTGAAGGCATCAGGGCTTTGTTGGGACTCTTGAGGGAAAGCTACTTCCTCTGAGTCAAAAGAAAGAAATCTAAGTTGTATTTTATTTCTCATCCTTGTGGGTGGCAGACATACCATCCCCATCTGTCCCTAAGATTTGAACGTGGAAGCTATTGCCCCTCGCCCCCACCCCTTAAAAAGCTAATGCAACTGATCTGTCAATCAGTTGGCCAGGACACCCTTTCTCAAGTGAGCTGATGCATCTGAAGGCATGCTAAGCCTACGGGAGGAACTGTTTTTCTCTTAATGAGACAATGCACTTATGCATCCTAGGAGTTCCTCCATCAGGGCAGTTCCTTCAGACCTTCATTCAAAATCCTGACCACTTTTCTGAGTCTTAGCTCAAGAAGCATGGCTTTTCTTTTCTCCTTTTCGGTATCAGTTTTGGATACAACCCAAAACCCTAAGCATGCTTGCTTTGACACTCTGGCCTGTTTTGTCTGAAGTCTGTGCCTCTTCTCAAAAGCTGCTAGCCCAACTCAGAAAGCAAAGCGCTACCCTTCCTGCTTTTACCCCTCCCTCTCCCTCCCTGTTCTCAAGCTCCCTCTTCAGTGCCGCTGCCAGGATTTACAGATTGCCTGTCCTGTTGTTTTTCTCTCAGATTCTAATGAAATGGTCCTCGAGATTCCTTCTGAGTTTTGTTTTGCTTCCTCTAATTCTTATATTGACCAAACTAAGAAATCACAAAATGGAGCCTACACTCCTCAGGAACATTTCCACTGCACCTGTAATACCCAGATCACCCAGATCACAAGACCCCCGAGAAAGACCACCAGGACTCGGTACTGATGCAACATACACAGGGCCCTGTATTATGGGCTTGAGCTTGGGTCACAATCCTTCCTGATGCAACAGGATAGGAGAGTGACCCAGAGCTTCAAGGGTAGTGGGTTTATAAAGGGAAAATACCACAAGAGGGGGTTGTGGGTTCCAGGAGTGTCAACCTTTAGGCAACTTGGAGGAGGCTGAATATCCAGGAAAGTTGTGGGTCATAGGAATCGACTTTTAGGCAGGTTGGGTGGAGGCTGGATCTCAAGAGGAAGGGGTTTTTTTGTTGTTGTTTGTTTGTTTTTTGTTTTTTTTATCTCAGAGGAACACTGGATGCTGATTGTATCCAGTGGAGTGTCTGGAGACTGCTGGCAGTACCTGGTCACTCCTGGAATGCAGGGAGAAAAGGGTCACCTAGAGGACAAGTTCTCACAGAAAATAGAGACCATGGAAGTAGTTACAGAACATCCAGAACATGGCATTAGTTTGGTCTTTATACACTCACTGTGGAACACTTACAGTGTTTCTGGCATTTGTGAGGATTTTTTGTCATAGAAATAGAATATATTCTTTTTGCTTTTCTTTTCATGAATCTCCTCCTTTACCAGGTCACAAAGAGAAAGCTTCTAATTGCTGAAGTCCGCAAGCTTTTGTATGTGAATGGGAATTCAATTCACCAGTGATGGGCACAGCAGATATCAAGATTTAATGCCAAGCAGTGCTTCCAAGGACACAGTCCTGTGGTTCTGCACGGCCAAACATCTCCCTCTGGTGGCCAGAAAAAAAACCCAGCAGCTCCCTGGGCACTCGAACTATGGCACCAGCCAAGGACAATACAGGCTGTAAACTTCAAACTCCTACCCAGATCTAGCCAATGGACAGAACATTCTCCACAGTTGAGTGGAGAGTGGGGTATGACTTTCACACGTACTCTGGTGCCTCATATTTGACCACGTCCCCTGGAGGGGGAGACCTGGTGGCACTCAGAGGAAGGACAGCAGGCTACCAAGAAGAGACTTGATACCCTATGAGCATATAAAGGGGGAGAAGGTCCCCCTCAGTCACAGTCATAGGGGAGGGGAGTAAGGGGAAAATGGGAGGGAGAAATGGGAGGATACAAGGGATGGGATAACCATTGAGATGTAATATGAATAAATTAATAAAAAAAGGTGGAAAAAACCCCAGCAGTTCAACAACAAGGTTGTTTTGTTGTTGTTTTGTCCCTACACTCCATCTCTTAAAATTTTTGTGAGTCAAGATTTCAGATGACAGAGGTTGCTTGTCTCTGCTCAGTGTCTGGAGTTGTGGATTTATAATATTTGTTTTATAATATTTGAAAAATGCCACACTGCAACATATCTGCTCTAGGAAGTTTATTTGCTGGGAGGGGAAATGGGAAGGAATTAGAGCCTGGAGAAGGGGTTGAAGATGACTGAACATACAGACAGGCAGACAGGGACAGAGCCATAAGGGCAGAGAAAGAAATAGAAAGAGAGAGAGGGACAAACAGAGACAGCGAGATATTGGGGTGAGGAGAGAGAGAGAGAGAGAGAGAGAGAGAGAGAGAGCACATGGGGTGGCAGGTGGGTTCTTATATCACACACACTTGACACAGGTGATGACATAGGATGTTGTCTGGACCCTCAAGTCCTCTGAGGACAAGCAGTTGGATTACCTACATGCCAACACAATTGATACCTAGAATCAGCTCAAGTTTTCTTTATTTTATAGGCTGTGTGTGTGCTGTTAACAAGGACCTAAGTGGAACAGTGGGTCAACATAGCTCCGTGTGCTTTCCATGTGGTTCTCTCTGTGTGCTTATGTAGGCTTTGTAACAGCACGGCATCTTGGACCCCAGTGAACCTCCCAGGGGAACAAGATGAAAATGTTTGGAATTTCAGAGCTGTAGCCTCAGAACTCATGCATCACTTCCACTGTGTCTTATTGGTTGAAGCGATAGAGTTCCAGCTGGTTCAAGGAAGGGAAACAGACAGCACTAGTTAAAGGAAGGCATGCCACATGGTAAGGAGAGTATATGGACGGAAGCTTCTGGTTAAGTGACGTGGCTCTCCTCTGGCCTCCACATATACATATATAGGTGCGTACCTGCACATTATGACACTATGTGCATGTACCACACACACATTCACCACTACACACACACACACACACACACACACACACACACACACACACACACACACCACTCAGACCTACGTTGGAATGACCTGCACCGACACAAATTGTACCAAATGGCAATGCAGGTGCGCCCCTGTATTTTCAGCTGTTAATTGCTGTGTCAGCAGTGCCAAGTACTGGCAAGATATTTGATATTGTCATTTCTATCGGCCATTACCTGCTTCCTATATGTAAGTGTTTGTCACTTCCTAACTTGCCTCAAAAGAAGAAAAAGCAACCTGAGATCACAGAAGGTTATGTTGCTCTCAATCTTGCCAAAAGGCAACACTGATATGAACGGGTCAGAGTCCCTGATGATCTCTCTGAATGAGTAAGATGTGGAACCTCTCCCACTATGGTAATAGCTGTTTTGTATGAGAAAGGAGTGTGGCTTTTGTTAAGTAGAGAGCTGGCAGCTAGAGCTGAGCAGAAGAACTGGCAAGTTAACTAGGCAGAAGGACAGAGGCAGAAGACATAAGCACGGACAAGCAGGGAAGTCAAGAGAGAGAGCCACATGACAGGGAAGTCAGGTTAAGTCAGAAGCCAGTTGAGAGACTGCCCCAGCAAAATGGCCAACAGCCTTAAACTACATAGATGTCTCTGCCCCTGTATTAATAAACCACAAGTGGGACTGAAAAAGTCCTGCAATAGACTTATAGAATGTTTAATGAAAATAAAGTAAGGTTAGCTAGAAGAGTGATGGAACATAATTCCAGGGTTAGTAATGGTAGGGGGCCATTACCATCCCTAAATTTGAAAGGACCGAGAGGCAGTACATATTTACCAGTACTCAATAATTCTGAGGACGTACTGAACTGAACCCAGGGCTTTCAGAAGAGAGACTAGGGCCACCAATAGGGTGAAGCAAGCAGGCATATGAGGCACGTCTTAGTTTGGATTTCATCTATGACCACAGCAGCTTTGATAAAGGAAAACATTACAAGTGCAGTTCATTATTAGTCATGGCAGGAAGCATGATAGCTTGCGGCAGACATGATGCGGGAGAAGTACCTGAGAGTTCTACATCTGGACTGGCAGGCAGCGGGAAAAGAATGACACTGGGCCTGGCTTGACCACTTGAAACCTCAAAGCCCAGGCCCAGGGACACACTTCTTCCAACAAGAGCATACCACTGTTGTGATAGATAAAGAATGATGCTGTGCAACAGATCTGATATAAAAGAAGATTTATTATAGGGGAGGGGGGAAGAGAAGAGAAATTAGAGGGCATCCATGACAGAGGGAAACAGAGAGAGAGAGAGAGAGAGAGAGAGAGAGAGGCGGGGGGGGGGGGGAGGAGAAAGGGGAAGAGTTCGTTTATAAGGTGACCCAGCAGGTGCAGGGAGAGCACATGTGGCTTGCAGGGACAGCTGGGAATGTGTCCCATCCTGGGGCTGGTGTAGAGGTGCTGATAGATGTCAAAGTTCTGAACAGGCTTAATGTCACAGTAGCAAAGCAACAGGAAGACATCTGAAGCATCACCCTCTTATAATGCCCAACCGAGGCTTTTATTTGTTAACCTTAAAACACCTTTTTAGGCCCTAAAATACTTACTTCTATATTCTTAGGCTCCTTTTCTATTCATCATGAGACACAGGTGAGGCCGCTGGGAGCAATCACTGTCCTTTATTTAAAGGACAGGTAAGAGGTTACATCTGAGACCTGGTTTTTGAGTCTGGCAACAAGGTAGATTGTATCTGAACCTGCCAGTGGCAGCTCTAGGAGTGAGGCTTAAGGCCTGGTCCTTTGAACATGACGAGGACTGCGAAGCTATCTAAAGCCTCCCATGACAGAAGTTGGCAATGTGTCCATGGGACCCGAGTAGGAAGTTAAAACAGACCTGTAGAGTTACACTGGGCTCAGCAAGGGTGGTGGAGGTTGCTGAATCTGGGAGCCTTCCGTCCTCCAGCAGACCAAGGAACTCAAAGGCTGGAGCGTCTGTGGTGCTTGTGCTGATTAGGCCTCCATGTCTGTGCATAGCCGGCATATTCGCCTTCCTGGCTGCGTTTGAAACAGGTACCTGGCAGAGCTGGCTGAGGCTGGACCTGGTAAAAGAGGGCATCGAGGACCTCTCTTGTCTCTACAGAAATGCTGATGGCCTCAGGGCAGCAGTCAAGGCCTGGTGCATAGTTTTCTGCCATAGCTGAGCCTGTAGAGAAGGCTCCTCTTGGGCTTTAAAGATTTTAAAAGCCTGTATTGTCCTTGCCTGGTGCCATAGTTTGAGTGGGACCCCTGGGCCCAAATCTGCCTATCATAATGTTCTTCTTCACACGTAGTCTGGTGCCTCATATTTGACCATGTCCCCTGGAGGGGGAAACCTGGTGGCACTCAGAGGAAGGACAGCAGGCTACCAAGAAGAGACTTGATACCCTATGAGCATATACAGGGGGAGGAAGTCCCCCTCAGTCACAGTCATAGAGGAGGGGAGTAAGGGGAAAATGGGAGGGAGGGAGGAATGGGAGGATACAAGGGAAGGGATAACCATTGAGATATAATATGAATAAATTAATAAAATTTTTAAAAATGGAAAAAAAAAAGATTTTAAAAGCCATCTTTACCAAGTCCTGTATGGGGGGTTCAGGGAACATCCTCAGCCCTTTAGTTAAGATGGCAGTGAGACCAAGTCTACCTCAAGTAGATCTAAATAGACACACTTTGTTTTGAGTTACTTTTTGGCTACCAGTCATGTGAACGCCCTTAGTCAAAATGGAGGCAAGCCATGACTCAGCCTTCTTTATCCCAGAATCAACCTGGCAACCAGCTGGGTCCTGTAAGAAGCAATGGCTGGCAATTTAAAACCATGGCCACTAGGTGTCACTGCTGGTACTGCCGCCTTTTGTAGTACAGCACTATGGAGCATTAACAGTTTCCCAAATGATTTAGTTTATAAAAGGCCCATAGCTTATAAAAGTGTAAGGGTATATTAATAGATTAATAACATTACCAGATTCAGAAAACAAGGCTAAACATATTCCAAAGGCAGCTATTTTTAACCTTCTTAGAGTGAAAGTTGAGCATAATAACCAAGCTTTAATATTATAAACAAATTAATGTCTCTAGAGTTAATATATCCCAATTTAAAAGTATTTTTGAAAGTATGTCACATAGTTTAAAATTATCTAAGCACACGCTTTTAACTATTGACCCTGGAACTTAGAAACATGACTGGGGCTGAGAAAAGGTGAACAATAACCTGTTTCTAGAGTCAGCAATATGGTAGAACAGTATAAAAACTTTAAAGTTACATTTGAATTTATTATATTAAACCCATTGGCCAGGAGGCCTGCAGGTGAACCGCAAGCACATGCAGCTGGCAAGAGGACAAAGAAGCATTCATTCATCCATGCATCCAAGAACGAGTAAAGACATAAGTAGTTAGGCAAACATTTAAAATTTGAATAGACCTCTATAACTTTGAAAGTTCACCACCATATAAAGACTATTTTAAACTTTGAATTTCTATAAAAATCCATTCCAATTTAAAACGAGACTTGTTGCTTTCTTAGACTAAAAGGAGATAGGAGAATAAACAGAGAGTTCTTAGTACTAAGAAGTTTTATAAATGTTGCTTTATACCATATGGTCATCATAAGATGGTGGAGTCACATGACAGGTATTTAAAAACATCTGTGTTGATTTATCTTTAAGTGAGTTGCATTAAAGTTATATACATATACACATGGAGTTGTAAACATGCACACACACATACATATATATATACACTAAGCAGGAGTTGAATTTAGATTTTAAAAATCATATTCACTAAGCAAATTATATAAATATTTAGATAAGAGTTTACAGCATATTCTTAAGATATTATGTTTTTAAGATTAGATTGTAAACAAATCAGAGAGAAAAGATCTTTAAGAGCTGGAAAGTAACACCTTGGAGATAAGGGTAGGGCTTAGGTATTTGGGAACCATGTGTCTGTGGTAATTTTTTGTCTGTGGATATGGCCAGATTTATTGTAACAGAACCCATTGCAGGGAGGGAGGAAATGTGCACTTGGGAGTCCTGTCAGCTGGTGGCAGAAGAAGGGGGAAAGGCAACAGCCATGAGCAAAGAAAGCCACATGGAAGAATTGGACTGAGTAGAATTTAGAATCATATTCACAGAGAAATGGTTTCCACATAGCTGAGGAGTGGTTAAAATTCTTGGCTTGTTCTGGGGTAGCTGGTGGCCAGAGAGGGTGTGTGTTGCCAGCTCCATTCCCATCTGGCTCTGACTCTATGAATGTTTAAGTTAGAAAGTGTGGGAGAGGACCAGAGAGAAAGAGGCAGGACTTTGAGAAAAGAAAAATGGGGAATAGGAATTGCCTCCCATTTACCTAATTGATCTTATTGTTAGAAAGCTGAGTGCATTTAAAGTCTTTCAGGTCAGATTTTAGGTGTAGAGGCCAGAGTTTTCTCCAAGGGAGAGAATTTGAAGAAACAATTCCTATGGATGGAAAGGGGGCATGGATGTCCCTGCAGCCTGCAGTCTTGGGCATCTCCAGATTTAGGGAGGACTGAGCATGGACCACACTGTTTTAGTGGTTTGTTAACCAGCTAACAGGTAGATCAAAGGCTAAGCGTATCAGGTACCTGGTACCAGGGATTTTCATAGAAGCCAGAAAGTGAGGAAGACAAAGGCTGAACACTCATTGAGGTCCACTCTGCCCTGGAGGAGGACCTGTCCCTGCTCCAGCATTTGCCCAAATGGCAGCAGCAGCCAAGCCAGTTCCTGGGGAGGGAGAAGAGGAAGGTCTTGTAGACCATCTTCAGGATCAGAGAAGAGAAAGTCTTGGTGGTTCTGAGGTAGAGAGAATTTAGCTGGCGGGGAACAGCTGGACAAAGAGATTAGTTATAGGAACTAATTGTTGAAGAGAGATTGAGGAATGGGAGAGAAAAGAAATACTAAAGCCCAGGCATAAAATGTGGTGCAAAATAAAAGGTCTTCTATCCCAGGAGAACTTTATTTTTCCTTTACTGTCTTTCTTGGGCCAACCTCAGTACTTTATTTAAAGTGAAGTTTAGGGTTTTTTTTTTTATTATTATTACAGATGACATCATGTTTTTTTCTTCATCTTTTATAATCAATAGAGCATTTAAAAATCAACAGAGCAGGAAAGCAATCTAACAAAGAAATACAAATGGTTCTGTATAACCTAATCTACAATAAAGCATATAGAAAAAAAATCAATCAATAGCCAAGCAATGGTTAACATAACCTGATTAATATTTCTAAACAATACTCATGAAAGTTTAACCATAAATTTTCCTGGGATTTAAGTCATTGTGTTCACATGGTTGTCATAGCAACATAGCTTGAAACTAAATGTGCTTAGCACAGAAAAAAAAAACTTGACTTACTTCTAGTGCCAAACCAATAGGTGTGCTATCCAAGCCTAGGCTAACTGCCAATGGGTCCTCTGTTGTAAAATATCTCTAAGGCATGATGTTACAAGCGCACCTTCTATTACTTTCAAAGCAGATTCTAAAGGAACAATTTTACTTTACTTTTCTTTCTTTCTTTTAAGAAGATTTATTTATTCATTGCATATGAGTGCTTTATCTGCAGAAGAGGGTGTCAGACCACATTATAGATGGTTGTGAGCCACCATGTGGTTGCTGGGAATTGAACTAAGGACCTCTGGAAGAGCAGGCAGAACTCCTAACCACTGAGTCATCTCTCCAGTCACACTGTTGTATAGCTAACAATATCTAACCAGGTACTGTTGTGTCAAAGTCTTAACTTTCTTTTCAAGCAATTTCTGACTGGCTGATCACAGTAGTTGAAGCCAAAACTCTCTCATTGTCTCAAGCCTTTGGCCAGATGCCTTCTTCCAACATTGTCTGTGGGGGAAAAATTCCCAGTGTAAATTCCATTAGGGCTCATAGTCAAAGTAGGAAATAGAGAGAAAGACAGTTCTAGGAGCAAAAGTAGATTTCAAATTAGTTTTTAGGCAAAATTACATCTTGAACATAGCCAATATTTCAGGGCAGAGGTGATCAGGCAAAGATTTTGGAACTTTGTCAAGCAAAACCTCAACGGCTGTTCTGGATGTCTAAAGATCATGCTGGGCAGTTGGAAGTTTTTGGAAATTTGTCAAGCAAAGCCTTTATGACTTGTCCTCATGTCTGCGACAGGATAGTACAGAGAACTTGGTAAGTCTCCCTCATACTTGGGCCCAGACTAGTAGGCAGGCAGATTCCATGTGAGTTGCCCTATGTTTGTCAGCAAACAAGTTGCCAGACCAGGTGGGCAACCAGTATATGACTCACCTACCTTTTGCTACTAGTGACTTGTACAATTGGAAGATGTGAAACTCCAAGTTTTCTGGGAAATCATCTGCTTTACTAGATCTCCTTGACTCTGGTGATTACTTATCAATCCACCTGGTATGACTATCAACAGTTTTTACTGGTTGCTTTTCATAATTGAGGGGCAAGGTAAGGTGCTGGAGGCTACCTGGAAACTAGTTCCAGGGTCAAATGGCCAAACTGCAACTGTTCAACCTGACATTAATGATGCCTTCCCACTGACCTGTCCAAAGTGGGACCATAACAACCCCAAAGGTAGGGAACAGCTGAAGGTTTATCACCAGATTATAATGGGAGGTCTCTGTGTGGCCAGACAGACCACCAATTTGTCTAAGGTAGGACAGGTAGTGTAGGGTAAGGGTGAGACTCAGGAGCTTTCCTAGATCTGGAGGTGTGCTGTACCTATAATCCTTTGAACCCAGAAGGAAAGAAAAACCAGTCAGCTGTAAACATGGTGTTTGTCAACCAGGTGGCACCAGACATCCGTTGAAATCTCCAGTGACTAGAAGAATTTGCAGATAAGCAAATGGCAGAGCTTGTACCCATAGCCAAGAAGGTCTACAGCAATAGGGGAATTACTGAAGATAGGTAAACCAAGAGACTCACCAAATTGTTGTTGGAAGCCATGGAAAAAGAAAGACTGAATACAAAGGAACTTAAGAACCTGGCATATGGGAGAGGAGAAAGAAAGCAAGACTATCCCAGAAGGAAAACATGATCCCACCTCCAGAAAGACCAATGTGCCTGCTGTACAAAAGGAAGAATGGATGGCCCAAGAGCAGAGAGAAGGGGAACCAAAAGTCCTAGAGCTAGAAGAACTCAGTGACTAAAGACATTGGGGCTCACATCCCCTCCACGAGCCCTAGGTAACCCTAAAGGCGGAGGGAAAGCCAGTAGACTTCCTGGTGGACACAGGGACACAACATTCTATCCTGAAACAGCCCATGGGGCCCTTGTCCAATAACCAATCAAACAAATAAAAAACTGGGTGCATGAAGCTACTGGGACTAATCAATACCCATGGACTACATAAAGAGAAGTGAACTTAGGAATGGGACGGGTAACCCATTCATTCATGGTCATCTCACAATGTCCTGGGTGAGACCTCCTGACAAAGATGGGAACACAAATTCACTTTGGCCTTGAGGGGTTACAGGTTCTAAGTGAAAATCGCCCCTTGCATATCTTGACTGTAGTCCTGGAGAAGGAATATAAACTCTGTGCTACATCCCCTCTGTCCAGCAAGAAGAGACCATATCTAGAAAAGCTATGGGAAGAAATTCCAGGAGTCTGAGCAGAAAGGAACCCAATGGGGCTTGCTGGACATTGGGTCTCAATCCGGGTCCAACTAAAAGCTGGCACTAGGCTAGCCAGGATCCACCAGTACCCCATGCCCCAAGAAGCAAGAGCATCATAATACAACATCATATCAACCATCTCTGAGAGCAAGGAATACTGGTTCCACATCAGTCAGTCTGGAATACCTCTCTCCTGCCAGTAAGAAAGCTCCATTCCAATGACTACTGGCCTGTTCAGGACTTGGAGGGAAATCAACAATAGGGTGGAGGACATACACCCAACAGTGCCCAATCCATACACTCTACTAAGCAGCCTGTCACCTGGTCGGGTTGTTTACATTGTATTGGACCACAAAGATGCTTTCTTCAGCCTCCCACTGGCCCCAGCCAGTCAGCCCTTGTTTGCCTTCGAATGGAACGATCTGGAAAGAAGTTTCAATGGACAGCTAACATGGACCAGGCTACCATAAGGATGTAAGAACTCATCAACTCTTCGATGATGCCTTCCATGAAGACTTGGTTGAATACAGGCAATCTCATGTCCAAATAAACCTCCTACACTACATCAATGACCCCCTTATAGCAGCCCCAGACGAAGAGACCCACCACATGGCAACTGCTGATCTACTCAAGGAACTGGGTTATGTCCATTAAAAAGGTGGAACCTTGGGTACATACTGGGGGGGAAGGGGCAGGGGACGTCAACATCTACTGTCCCAAGCTCTCAAAGAGACAATCCTCAACATCCCTACCCATAAGACGTTGAGACAAGTCAGTGAGGTTCTGTAGACTTGCGGTACTGGGCTTGGAGATTGTAAAACCCATCTATGAGGCCACAAGGGGGCAGAAGAATTCCTTGGCCTGGACTCCTGAAATGGATAAGGCCTTCCTCAAGCTAAAAGAGGCTCTCCTAAAGGCCCTAGACCTGGCTCTACCAGACATTTATAAACCTTTTCATCTATATGTGGATGAGAACAAGGGCATAGCTAAAGGGGTATTGATGCAGGCTCTGGGTCCCTTGAAAAGACCAGTAGCCTACTTGTCCAAGAAACTAGACCCAGTGGCCCAAGGATGGCTGGCCTGCTTTTGCATTGTGATAGCCACCAAATTACTGGTCAAGGATGCAGATAAAACCACCAAGAGGCAGGAACGGATCATCACTACCCCCATCCCATAGAGGGAATTCTCAAGAACCACCCTCAGACTAATGAATACATAATGCCGGCTGGTTCACTATCAAGTCCTACTCCTGACCCCGCCCTGCATCTGGTATATATAGTTCCTCCTCTTCCTTAATCTGGCCACCCTGTTGCCTGATCTGAACCTGCATGTAAACCATGACTGCTTCATGGTGCTGAGCCATGTTCAGAACTTGAGGCCAGATCTGACAGATATTCTGTGGCTGGATGTAGTCTACTTTATGGATGGGAGCAGCTTGACTCCACAGAATGGACCTCTGCCTTGGCACTTGGGACCTTGGCTTAACAGGCCGAACTGACTGTTTTGACTCGGGCCCTTAAAATGACCAAGTGTGCAATTGCCAATATCTTTACGGAGAGCTCATATGCATTTGCCTCGGCTCATGTCCATAGACTCCATCTATAAGGAAAGAGGGCAACTCACGGCAAAGAGAAAGATTAAAAAAAAAAAAAAAAAAAAAAAAAAAAAAAAAAAAGGATGAAAACCTAGCCTTCTTGGAGGCAATATGGCCACCTCTTAAGGTGGCCATCATCCCTTGCCCAGAGCATCAGAAGGGGTCGGCTGAAGGGGCCAGAGGAAATAGACTGCCTGATCGGGCCACCACAGAGATTGCCCTAGGTGTCACCACTGCAGCCCTGTTCGTTATGCCCACTGGAACTTCCCCAGGCCCCTCACTATAGTCTGGAGGATAAAAGAAATGAAGCCAAATGTCAGAAGGATGGATGGCTTCACACTGCTGCTGATGACATAATCCTTCTCTCAGACTTTGCTAAACAACTTATTCCTCAGATACACCAAAGGACCCACCTAGGGCTCAGAAAGCCTAAAGAACCGCTGAGAAATGCCCACTATAGATCTTCCACCTGGGACCACTGGTGGACGATGTGGTCTCTCATCACCCCACCTGTAAGGCAGGTAACCCCTTGACTATAGGACAAGGACCCCAGGAATAGGCTACATGGACAAAGGCCAGATGTCAACTGGGAGATGATAGACTATACAGAAATCAAACTGGGTTTGTATGGATGTAAATATCTTCTAGTCCTGGTAGATACTTTTCCAGGCTGGGTGGAGGTGTTTTTGACCAAAAAAGAAACAACCAACATGGTGGCTTAGATGTTTCTGGAAGAATTCTCAGGGGTGTACTACCCTCAATGCTAGGCTCTGACAATGGACCTGCCTTCACATCTTAGGGCTACGGGGACAGACTGAAAGCTCCATTGTGCCTACCTCCCCAAAGTTCAGGACAAGTAGAGAGGATATATTGGACCTTAAAGGAGACCCTAATTAAATTAACCCTAGAAACTTGCAGTGACTGGGTGGCCCTCCTTCCCTATGCCTTATATAAGGCAAGGAACACCCCTCATACCCTGGGCCTCACTCCATAAGAAATTCTTGACAGGAGGTCCCCGTCCCCTTCTGCCTTACCTCCAACCTGAAATCCTTGCAGAACTTGACCACTAGAGGTTTTTGGAATCCCTGCAGGCCCTCAATAGGGTCCAGAAAGGGATTTGGCTGGATATATGCCAAGTCTAAGAATCAGCTCCCTCTCCTAGCCTCCACTGTCTTGAACCAGGTGATGAAGTCTGAATTAAGAGGCATATCCACAAAGCCCATGAGCCCTGCTGGAAATGTCCCCATATGGTGATCCTGACAACACCCAGATTGTGAAGGTCAACAGAATACAGATTTAGATGCATCACTCTCACATCAAGCCCGCAGGACAAGAGATGGGCCAACAGCTACATCATTGATAGGAAAGACTGCCTGTCAAACCTCAGGCAACGGAATGGAAGGTTCAACGTCATCCCCGGGATCTCCTGAAGCTATGGTTTTGCAGATCTTAACGCTATTAACTTTATGGCCATGATTCAAGCTAACCCCAACCTCCATGAGCCACACAACTGGAAGGACCAGACAAACTCCACTTTGAAAAAGAAACTCCAGTTTGTGTTAAACCTGGCCAAGGGCTGAACCCAGATTCCAGGAAAAACCACAAAGTAGTCTAAACAGAAAAAATATTCCCTAGAAACACAATCATCCCACCTTGGGAAAGTCCAAATACATTTTCTTTTGGTCAAGCTGACCAGCAGGTGGCCTGACACATAGTAACAGCCAATTAAGAGAGGCGAGGGCAGGCCAAAGTTGCTAACACCCCCATGACTTCAACCAATCTTTTCTATAGGTCAACTTGCCCCTACACCTATTACCCAACCATGAAACGCCAAGGCTTGTAATTCCTTGCTTGCAGCTTTTCTGCCCAAATAACATCCAATCATATACTCTAAAACACATTTCTTTGTTTAAAACCTATAAAGCCCCTTTCAATTGAGACTTGGAGCTACTTCCTTGCATCTGCTGTGTCAGTGCACTAGAGGTGTGGCCCAGGTTTGAACCTGCAATAAAGACTTCCTTGCCATTGTATTTGGACTCGGCTCTTGTGTGGTCTGCTTGGGAAGTCTCTCAAAATTTGGGCAGAACACAACCTTGCCTGAGTGGCCACTATTTATGGTGTTAAAATCTCAGTATCAACACCTGGAGTCTACTCAAGGATTTGAGATGGAATACTACTCAAGGGAGGAATGAAAAGGCCAAACCTACTCCATTTTGAATCAGGCCACCACGATGAGGCTTAGCTCTTGGTTTCCCATAAGGGGTCATTATACTTTTCAGAAAAGCCACAGAAAAAAGGGCAATCAATCAGCAACTGCCCGGACATCTTGCCTGGAGCTAAACTGCATATAAGGTGACCATTTCTTCCCCAGGGTCAGAATCAATGAAGATATACAAGTTACCATGAACCCAACCAATCCTAATAAAGGTCAAACGACGACAGCTGGAAATAATGAGCCTGGAAGTTCCCTTCCGGGTTGCCATTTTGTATGAGAGGTCGATCCCTTGCATGCTGGCTGTTTCTGCAGAATAAATGCTCTTTGCTTTTGCCAGCGATTCTCAGACCCTTACACCTGTTATCAGGCAGAAAGCTGACACAAATTTATTGGCTTCTTGTTGAATAAAACTCATCTTCTGCTGGGTGTGGCGGCCCATGCCTGTAATAGATCTCTGTGAGTTCGAGGCCAGCCTGGTCTTTAAAGTAAGCCCAGGACAGCCAAGGCTATACACCTGTCTCAAAAACAAAAACAAATCCAAAACAAAACAAAACAAAAAACAAGCAAGCAAACAACAACAAAAAACAACAACAAAAACCCAACCCAACCCCCCAAAAATTTCATCTTGTTCCTCTTCTCTTTCCACCCCACACTCCCCCTTTCTTTTTTTTGAGGAAGGAACTCTCTGCAAAGCACTGGCTGTCCTGGAACTCACTATGTAGACCAAACTGGCCTTGAACTCAAGAGATCTGCCTGCCCCTGACTCCAGAATGCGGGGATTAAGGGCATGTACCATCAGGACTGGATATAGTACAGAATTGGAAAGATAACAACCCCAGTCCTCTATACCAAAACCTGATGAAATATTTTAAACAGAGAAATGGTATAATGTTTCTGATCTCTAGGGGATTCGCTTCTTCCTGACCTTTCCTTAAATTGTCCCAAAAGAACAGCATCCACATGTACAATAAAGTCCTGGAATTCGCCGTCAGAAACTCTCAGGTGCCTTTCTAAGGGCAAACTGTACATGCCCCAGAACGTCAGAACACTGACAACTTAATGAAAACACAACCACGTGCTCGGGTCTCCTCCCGCGGTGCAAATTCTTTGAAATTGAACATAGAAAAAATAGTCTTAGGATCAGTTCTTGCACTTTCGACACTGGCATTTCGGCCCTAAATCAAACTAAAACCCCAAAAGATATTAAAATAAGTGGCAAAAACATTTGATAAACTTTTGCTTGTATGTCTTGGCTCGTCAAGCATTTACTTTGTGTTTCTAGGTGGATTTTGACCACCGGAGCTTGTGTGGAAACGGCGACACTCTCTGGCTTCCGAAGCTGGAGGTGGGCGTGGTGTCTGTGACGTCATCTCCACAGGGCGCAGGCGACCAGTCCTAGGTTTCTCCGCGTGTCGAGTCGCGGTCGCCGGCTCTGAAGCTGAGGGGATCGCTGCAGCCAGCTCGCGTCCGGGTCTCACAGGGATGGCAGACGATCTGGGAGACGAGTGGTGGGAGAACCATCCTGCAGCCGCCAACAGCCCAGGTACACGTCGGCCGCCCCCCAGGTCCTCGCGTCAGCCTCCTTGCCCCCTGTGGCAGTCGCGGTGGTCCGCCGGGAGGTGGGGCGCGGAGCTGAGGGAGCACGGGGCGGCGAGGGAACAGGGGACAGCGTGCCACACGTGGAACGCGAGTGACATACTCTTTGGCTGCAAGTCTGGAAGGGCCCCTTCCGGAACTGTGATTTCCTATTCTTTTAACTTATTCCTTGAGACTAAATAGACCGTTTTGTACTAAGACGCAGATTGGAGTAGTGGTAATCCCTGGACTAGTTTCAGACTGTGGGAATTCGAACTGCAGACTCTGATACTCTGGCATAATCTCTTTTTCCTCATGTGTAAAAAGAGCAATTCTAATGTCTATTCAAAAAATTGTTATGATGATGACATGAAGGTAATTTATGTATAGCTCAGCACACTGCTTGGCGCATGGTACATGCACAAAATATTAATATAGTGTCTTCTCTAGAACATGTAGTTAGACCTTAAATAGAGTCATCTTCTTGAACTCTCCTGCTTTACAGCTAAGGGCTGTGACCTAAAGATGCTTATTAACGAGCTCACTTGGCTAGTTTATTTCAGAAACAAAACTAGGACTGGGTTAAACAGTTGTAATGGTTTTATTTTGTGCCAGATGCACTCCTTCTGGGTGCTTTTCTGGTTGTGGGCAGGTCACTTAGCACTGCCTGCTGCTTGCCTTGTTAGATCACTGTCTCCTGGCACCAGAGTGTAAGCGCCACGTGAGCAGAGCTTCGGTTTGCCTCACTCTTTGCTTTATCCTTGAGGCTTAGAGAGTAGTGATTTTGCTCATAGAAAGCTCTCATTCCGTCTTTATTAGTGAACTAATTGTTAATATTTCGTAGCCATAACTTGGCTGGAGACCTTATGCCTCTGAAGATGGTCAACTACATGGAAAAGTCGTCCAAATTCTGTACTTTACAATAGTGTCTAGCTAACCTTTATTAAATTTATTAATTTTAAGATGGGATCTTACTACGTAGCCCAGTCTGCTGGCCTGAAATTGGCTTCCCAGGTGCTAGGTTATTTAAGTGCTTGCTACCGTGCTCAACTGGATTTAGTACAATAAATTGTGTCACAAAGGGGACCATGAATAGACTCCTGCCTTGTAAGTGAAACTGTAATTTGTATGGGCGACAGCTTCTGTAGCCTGAAGTGAATGCAGTGGTTCTCTTTGTTAGTGACTGCTGAGAGCAGCACTGTAAGTTCCCTCCAAATTATGTTGCTTTATCGATATTTAGTTTCTTCTGGAATGACGTGGTGGGGGAACACCAAGGATCCTTAAGTGAACTGCTTGTTGTTTGCCCTCTTTTCACCAAAGTTAGACTGTTATGGTGTAATTCAATGTGTAGGCATTGTACGTACTGTGAGGCGTCATCTGTGCTATGATTCAGGCTTGGAATACCTCAGATGTTGGCGGTACTCACAGAGAACCAGTTTCAGAGCATGTTTTCAGGATTGTTTATTGAGGGCATCTCTCTTTTTGACACAGAATGAGAGGGAGAAAAACATCATCAGTCCACATTATTGGATATATGTATTGTTGTGCTCATTAAAGATACAAATAACGTGACAGAAGGTCTAAGAGCAAAATTTAGGATGAATATTTAAACAGAAGGGGAAGGAAAGAAAAAGAGGCAACACTGTCAGTCATATCCTGAGCAACCACTAAATGGACCCCCAAATAACCCAGGAGACTTGATAGAATTCTCACAATTCTTATAAATATTACAATGAATGGTTCTTGACAAAGGTTATGAAAGTTTGAAAGTACAGTTATACATATCTTTCTCCAAGTTGCACATACATTTCTTGCTATAATTTTCCTAAGCATCCATTGAGTTTCATGAAAAATACCCCTCATTTCCTGTCTGTGTTTGACAATAATGCATAACATTGTTTTGTACTACAAGTCCCTTGAAGTGTTGTAGTGGTTTTTTTCTTTGTCTTGAGAAAGGATCTCAGGTCGGTCTTGAACTACAAGTTTTACTGCACTGAACTGGATGCTTGTCGCTTTAGCTTGTTTGCTGCTGGGATTGTAGTGGCCCAGCACCTGCCTCTGACCTGTTCATGATCTAATGGTCTGTCCTTGAATGCTTGGATGTTACATATTTTCAAAACACTTCACAAACATCTTGAGATGTAGTTTCCTTATTTTCATCAGCTTTAGTAGAATGCTGGTTTGAATTCTTGAATTGCAAGTGTTGCTTTTAGAAATTGAGTAGTGGTAGTGTGGTTATATGTTCTGTTCTTGAGTTCTTTGCTAGTCTAGTTTATAGTAGCCCAGCAGTTAGCAGACTTCTTTCCTTTTCTGTATGTATTTTTTTATTCAGTAGTAGTCTACTCCTATAAATACTAAGGCTTTACAGATCCAATTGTCATGTTTTAATTGCTCAGCTTTGAAATTTTAGTTTTAAGGTAGATACAGACAATAAATATAAACATGAATCTACCTATGTTCTAATAAAACTTTATAAACAATGGAATTTGAGTTTTGTGTAATTTTCTTGCCATAGAATAGTCTTGTTTTGATTTCTTTCAACGTTTCTGACTACCACAACTATTCGTAACCTGCCTGTCAAATGAGGGGAGCCATTGCGCTGAATTTCAGCCCACTCAGCTGGCAGGTGCAGCTCCCATCCCAATCTCAGGCCTTCAGCTATATATGCCTTTGGAAGGATACCTCAGCAAAATGAGTTTTTATTAGTTACCTTAGTATTCAGTCCACAGTTCTGTTAGATACTAGATCAGTTACATTCTGACTAAAATCCAATAACACCATTTCAGAAAGTTAGAACGGTAATCCAGAGGTCACCAAAGCTGAATAAATAAAGGACAAGTGGAACTCTAGTATTAAACTCTCAGCTTTTAGGAGTTTCATTATTTTTCTTCACTTGATTTTTTAAATCTATTTCTTAAAGTTTAATTACAGTTACTCTAGAACTTTCTAAAATTTAAAAAAAGTTCTAAAAATTTCACATATTTTCACCCTCGTTAACCTCCCTCACTCCCTTCTACTCTCTTTAAACACAACCTTCCCAACAAGCCACCTTCCCATTTCTTCTCTTTTCTTTTCTTTTTCCTTTCATAATGACCTCATCTCATCAGAAGGGTTATGCTGGGGTGGCAGGACTCCCTGTTTCACTGGCGTTACATGTCAGACACTATGCTGTTGAAACCCCCGTCACACTCAGGTCTTAAGTCTCATTGCATGTTATGCCTCAGATCTTGCTTGGAGTGAGCCTGTGCTGTAAGTGGTAATTCTTATAGTAAAATGGAACATTTTGTGATTACCATTTAAAGGTGAATTACTGCTGGTGATCATAGAAATGTCCATAATTATTTTAGATGTTTTTCTTTTTAGTACTTTGAACAATATCTTGTCCCTTTTTTGCTTGCTTGCTCGTGAATTTATGCCATCTTGACATAAAACTGAGTAGAGAGAGTAACAACATAGTAGAAAATGTTAAAACCTTCAATAGATAACATTATTTGCGTTCCTTTTCGAGGTAAAACTTTACTGGTCATTTTGTTTTTCCGAGACTATTGATAGTATATGTTATTTTTCCTATTCAAAAAATTGTATTTTATTTTTATGTGTATGGCTGTTTTGCCTGCATGCATATTTGTTCACCATGTGCCCATGGAGACCAGAAGAGGGTGTCAAAGTCTCCTGGAATTGGAGTTACAGATGGTTGGGAGTTACCATGCAGGTGCTGAGAACCCTGCGGAAGAGGAGCCAGTGCTCTTAACTGTTGAGTTATCTGTCCAGTTTACTATTTTTTCCCATTTTTTTATGGTGTGTGTGTGTGTGTGTGTGTGTGTGTGTGTGTGTGTATGTGTGTGTGTTGCTCAAGTGTTCTCTCTCTCCCAGAGCAGACCTTTTCTGGCGGGCTGAGGGAGGGAGACAGTGTAACAGCCCTAGCTGGCCTCACACTCGCCGCCGACCTCCTGCTTCTCTTCAGAGTGCTCTAGCTACAGGCATGTGCCCAGCTTGTTTTATGCTTCCTCTTTTTCTATTTGGTTTTCACCCTAGGGATGCCAATATTTTATCTTTCCATTAGTATAGTGAATGGTACCCAAGCATAACCACTCTTTCTCACCCCTACCATACTTCATTGCTGTCTCTAAGCCTAGTTTCGCGCCTGTGTCTTGATTGGATGGCCTTTCACTAGCTCCCTTCTCATCCTGAGCTGGCTTGTGATGTATTAAATACGTGCCTTATTCCAGGCATGCTGCTGTGCACCCTGTGTATGGATCTTGCTTTCGGCTCCAGAGCTTCTTCTCTTTCGTTACTGCTTTCCTTTGACTTTTCTGTTTCACTCTCATAATGTGTTTGTCCTCCCCATCTCCCTCTGCCACTTGCCTGATGCTGTATAACCTTGTATACATTGTATAACCTTGTATAACATCTCCTCCCTCTTTCCCCCCAATCCCTCTCTTTATTAAGCAGCCTCTGGGACACCAGTGTATGCATTGAAACAGATTAGCTAGATAGGTGTGAGGAATGTCAGCTCCATTGCTTCTGCTTTGCAGCTCACTGTAGAAAGCTAGCAGAGGTGTAGTGTTCAGCCAGGAGGGTTTCTTCCAGGCCTATGTCTCTAGTGTCCAGTGATAGGTCAAAGAAACCATTGACACCCCTCAGACCCTAAGGATCTGTGAAGTTGTGAAATCTGTTGAGTCGAAAAACTCCTCATCTTAAAAACGTCACTGTGCTACTGTGTCCACACTGGATCATAATCTCTCCTTTCTCTTGATTCAGTGACACAGCTTTGAGTGAGACAGAGACAGTGGCTGCGTGTTACTGCCAAGGCACTATACGCATCCTGTGGGTGGCCAAATGTAGTATTCTGTTATTGTCATCCTCCGCCATGTCCTGGTCCAAAGCTTCTGTTGAGCCTACTGCTGGCTTCTTGGGTAACGTTGATGAAGGGAGTGGGAATAAAGATTGCCCCATGAAGTGAAAAATTATTGCTCCTTTTAAAAAGGACCTAGAACAGTGATTTCTGTTTTTCTGTAAAGTCTCAGTAGTGGTGACCATTGATGCTCATCTCCCTGATTACTACAGAAAGGCACATGTGGATCTAAAAACCTCTGTCTTACACTCCAGGGATTACAATTCCATGCCTTCATCTTTAGGAGGGGAAATCTGCTAATGCTGGGAGTCAAGTATGCACACACCAACGGGTATTGGTACACTGCACCAAAGACACGATCAACTGTTGTTCCTTCCTCCTTGCATCTTCAGTTGCTTCTTTCTCCTTATAGCTAAGAATTACTTTTCTTTCTCATACTCATAAAGAAAGGATGGTTTTTAGACCTTAACATTTGATTTTAATTGTTATTGCTGTTTTGGTTGAAATCATCCTACTTTTATGAAACAAGTTAGGAATTATTGCTAGTGTTTTTTTATTCTCATTTTTTTGCTAGTGTATTTTTGTAGCCACTGTCATTGGGTGATAAAGTTCTGTAGAATGAAGGATTACTTATTTGTTCACAAAAACCTCTTGGGCTCTAGCAGTGAATCCAGGTTTGTCTTGGGCTGACGATGTCGTCCAGCTTTGAGTTAAATTACAGATGGCATGAGGAGTTGTCTGGTTTGCAGATGGGAACTTGGGAGTGTGTGTTATGCTCACAGATAGAGGGGAACACTGTACACGTGCTGCTTCTTTGAGCATCCCCTCTCCAGGTCCATCAGCCTCTGCACCGTAGGATGCTTTGCTGCTTCACCATTCCCTGGAGAGGTGGCCATCCTTCTTTGGCCTTCCTTGGCATGATTGTAGCTTACCAGAGATTTCTGGAGACGGATCTTCCTAGACAGTACATAGGTATGACTTACCTTTTTCCTTTTATGTGGAGGAAAGTGTTAGAGGTGACAGTTGTTATGATGTGTAATTTCTCACACCCATTTTGATGACTAGGTTTATCCATAGGTCCTACTGGCGTTTTGGTAGAAAGTCTACTGATTCCTGTAGATTTTGGTTTAGGGATCCTTGTTGGAGCTTTCTGCCTGCATATACCCTTGATCTTGAATCAAACGAGAGCAACAACAACAAAGACAAAAGATCATTATTGGTACATTTGGAAGAAAAAGAGTCATTTTTTCAAATCATGTAGTTACTTTGGAGACACTAGGTCTGGGAATCTATAGATTTAAGGCAGTCAGTTTGAGGAGGAGATATTTCAGGAACGCATTTCTGCATACCTATTTTATGTGCATGCCTATTATATATACACACACATATATAATGCTAGATAATGTGTAAACACCGAGTAAGCCCATTTATTCTTGCTAATCAGTGTTGTGCCCCAGACTGTTGTCAGAGAGCTAGGAGATTTCCAGAGAGACATTTCATTTGAATTGCATCTGAGAGCTTCATAAGAAAAGCAGCATTTGACTGGGCCCTCAAAGAGTTCAAATAGGAAACTGCTTTTGGTAATAAGATGAAAGAATGCGTTTGTTAATGTCCTTCATTCAGAAAACATCAAACACAGTTGAGAAGTGGATTGCTTCAAAGTAGGCTGCTTATGAGAGCCGGGGTGGGGAAGTAGATCACTGCCACACAGGGAAACTACTCACTCACACCAGGGGCATGCATGTGGGAGCAGACAGTGGGTTGAGGTGGGAGATGGGCTGCATGGCCGAGGCAGAATTGTCTACTATTTGCTATTGGTTAACACGAGAAGGAGTGTGAAAGGGGTCACAGAGCCTGAGTGACGTAGGCTGACGGAGTAGGTTAGCAGAGTTAGTTACATAGATTGCTAAAAACTAATGTTTTTATTTTATTTTTTAAAGGAAGAAAATGGCCCCTTAAAGAATGAGACTATTGAAGAGTACTTGCTGGCAAATAGATAGGAAGTTTTCTACACTGTAGCTCTCTTATAATCCAGTCGGTTATAAGATACATATTCTTTCATTGTTATTTTTGTTTGCTTGTTTGTTGTTGTTTGGTGGTGGTGTATGAGTGTGTGTCTGAGGCTCACTCTCACATTGTATCCCAGGTAACTCACCATGTGCCCCACCCAGGCTTGCTCTGGTCTTGTAACAGTCTTTCTGCCAGAGTTATTCTTCCCCCTACCCAGGGTACATCATTCTTTTTTATTTTTAATTCATAAATGTGAATATTGTTAAATATCTTAAAGATCGTTGTATTCATTTGTTGTAGATTTCTAACACTATTTTTTTATGAGAGACCATCTTATAATTTTTTAAAGATATATTTGTTTATCATGTATACAGCGTGCTGCCTGAATGTTACACCTGCAGGCCAGAAAAGGGCACCAGATCTCATTATAGATGGTTGTGAGCCATCACGTCGTTGCTAGGAATTGAACTCAGGACCTTTGGAGAAGCAGCCAGGGGTCTTAACCTTTGAGCCTTCTCTCCAACCCGCCCACATGATTCTTAAGCCCAAAAATGGCTTGGAAATTTATAGATTTCACTTATAGGAGATAATATTGTACCCTTATTGTAAGATTAATTTTAACTTCAGTATGTAAATAATATGTACTTAATATGTAAATAAGTCAACAATTGTTCAAAATATAAGTTCTGAATACTCTTGTGATTTATGCATGTGCCTCAACCACAATAAAACTCAGATTATTGTTAAAAGGTACCTTCCTCTCTTTCTTAACACTAAATTTAGGCTCCTGAAGATCTTTCATAATTTCTGCTTTGAGAGCCGGGGGTGCTGTTTTGCTAAAGTTACAGGTTTCTATCAAGAAATCCCAAAGCAGGTCTCCATTTTTATTGCCATCAATAAGATGGTCTGTTATGTCCATGGTGGACAAAAGGTCATGACACTCATGCTTAATACCCTGGTCATCCAGTAGGTGAGCAAGGTCAGAGGATGTGACATACTGGCAGAGGTCATCCCTGGTAGGCGGGGTCCATACTTTTTCCATAGCTTGTCCCAGCCACTAGTTCCTGACACAAGAATAATGAGAATTTTACCATTGGCAGCTAAGATATCATGGAAGAATCTCAGGGTAGCTGGGATATCCTTTACATAATATAGCGTCTGAATCATATGAATGAAGTCCCACTTTTGAGGCTCTTCTTTGAGCATGCATTTTTGATATTCAGATGATGTCTCCTTGTGCCAAGCAAATTTTTTGTCCTCCGTGTTTGATGTCTTGGCTACAAGCTCTTTGTACTTGACGATTTGTTCAGCACTTGGCTCAACAACTTCATTGTTTATGCAGATTCCTCAGTATTGAACCTGGACTTTGGAAAGAATCTGTAGGTCCATTTCACCTGTGCCTCCACCTGTGCTCAGAATCTTAATTTCTGCTTTTGTTTCTCCAGTCCTTGCTATTATGTCTGGCAGCTTCTTGCCCATACATTCCTGTTTGCACTGGTGTTCCATGGAATTATTTAGAAACCTCCGAAAAGATTCAACATATCTGCTGTGGTTAGAAAACAAGCTCCTCATGCCAGGTGCCATATTGAGTTACCTAATCCTTATAATTATTCTTTATCCTTTAACATTTGTATTTTACTGATTGACCGTTAAAGTTCCTTCGTATATTTAAGTTTACATTTGTTAAAATATAGTATATATGATTTCCATCTTATTTTATTATTCCCAAAATAGTCTGATATTATTGAGGTTTTTAACTCCCTAAGCCATTGAGTATTAGATTTAAAAGATATATTAATGTATCTTTCTCTTTATAAACATTTAAATAACATGAAGTAGAAATGTGTAGACTAGAATGCAAAATGCAGAATGTTTGCCTCTAATATGACTGAAGTACTATTTTATGAATATTGTTTCAGCTTATATGTGTGAGCGTATGTACACATACACACATGCTCAGGTACTATTGTAGCATGTGTTTGTTAGCAGGGTTTGTGGATCATAATAGAGTCTGACGCTTACTGAATTAGAAGGGAAGAAAGTGTTTGATGCCAAGCAGATTAGGCATCTATTGCTGGAATTGCTAATGAAAGTTAACACAAAGTTTTAGAAATAGTTTTTTTGTAATGAAGTACAAATAAGATCTCAGGTGCCTTTGCAAGTAGTTAGAATTTAATTTATTAGGTACATTCACTTAAAACAAATGCCTAGCACCATGAGCAGAGGTTTTAAATATAAATGCTGCGCAGATTTGGTGTCTCTCAGTGAAGGATAAACCATATTGAGAATATACGTCTTTGCTATGTGTGGTCAATGTTTTCCTGTACCTAGGTATGGAGCAGTGTTTTGGCTTTAGTGCTCTTATTACCTTCTGGTGTTAATCGTAAGCCTGCCAGGTGAGACAGTGAGACTCCTGTTCCAGCCTTCCGTGTCCTACCTCTCACCATGACCTCATGGTCTCATCAAGTGCTGACATGCAGTACCTATGTTCTTGCCTCTTAGCACATGTTTGTTTGTTTTTAAGATTGATAACAATAATAATAATCAATGACTATTGGGAGCAACTTGGCCCTGTGCATCAAATACCTTAAAACTCATCCCCGTGACTTAGCCATTTTTGTTTTATTTTGTTAGAAACCTTCTCCAGGAAATAATCAGAGAGACGGGTAAAGATAGTAGTTTAAAGATAGTAGTTTTAGCATAAATTAGAATTTAAAAATAGGATGTAGATAACAATTCTTAAGAATAAGAATGTGGGGAGCTAGGGAGATGGCTCAGTGGTTAAGAGCACTGACTGCTCTTCCGGAGGTCCTGAGTTCAATTCCCAGCAACCACATGGTGGCTCACAACCATCTATAATGAGATCTGATGCCCTCTTCTGTCAGAATACTATATACATAATAAAGAAATTAAAAAAAAAAACAGTTAAAAAAAGAATAAGGATGTGGTAATGAATTAGAGTATGCTTATATAAAACACTATGCCATCATTACAGAGTGATGCTTTTGAACTTACAGGGAAATACAGCCACAGAAATGTTAAGAAGCTGGATTTAAAACATGCACACTTTAAATATTTATATGTGAAAAGAAAAAACTGCAAATTGACTTTCCTTCTCTGCAACACTGGGAACCAGAAGTATTTTGAATGTCTGAATTTTGGGGCCTTATCTGCATGTACAGAATCCACATCTAAACACAGAAGCCATATATATTTCATAGATACATTACATGAATAGAGTGAATATAATTTTATGCATTATTTTCAGTGTATTGACCAGTACATGTCATATGAGGTCAGGTGCAGAATTTTCCACTTATGGTATTATAGTGGCACTAAAAAATTTTATTACAACATTCAATTCGTCCTTCCTCATGTTGTGATGACCCCCAACCGTAAAGTTATTTCTGCTGCTACTTCATAAGTGCAGTTTTGCTGCTCTTATGAATCATAATGTAAATATCTGATATGCAGATGGTCTTGAGCGACCCCTGTGAAAGGGTCATTCGACACCCACAGGTTGAAAACCACTGCTGCAGATGAAAATGCATCCATAGTATTAGTGGTCCATTCAGGTTAGTGGTATTATAAGTGCTCTTTATTCCCAACATTTTCTAAAAGCATGCGGTTACAAGATGCTATACTAAACTGTTAAGAGATGAAAAAGGAATTTCTCAGTGATGAGCATGTCTATGAATGTCATCTAAATCTAACCATGAACAACAGAAGCTGCAATTGAACTGTTTCAGCTTATCCGGAATAGGTTTCTGTGGTGCCCCTTAGCTTTGTTAAGAACTATAGGAGGCCTCCTGTAACTTAGTGTTCAGAGTCCTGGGTGAGGGCCTATTTAAGTTGTTCTGTGGCCCAGTAGGAATACAAAGCTTTAATAAATTCTTAAGGACGATTTTCTCTGCAGGTGCTAATCCTACTACACTTAGAGGCCCTCTACTGTAGCTGAAGTTGCTGTAGATAGAAACAGTTTCTTCCCAGGGAACTCAGACCTGCCAGGATAGGGAAAGTTTAGCTGTGAGAGTCCAGAGCATCTTGGCCCAGTGGTCACCTGGCAGGATGTTCAACAGAATCATTTGTGATTAAAATCAATGGCATGCCCAGATGCTGTGTCAGAGCCAAAGATGACTGGCTGGGACTGGAGTTAGGGCAGCCGTACTTTTCAGTAGCACCACAGGAATCTGCCTGAAATGCCCTCCTAACCTCAAACACAGTGGTGTCAGGCTCATAGGCAGTACTGATGTGTATTGGTGAAGATTGGCTTTATTGGCTGATTTCACTACACATCTTTACCTCTAGATGGCAGCAGAGACTAGTTGTTTTATTAGGACAACCCTCAAATGTCATTCCCTCAGGGTGTCTTAGGGCAGAGGATAATGGGATGATGCTGGTTTTGTTTGTTTCTGGTATGAATTTTATACTTGGACTTGTTTCCGTAAATGAAGTATGGCACTGTAAAATGTGTCATCCCTTGGATCAGTTTTATAAAATGTTATGTCAAATAGCTCCAAGACTCTCTAATTTTGGAGTGCATATTGCAAAAGAGATTCATGTATATGGCTCTTTTAAGGCCACACAGCGATTGTTGTACCCAGAGGCTCCTGAGTCTCATCAGAAAGCAAATGTCTGGGAGAGGAGTATGGCCGAAAAAGATTTATTTGTTTATTTATTTTTAATTCCACAAGAAGGGAGCTATTTGGAATGGATAACAAGCCTGAAGGATGATGGGTTCACTGGGAAAAAAAAAAGTTCTGCCCAAGAAAAGCATAGTTGTGAAGTAAACTCATTAAATTCTCAGAGTACCAGCTTGTTTTGTCCACTGCATTTTAAAAGGGAATCCAGCCACCTGTAGTGACCTGCCACAGACTGCTTGGATGGTTACAAGTCATAGTGACCAAAAGAAGTTCAGGTGTGTGTGTGTGTGTGTGCGGTGTTTTTAGTTTTGTTCAGTCTAAGTCTCTAGCGCCTTCCTTATGAATCCTATGGTGTTTTCTGTCATCACAGGCTCAGGAAGGCATAGCAGAGCACCAGACAATTTGGGAGCTATGGCGAGACAGCTGGAGGCTGGATGTTTGCTTTTCTCTCAAGGAAATTGGTGTTTAAGAGCTTTGAACTTTTTGGTGACGTGTTGGCAACATAGTGTGTGAGAAGCCAGTGCTCCTTAGTAGAGGGCTTGGTTGCAGGCACTGCAGAAGGCCCTTAGTCATGCCTGTGGCTACAGATACTGTGGAGACTTCTAAAGCCTTCAGGTCTGTCCTTGAGAGGTGGGAGGTGAATTCAGAGCTTCCTGACGCCGTGGGGACCCAGCTGTGGCATGCTTGGTCAAGGCTATGTGCTTTCAAGACACAGTTTTTGTTTTTCTTTCTTTTAATTTGGGTGTTTAATAGGAGAGTGCAGAGGTGATCTTGATAGATCAGTGATGAAAAGGAGGAAATGCTGAAGCAGGAAAAAGTGTCCTTGAAATATGACTGCTTTCATTCCTTTTGTCTTTTATATTGTTTGGCAAATCACCACTAATTTGTGGGCAGGGGGAAGGGTGGAGATAACAGATAATAATAAACCTGGCAGATAGCCCAAATTTTTACATGCTGCTTTGGTTTTCTTTCTTTCTTTCTTTTTTAATCTCTGGATTTTCTTAGAATTTTCCATTATTCAATGAAACTACCCCTTAAAATTTTTAGCTTTATATGGCAAGGGGCCTTTCATAGGGAGACCTTATAGCTTGGCTCTCATTCTCATTAAGTTCCTGTGAAAGAACAGTGCTTTTTAAACAGTGTTTCACCACTATGATTCACACTGAAGAGATGTCCAGTTTCTGAGGTGAGGGGTAAATTGGTACCTTTGTTCTTTAAATGTCATGTGGTTTTTGGTTGTACCTAGTCATTCCCAGTCTCTCTTTTTGTGGAAATTACATGTGGGCACAAGGGGGTATTCCAAGAATAAACATTGAAATATAGTTTTCAAATCTTTCCTTACCCACTTGCCCACGTTGTGTGCCAAACAGCATTACATTTAGAAATATGGTGGTAATATAAAATATACTAGCCTTGTCTTCATTGTTTATCCTGTTACCCATTGATTTCTTTTGTCTCTGCTTTTTTTTCTTTTATTTACTTATTTTTGTTTTTATTTTTGTTTGAGACAGAACCTCACTGTGTAGCCCTGGTTGGCCTGGAACTCAGAATGTAGACCAACCTGGTTTCAAACTCACAGAGGTCAGCTGCCTCTGCCTCCCAAGTGCTGGGGTAACAGGTGTGCTCCATTACCAACTATTTTTTATGTACGAGTGTGTGGTGTACATGTCACTGGAACTAGAGTAATGGGTGGTCGTGAGCCAGCTTGTGGCTGCTGGCAACTGAATCTGGGTCCTCTACAAGTGCTCTTAACCACTGAGCTATCTCTCTGGTCCTTCTTCTTTTCTTCGATACCCTTTCTTTCCCCCTTCTTTTTCCTTTTGCATTAACTTTTTCCCACCCATTTCATATATTTTCGCTTGACCTGAGTTTTACATCAGGTTCAGTTACTAGATCCCAGGTCATGGAGCCAAACAGACTTGACTTTCTACTCTAGTTTTGGCACCAACTGCTGTTTGTCCCTGAGTTGTTATAGCCCTCAGACCTCATTCCCTGCTTTGTTTCATTGGGTTTTTTTGTTTGTTTGTTTGTTTGTTTTTGTCAACTTGACACAAACTAGAGTTATCTGAGAAGAGGAACCTTAATTGAGAAAAATGCCTCCATTTAGATTGTCTGTGGGCAAGTCTTTAGGGCGTTTTCTTGATTAACATTGATGTGAGTGGTACCAGACCTCAGGCAGGTGTGTAAGAAAGCGGGCTGAGCAAGCCAAGGAAACCAGTGAGCAGCCTTCCTCTGTGGCTTCTGCTCCAGTTCCTGCCTTCAGGTTCCTGCTCTGAGCTCTTGCTGTGACTTCCCTCGGTGATACAGTGTGACCTGAGAGTTGTGAGCTGAAATAAACCCTTTCCTCCCCAACTTGCTTTTGGTCATGGTGTTTATCACAGCAATTGAAAGCTAAGTTACCTGTAATCTTCACCTGGGGATTTACTTGAAGTTTGGGGAGTCTAGATACAATACAGGATGTCCCTTATAGCCAAAGTGCCAGGTAAGTATTAGTTGTTACAATTGTTATTATCTTTGTCTTTTTCCTTATTTCTGTTCATGGAGTGCCTATTTCTTGATCATAATCCCATCTTATCTTTGCTTTATTTTTCATATTTCCCTGCGTTATCCTCTTGCTCTGAAATCTACCCCTATTTGTTGGAGATAACATTTCTAAATGGGAGTAATGGAAACTGGATAATTAGGGCTTTATTTCTCATCACCTTTGGCTCAGAAAATAATCCTTTGTACATGTTCTTTCCTTACAGTGCCCCTTTGTGTGGTTGCTGTGAGCCTTTTACAGCACTCATATGGAAGTGCTACCCATTCTTTCCTACCTTTTCATAAAACCATCTTTGTCCTGTGGCTTGTAAAGTCCAGGTGTGTTGTTAGCCATAGGAGCCATGTTTAGCATTTCCTATGAGCAGCATTTTAATCTTGAATAGTGTGATATAGTTCTTACACTGTGCATATCTAACAGTTCCCAGAGAGCTATGATGATACAGATCCTTTGCATTGTTGGCTTTACTGAGACTAGAAACGTGAGGAATTCTGGGTGATTCTGAACAAAGTGGGCAATACTGTATTATGAAAAACACTAATGTATTTGGAAAAGAAATAACAGCTGGTTTTTGCTTTTGAGATTGTATTATAGGAGGGGTAACCTGTGACAGGGCAAAAGTGAATACTGTGCAGAAGCTACAGTGTTTTAGGAAATCCACAAGCAGAATGAAAAATAGTGGGAGGTTTACCAAAGGAATGGTACTTGAGGAAAGAGTAGGCATAGAATACGAGGAGCCAGGGGAGAATAGTCCAGCCCTAGAAGCAAAGGTGCAAGCGAAGAAGGCCAAAGTGTATGCAGGGGGAGAGTTAGGACCATGTGCTGAGGTAAAGGGTGTGTCAGTGTCAGAGGAAGATGGGGCAGCACAAGGAGGCAAACCCTGGTAGGAGGTTGGAGCCGCCGTTGCCTGGACAGCGATGTGAGTGCGATTACTTGATGAAAGGCTACAGAAGGCAGTGACCTGAACGGTACTTAGGATGAGGGCTGTATGTAGTGTGACTGTGTTAAAGTCCTATCTGTGGTGAGGTCTGGATTAAGGGACTAGTGGCCCGCATAGGAAGTGGTAGGGGCAGAGAAAGAAATAATGGAAAAAAAGCTAACTAGATGGTGCTCTTTGGGGAACCGTGGTTTCTAGGTATTGAACCTGGGTGATAAGGAAGAACAAGGACAAGAACCTCTGAGGAAGACAATGTAATTGGTGTGTGTGTGTGTGTGTGTGTGTGTGTGTGTGTGTGTGTGTGTGTGTACACGTGTGAGTAACTGTTTGGTAGCATTGAAATTTTGGAGATGTTAATATAGAACCCTGGTAGAGAAGTGATCATTGTTCAACTGTTTAGGCAAAATGTGCAATTTCTCACCACATTTTTGCTCCCTCCTTTCTACTGTAAGTACTTCTACATCCCTTTCCTAGAATTAAAAATGAAAGTCTGAATCTTTTCTACAAGGCTACATTAACTAGTCTTAAAAAGACCTTTAAAGAAATTTCTTCTCATTACTTGAATAATGTGCTCTGATTGAACCATTATCCACACTGATTGGCTTGGAGGAAAGGAAATCCTGCCCTCTGCCAGTGACCTTTCTGGCCACCTTAGCCATTGTGTCTGGGACCAAGCAGACAGATTACATAAACTTGCACTCTGGGGAGATCTGCCATTTCTTGGCACTAAGGTATGCAGAGTTCCTTCCTCATTGGTAATCTGAGAACAGCCTGGAATGTGGCCATGGTTGATAGGTTTCACAAAAAAGTAAAACAAAAACAACCAACCAAACAGAAAGACCCACTAGTAATTACCCATTGTTTCCTACTGTTCTCATTGCTTTCTTTGAAGCTAAAACCAGCAGTTAAAGAATCCTTCACACTTTCTAAACTCTCTGCAGTACATTTTTATTAGTAAAATCAGAGAAGAGTTTGCTGTAAAATAAATGGACTGCTTATGAATGTTGCTGTGAGAGATGTCAGAAGCATGATGTACCCTGCGTGTGACTTTCTCCCTTAGCCCCTAAAGGAGAGTCATGCCGAAGATCTGTTCACAGTTTTTAGTTAAACTCCTGGACCTAAAAATGGTGTGTTTGTTCTTGGTTACAAAAGCATCTGATACAACTTACTTATATATTTAGGCCAAACTTCATCCAATGACAAAACAGAAAAGGAAGTAGCTTGTTCTTTTCTTCCCTCCCCTCCATTTTAAAAAGAAAGAAAACCAACCCACCACTATGAGGGAATTTTTGAGGAGTGATTTTGAGTTGTTTGGACAGTGCCTTTATATGCTTTCAGTGGTTATGAGGGGCATGGGAGACCATTCTGAACACTTTTTGACTTGAAGTGGCAGTTTTGATTTGGGATATCTCTTTGGTTTATATTTGTTACACCCCTGATTAGAAACAGAATGTTACGCCAATAGAATTGAACCCTCACACTCTCCCTGAGTGGAGAAAGTAGACAGTATTTTTCTTTTTTAAATAGGGGCATCAGTTTTTCCTTAGTAAGATATGACACTGTTTTAAAAGTAGATTTTCTAACTTAAGAAAAAGTCTGGTGCTTGTTGTTATGGATGAGACCTTGAACCTTAGTGGACTTTTCCATTTCCAGAGGAAGTCATTATCTGGACTTGAGACAGCCACCTACTTCTAAATCCCAGTGTTTGTGGCTGGAGTGCTTCTCCCATGGACATGTTCACTCACTTCTGATGCTTTTTTGCTTGCTCTCTTTGAAGCCTATATAATTCTATTATTTAATAAATTGATGATTACATTAATTCTCTACACTTATTGACGGCCCATCCAAAGCTCATCCTTCATGATTGGCATTTGTGTATTTTGCTTGCAGAGTTATGCTTTAGGGTAGAGCCCTGGTGTTGTCTGAGGACTGTCTCTTGATTATGAGCATATGGGAGGTTATGTGAATCTTTCTTTGCCCCATACAGACACAGTCCTCCCCATACTTGCCATTTGTCATTCAGTGTCTGCTGGCCTAACAGTAGTTTTAGGAAAAAGCAAGTCACTATTGCCTGTAGTGACTATTAAATCTTTTCTAAGAAGTGAGCTTTGGGCTAGACTTCTCAAGGTTATTTTTCAGTTGACAAGAAATGTGAATGTTATCCATATAGAACAGCGGTGGGTGAGCCCTTCTGTGTCTAAGGGCATGTGTGTGTGTTGGTTGAAGTGTCATATATCTGAGGTGGAACATAGAGGTAATGGTAGGCAACTTGTCTGTCACCATGGTGCTAGAGTGTTGTTTATACTGCTTCCCCTTGCATTGAAGAAGCTTCACATTGTGTTGCCATGAAAAGAGAATGGGACATGAAAGGCCTGTCTGTAACATGTCAGTTTTGCCACATACTAATAGAAAAATCTAGAAAATCTGTTCTAATCTGTGTCTAAAATTGACAGAACACTCTGCCCCCTTTTAGGGTTGTTATAAAATATTGTATAAAGTACTCATTTCCTGTCACCCCTCTCCCCATTATAGGACAGCATTAACTTGAAGCCTTCTGTGGAGACACAGAGCATTTCCTGTCACTGTATTCAAGGTCTGTCACAATGTGACTGATCTGTTCCCTTACTCAGAGCTGTATCCCAGCCCTGGCCATCTCAGTTTGCACTACCTGGTGTTGTTGAGCAGTGGATGTCTTCTCTCCTGTATGCTCCATGTCTGCCATGTGGGCATCTCCTAGTGACACTCTTCTGTCACCCCACCTTCTCGTCCCTGTTCTTATCTCACTTCTTCCTCAGATCTAGTCCTCCAGCGCCAGCCCTCCAGAACCAGGACCGGCAGTGCTCACTGTGGCTAGTTCTTCTCTGGGGCAGTTTCGGCAGTAGAGCAGCTGACTTAGAGAGTTGTTTCATCTCTGATACAATGGTGTTTAGTGCAGGGCAACCTTGGCCCCTACAGAACATTGTCATGTCTGGAAATAATTCTTGTTTCATCTAGAGAGATGCCCTGTGGCATCTAAAGGCCAGAGGATCCTAAACATCCCATGATGGCAAAGAACAGCCCCCATCTTTGTCCTAACAGAGAATTATTGGACCCATGATGTCACTAATGCTGAGGTTGAATACTGTGTCATTTGGTGGGCTAGGGCTTCTATGATGAAAGGTAAAGGAGTTCATGGACTCATAGAGAATGAAGACAAGTGTTAGGAGGTCATCCTCTTCTAGTTTTGGCATGTGCCAGTGAGAGAAGTTGATTTTCTAAAGGAAAATAAAGTCAGGTAGCATGTCTATGCCTCAGCATTGTTCCTAATAGAATTTTACAAACTTCCAGAAAGGTGACAGCTCTTACAGAAAACTAATTCATGCATTTACAGAAGTTAGAGCTCTCTGTTTTGTTTTGTTTTATTTTGTTTTGTTTTGTTTTGTTCTTCACAAAAGTTAAATGAGTTGTCCATGGCCCTTAAAACTAATTTTAAAAGGCATGAGTGGGAACCGGGTGTTCCATTTGACTGCCTCTAGGGTACCTCTTCCTAGTCCTTCCACTTGTCTCATGCTTTATGAATCCTGCTAGTCCAGTGTAGCCCTCCTCCATCTCCGGTTTACTGGTGGTGTGTGTAGTTTTCTACTTGTAAATGTTGGGACACTCATTTCCTGTGCCATTTCCTTACTAAGTTCTAAGGGGTTGAGTCTTATCCTTTTAATAGCCAGTGTTGGCTAGGAAGCACACGGTATGTTCATTTGTATAGTCAGTGGATCCAGATCACTTATTTCCATGTGATGCTTTGAAGATACCACATTGCTAAGCATTGCATGCAACTGGGTCACATGCGTAACTTCTCTGAGTAAGCCCACCTGACCAATCCAGAGAGTGTAGAAGGTTTGTGGATCTTTAAAGCCATTGTGTTTTTACTTAAACATGAGTAGCCTTTATAAAAAAAAAAAAAGAAAGAAAGAAAGAAAAAGAAAACAAGCTAGGTGTGGTGGCACATGCCTGTAACCCAGTACTTCAGCGTGGAAGCAGGGAGATCTCAGCTGACAATACAGAGTGTGTGTTTTAGGCTTGACACGAAACCTTGTCTCAGCAAGCAAACAACAACAAATAGCCTGGACCACCATGCCCAAGGCTATCTCAGAAGACTCCTCAGAGATAATCATGCAGAATGACTTGCTAAGAAGTCTTCTCTCCTTCACCGTCTAGTTTGATTAATAATTTGAACAGAAATTTTAACTGAGGCTGTAAGAAAGGGCCTGAGGTGATGACTGGTGCCCAGAGTTGACCAGGAGTGCATTTTTATGACAGAATTTTAAGTGAAAAGCCTGTTCTCTGTAGGAAATGCTGGCAGACTTGTAAATGCTGCCATTCGAGCAGTGTTAATTTATTACCAAATTACTAAAGTACTCAGAGGCGGTAGCCAGTTATCTCAGTGGACTCTAAGGTGCTTTTCGGGGATTCTTGCTTCTCTGATGTATTTGACCACACAAAAGTACTTAGCTTTGGTAGTTCAAAGGGTCCTTCAGTTAGAAAGGAAAAGGCTTGACATTTAATCTAAGTAGAAGTCAATTTAACAAAATTTTAGTTTTGGGAACGTATTAGCAAGCTACAAGTCTTGTGCTTTCTTCACTGGGCTTTGTTTCTTTGGTCTGCTCTCTTTAGTCTGTGCTCTGGACCTGAGAAGTGTAGGGAGAAATTTAAGACCTGGGATTTGGGGGAGAAACAGAGCTTGTTGGTCGGGTCCATCTGCTGCAGTTCACTTAAATATTCAAGAATCTATACTTTGCTAGTTATGAAACTGGGAACATTCCCACCTGTGAAGTGCAAAGGAAGCCTGGAGAATAAACCCCGTTTTTCGTTACAACCTCTAGAGGGCAAGGTAGTCTCACTTTCTGAGCCAGGTGTAAAATAGTCTAAGCGTAGGGGGAACACTTGGGATAGCAATACAGACATTTCTGTAGCTGTGGACTTCTGACTTCAGGCTGCCAACCAAGCAGAGGCTTTGTTAGACGGTAGCTTAGAGGCCACTTCCTTCTGGGAATCCAGGTTTGATAGCACTGGGGACACAATGTTAACCTCAGGAGACTCTCATATGAATGATGTCTTGGCTTTAATTTAGCTACACTGATTGTGAGAATGCTGTGCTTGGGAAGTGGTACGGTGGCAGAAGCTTGCCTTGAATCAGGAGTCAGGAGGACCTAGGTTCAATCTCCAACACCTCTAATGCCACAGTGGGGGAAGAAAAAGGGAAGAAAGGAAAAGCATGTTTGATTCATGTGTTTTGTCCAATTATTTTCTCTTGGCATTTCAAAGAAAAAAATGACATTTTTAGAACACAAGAATGTGGAAATAACAGAAATTAATATAACTGGAGCAAATAGAGTCCTGTGTTTCATTTCATGTGTTTGAAATCCTGCTTTATACATACACAATATGAAAGAAGCTATAAAATGTTTTCAATTTAGAGTTATTTCAGCAAATAAAAGAAATCACAGAATTTTTTGGATTATAAGGGTTTGAAAACTTTTAATGAAAATACTGCTTTCTAAGATCTCTCAAAATGTCCTTGATGTTCTTCTTTGAATGTCATGAAGACCTCAGGTCTACAGTCTCAGCATTGAAAATAGAACTGTGGGGACCTTCCAATTAGAATTTATGTAATCCGGTCATCATTTTGCATAGGCGTAGAGTGAACATCCCTAATTTGGGAACTTGAAACCTGAAGTGTTCCAAGATACAGATCAACCCCTTGAGCGCTTACATGACACTACAAGTAAAAAACAAAAACAAAAACTATACTTCATTTTGTGCATAAAAGTATCTTAAAATATTTTATAAAATTATCTTTAGGTTCAGTATATATAAGGTATGTATGAAACATAAATGCATTTCATATTTTGACTTTGGTTCCATCTCTAAGATATCTTATATGTATGTGTGTTTGCATATCCTTAGGGGGGAAATCAAATCCAAAATCTGAAATAGTTCTGGTTCCAAACATTTCAGATAGCTTTCCACCCTGTTTAGAAATCCCTTTATATATATAAAGATGTGTTCCTTACAATATAGTGCCCTTCTAGTAAAGATTAGGTCATATTATTTTTACCCATAAAGAACACTGGCATCATCTTGGGAAAGGTTTTGTCTTTGCTTGCTTTGATGTTTCATTGACTTCTTTGTTTCTTTGATTGAAACAAGGCCTTACTATGTAACCCTTGCTGGCCTGGAACTCCTCCCCCCTAAGTCTCCTGAATGCTGGGCTTAGAGGTGTGCTATAGTCTGTTCAATGTATTTAGCTTGCAACTACTTGCCCCTGCCCCCACCACAGAAACTTCTTGCCAAGACTTCCCTATAGCTTTTAAATGGAAAATAGAACTTCCTAGGATATTTAAATATGTGGTGGAATTCTACAGCTCAAAGGCTAATGAAATAGTGGGACTGTGAGTAAATGAAATTTGGTTTTGAAGCAAGGATTCCGGCTAATGAAAGGAAGTAGGAGTTTTACACACACACACACACACACACACACACACACACACACACACACACACACACGGCTGAAGAGATGGCTCAATAGTTATGAGCACTGCATGTACTTAACCATACAGATGCACACATACTTAATTTTAAGAAAGTGATAAAGTAAACAAAACAAAGCCAGTCTTCAGCCAGCCACTCAGCCACTCATGGCTGGTGCATCCCTCTCCTCTGCCTTCATGTATTTCATATGAAGAGTTCCCAGCATCACTTCCTTTATCCTTCTTGGTTTGCAGGCATGTCCCAATAATTTAATGAAAAGAAATTCTGTAATCACACACACAGATTCTCTTGTTGTCTCCCTCCCTAACTCACACATGTATGTCTATCACAGATACATTCAGTGTATAGGAGAGTTAAAATTAAAGCCAAGAGTCATTTTTATTTTATATGTAATTTTATCAAAAAAGACACCTTTGACTTTGGATAATAGTTAGTGACACTTGACCAAACTGAGTATGGCTTAGTAATGAGAAGCTGCTACATTCATTTTGATGTTTATATGTTAATGATTACACTCTTCTAAAAGAGGGAGAATCCTTAGGCATTCTGCAGATTTGCTGTCAATAGAGTTTAACTACCTAGGACTCCTATTTATAGTTGAGATCTGCAACAGATGATAAAATGATGATTTGTGCATTGTAATTTTAGAGTGCATGGAGCTTTTTAAGAATTGCTATAGATCACATAATAATAAAAAATAGAATCCTTACAGACTAGTTGGTCTGATGGACTGCCCGAGCTTCCAAACTCTATTATTAGTTTCAGTATGCCAAGAGTGGCCACCCCCTGCCCCAGAGTTCTTAGGGCATCCAGGAGGATGGCAGGGTGATGAGGAGAAGCCTCTGGCTGGTTCTCTCAGCTTGTTTTCCCCAGTGCTATGAAAGTATGTTTTTCAGTCTGTGCCTTTATGTAACAAAATCAAGAAGGCTGTTCTTGAATCCCTCCTGGTTTCTGTTGATTATTTTGTGATTAGTTGCTTGATATCCTTTGAATATCACAGTGCCCTCCGTGGATTAGTGACTATAAAAGGAGTCCCTGCAGGCTCTTTTTTTATGTCTACTTTGAGAGGACTGTAGTGAACTGTGTAGTTCCTCTTAGAGTTCTCTCCTAACTTGACTTAAAAATAACTTTGAAAATAGTTAGACCATCATGTGTTTTGTAATACAGTTGGGTTTCTGCCGCTTCCCAAGATAAATGTGGTTAAACAGAAGCTTTCGCATTCATCATCAGCCTCAGCTTCCATCCACAGTTATTTAGTGAGGATGCAAGCCCACAGCCTTGCTGTTGCAGCTCATCACCATGGAAGTGTTTCTGTCAACAAATCCTTGCTTCGCTATCATAGATTGATTTTACAGGGGAAAGGACGATACCTTTGACTTTTGAAAGATCTTCACAGTTTGCCTGGATGGATTGCATTTAAAACAACTGGCAATGAAAGTGACTACACTAAATTAACAGTTAGGAGTGTGGGAAGGGAATGGAAAAGGGAAAATGGCGAGTTAGCTGCTTTGAAACCATCCTTTTAGAATGTGACTTGAGAACTAGATTTGCCATTTAAAATGTTCCTCTAAAAGCTGTGTCTCTACTTAGAGGTGTGGAGCATGCTCAGGGGCTACTAGGAAATTGCTGTCACTGTTTCTAGGAAGCTTGGCTGCAGTTTTTTTTTTTTTTTTTGTCATACATCCTGTGAATGGCATAACAACCACGGGGGTGTGGTGGGTGGGAGGGGGTGGGAATCACATTATTGCCTCTGCTGCCATGCTATGTGATTATTTTTGAGAAGTCTTTTAGCTTTAGCTCCTAACATCTGCTTCACGAGAGTTCTTTCAGGGGTAGGGCAGCACCCGCATTAAGTAATCCAGACTGTTTTGAGAACCAAATAATACAGAACAAGAATGACACTTTTGTTTTTAAGCAGAGTGTTCAGAAGTTTATGTCCTACTGTCTGATTCCAGAGTTAGATGTAATATATGCTTTATGGGGATTTCAGTCTGTCAGAGGAACGTGCTCAAACTTCACAGTCAAGAGAACTTGTATTTCCAAATGTGCTTTCTGGCTTCCTGTCATGTGCCAAAGCTTTTCATTTTTTACCATCAGTTTATGTGTGTGCTCACTAAAAGCAGATTTTTAATATTATTTTATCCTGTTATTTGTAAACATTTTCTGGCTTCTAATAGGCCTCTGCTGAGCACTGGGAATATTAAGATATAGATCAAGAATGGCATTAAGCTTGCCATAGTTATTGTGGTTCATTTTGAAGTCATGGAGATGAAACTTATTTATTTAAATCACTGTCTCCTTCTCTAACATGTGACCAGAACTATACATGACAAATAGGTCCTGCTTGTTCTTTAGAAAGAATTAATGAACATTTTAAACAGGAAATGAAATTATATTGTACATGCAGATATATAACACAAAAATGATCAAATGAAAATTCAGCAAGCAATGGCAAAAGTAACAAACAGTTTACTGTTTTATAATGTTAAGTAATTCACCAAGACAAGTTGCAGTCAAATTAAAGTGAGTTATGGAAAAGAAATACATAAAGATGTATTTATACAAGTGCCAACTAAATACTCTTCGTACAGGTATGTAAATGAAAAGATATACAGTAAGTGCACACTTGGTACGACTATGCAGGCAACACATAGTTAGTTCCAGATACTCTTGTACAGTCCATGCACAAATCTTCCCAAACTACAAGTTTAGTCCTTCTTTTAGGGGATTTGGAGGGATGATTAAGGGGGACTGAGTTCCTTGTGAGAATATCAGTATGAACTAGATGGGTGAGGGTGGTCAGTTATATATATTACTTACTGTAATTTGTGATTGTCGAGGAAGAGGTGTGGCTGTTGGTGTGATAGTAATACTGCTGGTGACTTTATTGGTTGTTTTGTTTAGTGCCCCATTAGTTAAGCCTTGAGTTCTGTTATCCTGCAGTGGTGCTGAAGGGCTGGCAGGTCTCACGGGGCTGGCCACAGCTTGCATGTAAGGACTTCCTAAGTGAATGTGGATTTTATTATCCTCAGTAGTTATCACACTTGAACTGTTACTGTTTGAACGTTGAAACTGCCATGATGACTGCCGGTCCGGGGAGACTCTGAAAACTGCGTGCTTGGCACTGATTTCTATCGGCTCTGGGGAGCGACCCTGCTCAGGAGAACTAGCTGAACCAGTCATAGCCAGAACCTGAATAGGTGACATTGTCCGTTCTGGAGTCACAGAACCACAGGACTCTGGGGTCTGTGCTCTGGCAAAGGTTGCCATGGTAACTGGGGGCATGCTTTGCTCTAAGTTCACAAGGCTTTCTGTGGAGCTTTTGGACTTAACTGGTGTTATAGAGGCATTTTGGAGGATGGTAATCCTTTGTTTTGGGGTACCACAGTTCGGTATCACCGCTGTGCTGGTGTAAGAGTGAGGGCTCTCTGTGGTTGGGCTTGTGATTTCTAGAGTGGCAGTATTCTGGGCGTGGTCTGGAGTAACCTTTATGTGAAGTGGCTGTCCTGGCGTGTGACTTAGAACTAGATCTCCAGGTTGCACAAAGTTGCCGTTGGACTTAGTTTGTATTTTTCCATTCTGAGGATGGCCCTCCCTGGCCTTCATCCACGGAATCCATAGTTTCCTGTTCACAGGAAGGGAAGTGGACGGGTTGCATTTGAAGGACAGCACAGATTCCTCAGCAGGATCCTCATCCTGGTCCTCACTCTCCTCATATAACTGACCATTGATGACTGCTCGTTCTAGAGGAATGAGGCTCTTGTAGTCTGGTGGCTCATTGTCTGCTGCTTCGGTTTGAACTTCTTTCGAAAATACTTGAGGATCAGAGATTCTTCGTCCATTGAGACTAGGTCTGAAGCTCTTACTAAAATGCCGATACCTTTCTAATTCTTTAGTGAGGTTTTCGATTTCCCTTCCCAAATCTCTGTTCCTGTTTTCTTGCTGGTTCAGTTTCTTTTGCAAAACTGAGTGGTCTCCCTGGAGGTGACATATTAGGTCCTCTGTTGCCATGTACTCATGAATTTTCTCTTTTAATGCATCCACTTCTCTGGACAGATGGCCTGACTTAGCTTCTTCTTCCTGGAGCCTCTTGAAAAGCCACTGTTCATGGCTGGACTCTGTCTTTTCTGCTAACTTGTACTTGGCAAGTTCCATTTGAACATGCTCCAGCTCCTGAGACAGCAGCTGAGCCTTGTCTCTCTCACTAGCGTACCTCCGCTCTAAGGTCTCATACTCATCCTCCGTTTTCATGAGGTCGTCCTCAATGGCTTTCATGTCCTTTAGCTTCAGTTTTAGCTTTTCCACTTCTTGAGAGAGCTCTTTAATCTTATTGTTTTCTTGGTGTAATGCTGTGGTGGACTTACTGGAGTCTTGGTTTACTTTGTTTTTTACAGAATCTTTCTCAGTTGCTTCCAGTGATTGAAGTCGGTTTTTCAGTATATTAACCTTTGACAAGAGATCACGTGCTTTCTCCTCCTCTGCTTTCAGTTTATTTCTGAGGTCATCTCTCTCCTTGGTTACACTGTACATGGTCTCTTCAGCATCAGTTTTGGACTTGAGTGCCCTCTTGGTTTCCTCAATTAGCTTCTCAGTCACCGATGTTACCTTATTTTGCTCCGCCTGGAGCTGAGAGGCAGTGGCCTGTAACTTATCTTCGGTTTGCTTTAGCTTTTCGCTCATTGTTTTGCGTTCATCCACAAGCATCACAGTTAATGTTTTCAGTTTAGTCAAGTCGTCTTTTAGCGTGATTTCTGTCTTTTCTAGCCGACTTTCAATGGCTTCTAGCTCCTTGATCCTGTCATTTAAGCTCTGCAGTTCTTCAGACAGCTGCTTTGTGGTCATCTTTTCTTTTTCTAAATTGCATTTCAGAGAGTAGCACTCCTGCTTGCTTTTGTCTAAAGCATCTTCTAATTTTTCCAGAGCTGTAATCCTTTTGCTGAGTTTGTCGACCTCTAGTTTGAAGTCTTTACTCTGTATTGTCTCTTTCTCAAGCCTCTTACTGAGATCTCTGCACTGCTCCTCCATTTTGATGAACTCCTCATCTTTCCCCTCCATCTCCAGCACGCGCTTCTTCAGCTCATCCACTTCAGCCGCGATGCCAGAGGTCCCATACTCTCCCTTGTTTATTTTTTCCTTTATATCTTGAAGCTCTTCCTCGGCTTTTCTTAAAGACCTGTTGGTCTCTTCTAACTCGTCAATTTGCCGGCTGAGTGCTGCCAGCTTCTGCCGGAGTTGGCGGTTTTGACTGTCTTCGTTGGTGAGCTTCGCCATAATTTTGTCTTGGTTCTGGTGAAACTCTGTGGCCTGTGCTTGCAGTTCTTTTTCTAGCCTGGTTGCCTTCTGCTCTTCCTCCCGAGCTCTGGCTTCAGCAAGGGCTAGTTGACCATGCGTTTCCTGTGCACTTGTGGTCAGGTCTTGGATTTTCTGTCTTTGAAGGGCAAGCTGAGTCGTGAGCCGTTGTTGTTCATCCACCACCATCAAAGCAAAGGACTTGAGCTTGGTCAGCTCTTCTTTCAGGGCCTTGATGCTCTTCTCCTTTGCTTGCTCCTTCTTCTCCTGGGACTCAGTTTCTTGATCGAGTAGGTTCTTTAGTCTGAAAAACACAAGAGCATGAATTGCAGTTAGTGCTTTAGTAATTCATCAGCTGTCTTAACCATTTTTGTAATTTAAAGTAATTGTACCAGTTTATGGATAACAGCCACAGAAGTTTCTGAGTTTGATGCGGGAGTGTCCTCTTTATAGAAAGAAAACCTCAGATACCTTGCTAAGGTATCGTTTTAAATTTGACTAGCCTTAGAAGAGGGCAGGCAAGAATATTTGTTTTAAATTGTTTGTGTAGCATAATCAATGGGTAGTCCAACCTGAAGGCTATAAAATAGGTACAGACTTGAGATTTCAGTTAGGCTTGGCTTTAAAACTGCACCTGCCCTGACCAGTTAATTAACCTGCATACGTCTCCATTTCCTCAAATTATCTCAAGGGCTCTTTGTGAAAGTGCAGCAATTCATCTACCATCTCAGTCCTGGCATTTGGTAAACATTTGATAACTGTTGCTGTGGTGCTTTTTAAATTTCTAATTCCTATTCTGTATTGAATGGCTTACTTGAGCCATTAGGTATGTGTTATATTACTAGTTACTGTTTAACTCCTTGGTTATTAGATAAGATATATTACTAGTTACTGTTTAACTCCTTGGTTGTTAGATAAAATAACGTTTTATTCAGTTTGCTTGGAAGGTATGCAAGGCACAGGTGGATCTTCATGTGCATCCTGGGGAGCACTTCTCCTGTGTCTCTTTTGGCCTACTGATTTCATGTAAGAGAAGTAAGAGGGAAGAGAGTTAGGGTTTAACATGTGGAAGACCAAAGCTTGCTGATAAGAAGTCCAGCCCAGTGCTAGAAACGGAGAACCTCTGTTAGCAGGAGCATAATGAATCCATCCTAAAGGACTATTTTAACACACTATTTTATTCCTTTATTTAAAACTATCCATTGTAGCAGGAGGGCATTTTACATTGCGGAACAAATAGCCTTTTCCGCACACTTGGTTACGTCTGTAGTGAGGTTACAGTTTTAAACTTGTGATTCTCTTAATTATACTGGGAATGAGCTAATTATAGAGGATATAATTGCAGCTCTGCAGAAGCTAAAATAAAATGGAATCCCTGAAAAGTAAAAAGGACTTAGCTTGAAAATACAAATATGTGCTTCCTAATCAAGCCTGTAGAGTTCATGGTATGTTAGTAAACCTGTTACTTTCCCCCCTCCCTCCTTCCCTCTCTCCTCCCCTCCTTTCCTTCTTTCTTTTCTTCCTTTCTTCTCCTTCTTTCTTCCTTCTGTTTCCTTTCCTTTCCTTTCTTTTCTTTTCTCTTTTTTTCTTTGCTAGAGATAGGGTCTCCCTGTACAGCTTAGGGTGGCTTCTTTCTAACTTGTTCTCCTGAGACTTGACCATGTAGTCCTTTCTGCCTCATTTAGGATTATAGTATTCAGCCATGCTTAGTAAATCTACCATGGCTTAATAAATCTTTTCTATTTGTTAGTTAATTAACCAATTTGTAATCTTTTATCCTTGTCCCAGAACACTTTTAAAAATAAGATCTGAGAGAACATTTTTTTGTTTTTTTAAGGAAACAAATTTGGGGCAGTTTGAGGGGAAAAAAAAAGTTCTTTATAAGACCCTAATCTGTTCTTTGTGTAATTATTTTTCATAAGAAGGAAAAACAGACAAAAACAACAACAACAACAAAAAAACCCATGTTTAAAATAACCACATAATGTAAGAATTCTTAAGCTTTTGGGTGATAGGATTAGTGTGTCCTGTTTTGAGGACCTCACAAAAGGCTGACATGGAAAGTTCAGAAGCTACTGAGCAGGATGCTGGGGCGCGGCTACTGGTGACCTCATCTATGGTCTTGGCAAGAAGCTTCAAAATTCTCCCTGCTTGAGACACCTGGGAGCCTGAGAAACATGGCAGCTTCTTCCTGCTGGGTGTAGAGTTTTGCAATTCAGTGGAAGAGTTGGGGTGAACTGCTATGGTGGTGAAACTGCTCCACAAACTAGCAAAGCCTCTTCCTCATACCTTAGTGTCCTACTCACACTTGATGGCGACAACAAGACATTGCCTTCTGATCACCTGGGAATCTTGTTAAAGGGCAGATTGCAGTTCTGTAGGGATGGGGTGAGCCTCACAGTTTTCATGAGAACAGTCTCCCAGATGAGCCTGTTCTCCTGGCCTTGGGTTCTACTATTTATTGTAGATTTCTCCCAGATGTAGGAGACTTGGGTTCAGCAAGGTCGGGGAGACATAGAACCTGTGCTGTCTTGCCAGCTGAACTGCCTGTTTAAGCCAGACTATAGACCACAATGGAATTGATCCAGATATACCGTGTCTATCAGTGAATCTATTTGAATTTGAAACTGTGGAGTTAAAGGAAAGATCTCAGTTGTCATTGTTTGGGAACATATACATATTATTTGGGAATATATACACATATACACAGTGATTTTTTTTTTTAAAAAAAAAACCTTATTTGTTCTTTTACCACTTAAAATTCAATTTTTAAACAGGTACAGAAGATACATTTTAATCTTTGCCATTCAATCTAAAAGTCCCCATTAATAAACTAGACAGTCAAACCATTCTTTGGGGAGAGAATCTGATTGCTAAGCAGTAGCTGTGTGGGGACGTGGCCTAAGGTGTCTCCAGTGTCCCCAGGTGAAGATAAGTGCTGCTTCCCATCCAGTGGCTGGGTTTTTTTTTTTAATTTACTTATTTTTATTGTATATGCATTGGTGTTTTGCTTACATATTTATCTGTGTGACAATGTTGGATCCCCTGGAACTGGAGCTACAGACAGTTGTGAGCTGCCATGCTAGGAATTGAACTCTGGTCTTCTGGAAGAAGCAGCCAGTGGGTGCCCTTAACCTTTGAGCCATCTTTCTAGCCCCCAAAATTACTTTAAATGTTTATTTATTGAGATTCTCCCCCCGCCCCCCTCAGTGCTGAGGACTGAACCCAGGGCCTTGTGCTGGCTTAGGCAAGTGCTCTACCACTGAGCTAAATCCCCAACCCCCAGTGGCTGTGTCTCACCTGTTGCTGCTCCTGTGTGCTCTCCGGACTTTCTGAAGCAGGTTCTAGAGGAGTTTCTAGCCTAGACAAATCCCCTTGGTAAGGGTTTGCTAAGCGAAGACGCTATTTTGAAAGGGGTGTTGGAAAGAGAGGGCTCATCGGACACATTCAGAGAGCGTGCATGGGAGATGTGAGCGGAGGCACTGACTGCCTTGACGCTCCCCATGCTTGCAGCTCTGCAGAGTTCCTGTGCCCTTGGGGTTATATGTACCTCCATTTGGAAACTACCGTCTTGGAGTTCTCATGTTCATGCTTAAATACCGATACTACAGGATTACTGGAACATTCACTGAATCCTGTCCAATAAAAACAGGTTGTGGAAGCTGATTTTTGTGGACACAAATGTGAAGTAATTAAATCCAAACTGACTTAAAGCAGCAATGTCTTATTACAGCTTTTCTTTAGAGCTTCTTTTATGGCTCAAAATTGTTTTAACTTACTGTGGTTTATCACTATTATTATGTGCAATGCCAGTTACTTGCTTCTTCAAAAATATCACATCTGTCATCTTGAATGTTTTTTTGTTTTTTGTTTTTTGTACCAACCATAATGCTGGCTTTTCAATATAAATTATACATTCAGAGGGTCTTTTCAGTTTTAATTTACACACACACACACACACACACACACACACACACACACACACCCTTTTATCTCCTCAGTGTGACATGTTAGTAATATGCAGCGTATATGTCACACACAAAACAGATGGTGCCCATGTAAATGCTGTATAGACAGTCATACTCATAGAATTTATGTTACTGTTCTCACCATGTTTTGCTTTGTATCACTTATATACATCATAATCAATCCTACTGAAATATTAACTTCTTGAGAGCAGAGTGTGCATGTAAGGGATTCATTTGCGGTCACTGCAAAGCCCTATGGAAGAAACCAAATGAGTGTTTGTTTGAATGAATGAATGATAAAACAGTGAACAAATATGCATCCTATGGAGAATCCCTCAGCATTGTCTTAAGCAGTTTGTTCATTTTAAAAGATTTTCTACTGTATTAATAATTGAAATTGGGGCCCTGGTATGATAGGGCTGGCTCGTAATCCCTAGTACTGGAAAGTGGAGGCAGGGGCATCAGGCAGGAGTTTCACATGTCCCTTGGTTATGTAACAACAACAACACACCTATAAGAGTTGTGTTGTATTACTGCAGACTGTGATGAGGACACTAGCTCCTCAGATCTGTGTTACACATTCCATTAGCTATGGGAGCCATGGCATCCTCATAGCTCGTGTAGTATCTGGAAAAGTTGTATGTTTTCCAGAGAATGAATAAAAAGGGTGTTTACGAAGATAGGGGGATCTTCCTGATCTCTTGGGGACTATACTTTGAAATCTGTGCTGTAGAGGATATGCAAGTGAAGTCAGATATCTTTCTCCAGAAACGCTTATGGTTTGGACGGTCGCTCTATTACTTATCAGCCTTTGTTTCATCAGGATGGAGTCCCTAGTCTGTGTTGATGTTTTTATCACTAACACATCCATTTGTTTGCTGACTACCACAAGAGATAGGTTCTTGGCCTTCAGACTTGTTCTTCCCAATTCTTTGAACTAGTTGCATACTGTTGCTGTTTTGCTTGAAACTACTCTTTGAAATGAGGGCATCTAAACCACTGAATTTGCAGTTTGCTATTCTGGTACTTATGCTTTTTTGAGACAAGTCCATTGCTGTGTAGCCGAGGCTAGCTCTGAACACCCAGCCTCCTGAGTGCTAGGAGTACAAATATATGCCATTCAGTGAGCCCATGTTGCCTGTTGTTCAAAAACAGTTCAGCTGACAAGTCTTTAATTCATTTCAGGTCTTTATAAGACAAGTTCAGGGAGCTCCTACTGTGTGTAAGACACTGTACTTGGTATTTGCTGTATTTGCTAATTTACATTTTTTTTCTTAAAAAACCAGCATCCTTGCCCAGCCCAATCTGATTATAATTTGTGTAGTACCTTATCAAGACCAAATGGTTGATCATAACAGATCTGTTTAGTCTTAGGAAGATAATGTAAGTGAATGTTATTACTCTACAGGCTAGTTTAATACATTTTCTTGCTGATTTGGCATGCTGATCCATAAGAATACTGCATTCACCACACTACATTATTCATTTTTATAAGTGCTCTTCTGGCTATTAAATTTGGTACTTTGGTTCTGTTATATTTCATTTTATTTTCTAAATTCTTGTTTAATATGTCATTTTAATTATTGGATTGTACTGATAACAAGTTCTAGCAATTTGAAGAGTAATACATGGGATTTGTTGGAAAGCTTCCCTCTTTTCAGATAGTTACTGTAATTTATGTTTCCTGCTGTGTTCTTTGCCTTTTCAATAGAACTTTTCACTGTTTAGTCTAATTTCTAGGAGCATTCATAAAAATACTTATGACCAGCCTTTTTGATTCTGTGTATGCTGCTGCTTTTTATTTATCTTACAAGTCAAAGGGTTTTTCTCCCCCTTCCTCCCCTTTTAATTATAGTTACTGCATGCCATAGCCATAGTGTAATGCTCAATTCATTTGACTTGGTCAGCAAGATCTAGAAGAACAGTCAGGCTTTTTTTTTTTTTTTTTTTTGTGTGTGTGTGTGTGCATCTGCTAGCCAAGTATGAGTGTACATCTGTGTCTGTTTTATGTCTTTGTTACTGAAGATCCTGTCATCATTGTTGAGATCATTTAGAGATACCATAAATGGGCCCAGAGTCAGCAAGCTGCCTTACTATTTTCCTTCACTGTGAAGTCAGAGTTAGGACCCAAGTGATGGAGAAGAGGTTGTTCAGGGGTATAAAAGTGAGTTGGACAATCTTATTTAATTCCCCAAAGTCAGGGAAAGTGAAATAACAAAGAGCTTGGGAAATTTAATCAGATAAATAGGATTCTGGGAGGACCTATGAGCAGGAGCTGGTATGGGTCAAATCCTGCTGTCTTAACATTGAGAAAAGAACAAAAGAACCAGGTAATGGACTGAGAGTCCCTTAAAGAAAACCTGCAGAAAGGCCAGGTATGGAATCAAATGAAAGACCAAGTTCACAGAGCTGCAGAGGAGAAGGCAGACAACTACAAAGAAACCAAAGGAGGCACCTGTGGAATCTGGGCTAGGAAACACACTCCCCCATCCCCGTGCCAGGTGGCCACTTGGAAACCTTGGGCTGGGCCCGGGAGAGGAGAAGGGGACAAGAACAGGAGGAATTCCTTATTGAGTTTTATCAGCACGAGCCTGAATTGTGTGTCATGTGCTTCTGTGCTATAGTATCAGGAACCTTTCTAGTTAGAACACTGACGGTGGTGAGTGTTCGTGTAATTCCACTGATGCGGGTCTGGATGCAGCTCTGTAGTAGAGCATCTGTCTAGCCTGCCAGGGGTACTGAGTCAAACTCGAGCACTGCAGCAACAGCAACACATACAAAACAAGAGATTTTAAAGTGCCATGACTCTTGTGCCTTACCCACCTTTCAGTTCAAAATTTTTATACTAAGAAATACTTAACCAGATTTTCTCTTTGCTGTTCTTGTGAACAATTGGCGGGGGGGGGGGGGGCAGTAGCAAGAGGGAACTTTTTTAAAAAGCATATTTTCCTGAGCTTGTATAGAGAACCTACTTACTTTTGCGGGGAAGGGGACAGGTTCACCTTTGCTCACTCTCCTCTGAATTGTGGTTCTTAGCTATTTGGAAAAGACTCCTCAGATCAAAAGTGTTTCCCTTTTCCAGACTTTACATTTTGATCGATACCATGTTCCCAGTCTTAACAAGTGAGCAGCTTGTTAAGTTGACCTGTCCTTGCCAGACTAGGTTTCAGATAAGTGTCTCCCTGAACTTTGTAGGTCTGAAGGGCCCACCTCAGCCATGCAGGACTGTTCTGTGGACTTCTCCTTAGGGAGAAGCATTCATTTACTTGCTTGGCATGGGCAGCTTTGCATTCTCACAAGCAAGTGTGTGCCTGAGAGTGCTGAGAGACCTAGCAGAGCTCTAAATGCCAAGTCAGAGTGGTGTTGAGAGGCGACTGCTCGTGGTCCTCATCCTTCCTACCTTCTTCCTGAGCTTTACTTTCTACCTCCGTGATCTGTATTTTGTCCTTCATAGTTGCCTTCTTTTACATAGGGCTAGTGCCCTTCCTTTTACCTGTTCCCCACTGTCCTTAGTAGTAGATGACAATAATAATGCAGGTAGCTGCATGACAGTAGCCTGTGCACTGGCCAGCCCTGAAATATGCATTTGTGGTCTGTAACCCACTAAAGAGAAATGTTTGCAGACATCACACATGTTCCAGCATACGAGTTGAGATGGAGAATTGTCTGGTTAGTAACTATCATGTAGGGTGAGTTAATTTGTGGGAAAACTTGAGTAAAACGTATCTGGTATTAAAAACTCTGCTTTATCCGCTGCTCAATTGTATTTGAGGCCAGCCATTAGTTTTCATTTCCTTTTCTGTTACTCCCCAGCTCCTCTCCCTTCCCAGAAGAAAACAAGTGTACAATTTCCAATGCAGTGCCAGCGTACCAAATGGATGTCACTAGCTGACCGTCCCAAAGCCTGTCTGATGCTTGAGTCATACTTGCTTTTCCTTCCTCGAATGTGAATGCGTACTTTCTCTGTGGGGCTCACAACTCAGACTTGATCTGTTTGGGCATTCAAAGGTGGCAGGGGGGGTCAAGTGACTTAAGACAAATCTGAGGGGAATGTCCTTTTGTTTTGTTTTGTTTGGTTTCTGTAAATACTTGGTAGGCTTTGCTTCTTGAGTTAAAAAGAAATTGTTAAGACCATTAAGGATATTTATGTTTTGTGATGTGTGCCCACTGCCCCATGCCTTCCTCCCTCCAAAGCAGTTGGAGGATGAAGCTATGCAAAGCCCACCTTCCTGCTTAGAACCTAACAGGTTGAAAGATCTGGTTTTCCCCAGGAACGGTTAGCTTAAGGTTTTTATATTAGGAAATTTTTGGCATAGTTGAAGCTGCCCTTGAACTTGCAATCTGCCTGTCTCAGCCTCCAAGTGTATCCCTCACCACCATTGGCTCATATTGTTCCATTACTGAACTTGTAGTTGACTTTATGTCCTTCAATTCCTTGAGCAACATAGGTTTCAGTCTTTGTTTACAGATTAGTATTTACAAATAAATATCTCAAAATTTGTACATTAAATGTTGTCATCCCACTTTATCATTTAAGTCCCAAATTGTAACTACTGATGTGAATTCCTTATTGCCCCTTCCAGACTAGAGTGTCTACAAGTTAACGGTGGACAGCGTCTCATTCCTCTTACACAAATAGCTACCTAACCTCTTTTGTTATACAGCATTCCTTAGAGATTGCTACATTAGATCTGTTCTCAAGCAGAGGCAGGAAATTAATCTGGTTATGAAATAAGTCTTCACAACTTTCATGGTAAAATCTGTCAGAGTTTTAAAAACAAAATAATAGGTAAAGTTATAGGAATTACAGGCTTTTTCCCTTTGAAAGTTTTTACTAGAAAGATAATTTGTAATAGTGAAATTATTTGATTTAAAATACTGGTTTGTTGTAGATTCCTACTGTCACAGTGTCCAGCTTTCTGGAAGCCCTGGAACTAGACTCTGGCTCCAGTGTGATGTGGGACATCTACACAGAAGGATACAGACTGACTGGCCCAGGTCTTTACAGTGCCACCTGGTTTAACTTAATTCTTATAACTGTATAGGTAACTAGTATGCTTCTTTTTACAGGGTGGGGAGGGACCAAATATCTATAACTTAGATGTGATTTAGACCTGGTTCAATTCCCCTTACAGTTAACTTACAGCACAGATAACCAGACCAGAATAAGAATACATGGGCAGCAAAACCTGTGCTTCACACACCCTCATGTGCCTCCCCCGACCCCCAACCATGACACATGTGAGAGAACCCACATGGACCCGAGAAGAGTTTGCTGTCTCCCCTCTGCCCTACTGGTCTCCTTTCCACTTCTACTCCAGTCATACTAGGCTTTTGGCTGGTTTGTTTGTTTTTTGCTGTTCTTTGACTTGACACCCTATATGCCTTTGTTTTGGGTTTCTCCTTGGGAGGTTCTGGACTCTTAGCTTCTTTAGTCCTATTTCCCATACCATCTGTTGCTTCTTTATTTGATTATTTCTTAGAATGTAAATATCATGGCTGAAGAGATGGCTTAGTGGTTAGGTGCTTTGGCTGCTTCTCTAAGAGACCGGGCTCAGTTCCCCCATGATGACTTACCTGGAGTTATCTGTAACTCCAGTCCCAGGGAATCTGACCATCTCCTCTGACTTCTGTAGGCACAAGGCATGCATGTAGTGCACGTACATGTAGGCAAAACACTCATGTACTTAAAACTAAGGTAGAGATATATGTGGCCCATGCTCGTACATTCTATTTAGTAAAGTGGCCAATCATTGGGCTCTGTTATAGGCAGTGCTTCGTTCCCACCGTGAAAACAATGCATACTTGGTATTCAGTAAAGAGCTGAGCAAATACCTCTTCTACTTTTGTATCAGGAACAATTTCAGGGAGTTAGGGGATAAGTATAAATAGCAGACACATGGGAATCCCTCTCCTCAATAATGTGGAAATAATGCAAATGGTTGAGCAATTGTTTTATACCATGTACCAGCTACTCTAGAAACACAAAAAGTGGCAGAATCATTGTTTTTTATTTTATAAATGAGAGCTCAGTCAACCTCAGAAAAGTTAAGTAGCTAGTTAGAGGTCCAGCTTGTAATTAGCAGAGCCAGAATGCCATTCCAATTGCTGCTCTGACTTCTGTTCTTATCACTAAGGCAAATGTTTACACCTATCTCCTATATCTTGTGCGCCATCCTCATTATGGATCTGTGTGCTAGAATATTCTGTTTGTCAAAGACAGAAAGGATTGCTCTTTTCTGTTTCCTATAGGGTCATGGCTACTTTCAGCCGTGGTCATGAGACATGAACAAATGTCCACTTCATCATTGTAATAGTATAGCAAGCTTAGTCATTCGGCATACATTTGTAATTATTTTTGGATGGTTTTAAAAATTGTGACTTTGCCAGTAATAACATCTCACAGTCCCTAGAGGAGGTGAGTGTGTCATAAATGCAATTTCCATAGAACATTTCAGGGAACTTTAAGTTCTTGGAAAATTATTTTTAACAGACAGTTTTTCTCAGACAGACTTAAAGGGCATAATAACTGTATGCCTTAGACTTGTTTATATTATTTTAGTTTGTTATTTAGGTATTCTTTTGTATAATAGTAGATTGAGGAAATAGAAATTGATTTTCTAGAAAAGCATTCTGACATAGGTGTCAATGTTTTTAAAAAAATCTCATTGATTTCCCCCCCCCCTTTTTTTTTTAACCTTTCTAGACCTGGTTATTTCATTCAGATATTGCAAGTATATATTTGGAAGATTAGCATAATTCCTTTCTCAACACTCATGTGTTGGCTTTGTTTCTTTTAGTGTCCTTAGGGGGGAAAATTTGTAAGGAATATATCCTTTTCCAGGTGTTTTTTAGCACACTTTCAAAACCAAAACCCCAATATTTTTAATCCCTGCAGTCTCTCTTTCTAAAGGCTTTCTTACATGAATTTATTGGTGTTAAAGGCTCCCATGCAAGGACCAGTCATGTGTCAGAGTGGATGAATTCACTGTTTTTCACCTTCTAGTGGCCTGGCGTTCCACACAGAGGCAGTGGCTAGCATGGTATGCTTGGGAAACCAAACATTTCCAAACTTGTTTGAGAGAAATTCAAACTTCAGAAAATTTAAAACCACAACAACAAAGGCATATGGCTCACTGTGACTACTGAAGTCACAGTTTGCCATAGAAACTGGGTAGTTCAGAATACCAAGAGTGTAAAATGAAACATTTCATTCTTAGAGAGGTTTCTTTGGTTTGGTTTCATTCCTCATTTAACTGTAGTAAAATAGGGGAATAGGAACCCTGAATACAATTAATAGTGTTTAGAGGGTAGAGTGCTTGAAAATGGGTTGTTACACTATAATCTGTTTTACTGTTAGCAACAGATTACAGAGCACAGTGGCATCCTCTGCCCAGTGTTAGCCAATTTTTCTTAGTTCCTGAGAACCTAAGCATTAGTTTATTACTTTGGAAAGCTCAAGTTTAAGGCCGTATGTAAAGCCTAATTTCAAACAGGCAGGAAAAGTTTTTGCTTTGCTTTTTTTTTTTCTTCTTTTTTTTTTCTTTTCTAAAAATCTGTCAGAACACAGCTAACTATTGCCTTGTGTTTTTATTTTGTACGTCCTTTTGTATTCACTATAAAAATAAAAATTATTTTGGTCATCAGAGCCTTAATTGCCCCTTGACCAATAGTCCAGAGTAATTTGCGTTACATTTTCATTTTCTGCCATTTCTGGGCCCTCAGAAAACGTAAGGGTATAAGCATCTGGTTGTAGCTGACTGTACTTTAGGCACTTCCATCAAGACATTAGCATCCAGGAGGGGTTCTCCAAAACACACTCTAGGATCTCAGTATCCAAACTTGCTTGGCTGACTCTGCTTTTGTGTTTGTCCCTGAGTGAAATGTTAGACATTTTAGTTATGTTTGTCTCCATAAGGAATGGTAAACTTATGGCAGAAATAGAGAGGTCTCAAAGTTTTATCTGTTTGTTTTATGAATACCCATCTATAATACTAGAGTTTACATTAATTTTGAATTTTAAGAGCAGGCAAACTAGGTGAAAAGCTACTGGACGCCTGGTGCAGTGGTGCATCCCTATAATCCCAGAATTCTGGGAGGCAGAGGTAGGCAGATCTGTGAATTTGAGGCCAACCTGTTCTACAAAGTGAGTCTAGGACAGCCAAGGCTACACAGAGAAACCCTCAACCCCACCCACCCACCCCCTGCAAAAACCAACAATAACAACAACAACAAAAACAAAAAAAATAAACTACTAAGGAAAAAAAAAAAAAGAAAGAAAAGCAAAACCAGAGTTTGTAAACAGTTGAAAACCAGTTTTAACAAGCCATATTTCTAATAGGTGGAAATGCTAGGCCAGAATTCTCTCCAGACTACTGCTGGGCTTTCTTTCCCCCCTCTCCCACTTCCCAGACACAAAGACAGCAGTACAGTTTCATGACTAAGATCTGGAAAGCCTTGGACAATCCTCAGACCTCAGTTCCATAAAACAGAAGCTTCCAGCAACCTTCAGGGTCCCCTTCCTTTCCTGTTTAATGTTGTACACAGGTTAATATGTCAAGAGATTGTATGCCTCATCAGGCCGTACTGGCTTGTTGACTATGTTGAGAACCTTATTTGGAATTTTATGGCATTCTGATTTTTGTTCCTTTCTATAGAAAGCATTTGTAGTCAGTTATAGGTATAGTTAAAAGCAAAGAAGTAAATCTTAACTGTTCTGTCACTTAAAATGTCATGCTAAATTGAAAATACATAAAACTAAGAAATTAACACCCAAGGGAGAGGCACTTAGACTGTTAGTTTCCTAAAAGAAAATGTAATTGTCTGTGTCTAAGATCCAGGTATAAGCCTTTAGCCCAAGTTTTAGATTCATTTCACAAACTTTTCATTTGTGTGCCTCTGAGGCTGAGGTGCAGTGAAGTTTCACCATTAAACAGGTTCCAGGCTAGTTTTTAAGCCTTTTGTGTAACCTGCTCTCTTCCACACTTTACTCAGCAACTGGGGTCTTACTTAAGTGACAAGACACCTTTAGGAATGCTGTGCTTCCCTCCTGAGGAGAGGTCATCCTCAGAGTGGCTGAGGTTAGATCAGCAACAGATTTTCTCCAGGAAGCTCATTCCTTTACTTCATTGCTGGGTGTCAGAGAACCTAAGCCCCTCCAGGCTGCATCCTACAAAGCATTTCCTGGGTCCTGAGGCAACCCCTATCCCCCAGGCTGCTGGAAGCTAACAGTAAGCCCAGGCAAGTAGGGAGCCTTGTAGGAAAGCAGGCATAACTTAGCCATGGACAGCATTTCCTCAGCATCTGCGCTAGGTACAGAGCGACGCCAGTTGTTTCCTCAGCCTCCCATAATCCTTCACCTTAACACTGTAGGCTTTTAAGCTGTCTTCCTATCGATGAAGTCCAGGTTGCTGTGAAGGCTAACTAATGGGTTAAGTTATCACTGTGTGTGTTTTGACACAATTTTCAACTTGGTTTAAATTTTTTCCTTTAGGTTCTTTTCATCGTAGGCTCCTAAGGAATAAACCCAACATCTCTAGACTGTTCCATTCAGAAGTCCACTGACATTTACCTTTGTAAATAGTTCTTTGAGTTATTCATTCTACAGTTTTCACAGCCTTTAGTTTTATGACATCTATTCAGTATTGTCTTATACTGCTTTGTAACTTGTTTTAACATATTGTTTGATCTTGAAGGAATACTTCTATACCCTTCATTTAGGTTTAAACCCTATATAAAAGAAGAACCATTTTCTTGAGCAATAATAAGCCTCTTAGGATGAGTGAGCTAAAGGTCTCAGAATTTCCTTTTATTAGAACAAGGAAACAGAGTGCTCTTGTTCCTGTTACTTCTCCCTTTCCTGTGAGGTGAGGAACACTTGGAGGCACAGTTAGATGAAGTCCAGATAGGAGAAAATGGTCAGAAGGCCTTACCTTTGCCTTCGATTCTTTGTCTGTATGCTCTACCTATGTGTTCAATGAGATTGTAAGAAGACTCAACAGAGTATCATGTAGTGAGAGATGAGTGGAACCACAAATCCCTTGACAAAGCTATCACCTCTTTTTAATAGGTCCCCGTACTGTTGTATAAACATGTATACATGTTTGTATGTATATATATATAATAGGTGCTTATTATATAAAATTATTATGTATTGTAAATGTTTTCATAATGCCTCCCACCTCCCTTGAGGATGATATGCTATTTCATACATGATGGAGTACTTGAGTGTTTATCTAGATAGTGATTGAAATGAAGCTATTTTTAAAGGGTAATCTTCCCTGTAACCAAAGTGCATTCATTTCCCACAAATTCCAGGATGATTCACCTCTTTTTGCTGTTCCCAATTAGCAGACTAACAAGCTAAGGCTAAGCAACTTAGACAGTGTCTCTGCATTCCTTTGGGTCCAGCAAAAACAAAACAAAGCAAAAAAAAAGAAACATCAACAACAACAAAAATCAGGACATTTCCCATGTGCTCCTGGGTCTAGTCGTTCCTTTCTTCAAGTTTTAATGGTTGCAGATGGTCCAAATGCAATGAATATTGTACATCCCTCTTATGAACTGCTCAAGAGATTGTTTTTGATTTGAGTTGTATTTTTTAAAAATTTTAAAGAGGAGGGAAGTGTCATTCACCTTTAAACTTTTGTTCCCAGACTAGTGGGCCACGAGACATGATGAATCAGGCAGTTTTGCTTCTGTCTGAGCAGCTTATCCTGAAGGGCCGCCCTTATCCCTGAGGCTGCTCTGTAAATGATCTGGAGCTCTTGCAGGGCTGATGTACTTATGTTAGGCTGACCTGCGCTTTCTTCAACTGATGTATTTGTAATGACAAATCAATACCTTGAATTTTTATAGATGTTGACCAGAATTCTTATAAAGGCTACTGACCACTATTTAGTCGTCCCCCCAATACTGAGATACTTGGGGTAGCTGGCATTGTCTCTTTTATGAGGTTTGGGGAAAGCAAGGGTGTAAGAGGATGGCCCAGTGAATGAATGGCAGAACCTGTTATTCTTAACTCTTTAGTTTCACCATACTGTTTGTGCCAGTAGCTTCACTAGCAAGCACACTCAGCAATTAGCTATATTCTGTTGTTTAAGTTTTTTGTGGGAAGGAGGCAGTGGAGTCTCTGTCCAGGCTGGCCTTGAACTGGTTCTTTAACCAAAGAATGACCTTAGATTCCGCCTTTCCTTCCCTCTAACTCCCCAGTACTAGGATCAAAAGCATGCACCCACCTCACCCCTCTCTCTCTCTCCTCTCTCTCTCTCTCTCTCTCTCTCTGTGTGTGTGCGTGTGTGTGTGTGTGTGTGTGTGCGTAGGTGCGTAGTCGCATTGCTTAATTTTTATAAACAGCTAATGTCTGTGAGCTACAGTGTTTCACTGAGAAGCTGAGATGGGAGCGAGGGCAGCTCAAGCCTGTGTGCAAGACGCTGGTGATCCTGTTCTTCATCAGTTCAGAGCTAGGCAGCACTAAGAGGTTAGTGGCGTGGTGAACTTGCTGTCCCTGGCCAGCTCATCTTGTGAAGTTTGCTGTTTCTGCAACAAGCTATAAGGCCTGCACTGGATTCAGAGTAGGCAATGGTGTTGCCTAGCTTTGGAATTAGAAAAATACCTCCCATGGAAATTTAGATATAGAAAGTACGCACAGAAACTTTGGAGACAAAGTCCATAGGAAAAGCTAGTCCAATCCTTTCCAGTTACCTGGAGAGTTAGTTGTTTGGCCACATGCCTGCACCTTCCAGGCCCACAGCCGGGTGCAGAGATTAGAAATTCAGAGGAATCCCTTCTTCGTTAAGGACAAAACCGCTGAACTGTGCTGTTCTCTCATGCCCAAGGCAGTTCACCTGGTGCTCTCTCACCACTCTCAATCTCATTATTTGGGGGAGGGAGTTAAAGGAAATATGGAGAGACCGGCCCAAGAGCTAAGAAGCATTTGACATAGTCTGCGTACACAGTATACCTGGCACAGTGAGTTCAAAGATTTCACTGCCTTGACTTGATCTACTAACTGTTTTTTGTTCGTTTGTTTGTTTGTTTTATTTGTAATTCAGTTCTGTGGTTAATTCAGGTAGTGGCAGAGATTTGTTTGGGACATGTGATCAAAATGTAGAGGGCCTTTCCTCAGCCCATCATTGGCAGAGGAGTCTCTTCCCAAGTCAGAAGCTTCTGGGCTATAGGTCTTTTATTCATACGTTTATTCAACATCCTTCTGGTCCTAGTGACATACCTACTGATAAAGGCTAGACACTAGGGAGAAAGCTGGCTGTAAAAGCGATACTGAATTACTTTATAATCCCAGATACAGACAGTAAACTAGTTAATGTATGATACATGTGGCAATGCATGGTGTGAGGGTAAAGGAATCAAGGTATCACCAGTTGCAAGTGGACTTCAAAGGGGCCTGCGTTTCATGAGGCGAGTGTTTTGCAGGTATTAAGCCTCTGATTTTTGAAAGAGGGTTTCTTGATAGCCAAGGAGGCTGGTGGAGTAGAAACTGTTTGGTACTAACAAGTCACCTGTCAGGTCAATTCACAATGACGTCAGCACACACTCTCTTTAGCACCTCTCACCTTCAAGTCAAGAGTGGCCTTTCCCATCCAGATGGCCTGGTTAAGTTGTATTGACTGCATCTCACTCCTTTCCCTTTGTTCTCTTATTAGTTATTAATGAGAACATATCCACCTTTTTGTTAATGAATTTTATGTCCAAATTACCACATACAGTTCTGAGGCCTCTGTTTGCTTGTCTTTTGAGCACTAATTAAAGGAGAAACTCAATAGTGGGCTACAGTCCAAGAGCGGAGGAGTGTTGGCTCTGCCTGGGAGTTGCTCAGCATCACTGGTGCAGGTCACACAGGATGTCAGTGTCTTCTGTAATGTCAGGATCAGATGACCGCTGCCACTTGCAGCTGTGAAGTCCTGCTGGCATTCTTTGCTATGCTAGCGGCCAGCGAGCACACACACACTCCTGGGGTAGCCTATGCTTATTTAGGACCTAGTAAGGCCTGCATCTCTGTGGTTGATGTGGTTGAAACGTCTGCTCTTCTGGTGTAATATATTCTGTCTTTTGCTGATAACTGACCTTGGGACTAGAATAAGTAATTACAAATAGAAACAAGAAATGGGGTGTGTGTCTGCACCTGTCTGTCCCAGCGATCACCTGTCTGTCTCCTCTGCATACCTCCCTACTGCTCTCGTGCAAACATTCCTTAGCTTTGTCATCATAAAATAGTTGTATCCTTAAGACTTAGACATATTTGGGAACCAGTTGCGCACAGGAATGCGGGGATGGTTAGATTAGAGAAAGAAAACGACTAATGTGTTCTTTACTGTTCTTGAACTCAGAGTCACAACTGCTGAGATCCTGTCTTAATCTACTGAAACATTTCACATCAGCATGAAGAGGGGGAGCATTCGTCTCATGGCTAAGAAAGTTTGCTTGGCAAGGCCCCTCGGCTTTGTTTGCCCAGCTTTCCCAGTCAGAGGCACTGTTAATGCAGATTAGTGAGGGAACGAGATTCTCAAGTCTGTACCTTAATGAGAAAGAAGGATGTGGAAGAGTTTTCAGCTGTGTTGGTGATAAGCTATCAGCAATCACTTAGTCTCATAGAAGGATTCAAGATAAATGTCACACACACCTCACTTCACATGACCAGCCAGAGGAGAGCCTAGTAGTCTTTGTAGTGTACATCAGACTTACGTGATTAGGTTGGTGGCTCAGAAATACTGCGGTGAAGCAGCCATAGGATTGCTGCTTTGAATATTTGTGATGCTGGCTGCAGATGCAGTACCTTATTCTTCAACAATTATTTAAACAGAGTTCACAGAAGCTAAGCAACAGTTGAAAGTGAAGCAACAGTCTTGGCCCACCACAAGTTACATAAACGTAGGATACTTGAAGTTAATGATATGCCCAAGAGGATAAGCTGTAGAGTGTGTTAGAGTTCTGAGTGAGCCACAGATGCCACCTTCTTGGTACCCAGGGAGGCTGAGCCAACATTGCTTTCTGTTCTGATGAGTGCCCCACAATATGCAGTCTTTTCCTGCCCCCCACCCTTTCCTTTAACTAAGAGGATCAGGGTTTTGTTTGTTTTCCTGTTTACTTGTAAAAACCTACAAAGAATCAGTGGAAATTTATTTTTTCAATTCTCACTTTTTCAACTTCAAATTCTGTTTATTACCAGAGGTAATTTTTTTCCTTGGAACAGAAATCCTAAAGTGAAATCCTAAGGGGTGTGTGTCGGGGGGGGGGGGGGGGGAGGCTGGGAGGGGGGGGAGGAAGGGAGAAGGGAGGAGACAGAGAGAGAGAGATGGAGATGGGAAATTAGTTGAAATTGCAACAAGACTAGAAAATGAAGACAAATAGTTGATTCATGTTTTCACATTGGCCCTTATTACAGTCCATCACAGAATTAAGAAAGCACAGCAGAAATCCAGTGATTAACAGCTATGTTAATTGCTGTAACAGGGGAAATGAACTTACTAAGCCTAAGACTGCAGTGTACTTTATTTGAAGTTTTAAAAAAAATTCCCATTGTGCAGATTGTCCTAAGAACTGAAAAATGCTCAGCTACACAGCCCACTTTGACATAGTGTATCCATGATAAATTTGGTTTAACTTTCAGTTTTAAAAGAGGTCTTAGTTTCTTTAAAGCATGTTTAAAGGTTAGTATAGCTTTAAAAAAAAAAGTAATATGAAAAAGCATGTGATTGGATGTTTTAAAAAGTGTTTGTATACTTAAAAACAAAGGCAGACTCTGGGAAACACAACTGTAGGTTTGGACAGGTTTCTGCTTTTCAGCAGTTGAGCTGTAGTTAATGTTACAGATGGTGCTTTGGGTATAGCTCAAACAATAATTGATGGTTTCTGTTTCCCTCCTCTCCTACTTAAGAAAATTCTAATACCTTTTCCCTAAGGCAGACTATCATCGAGCTTCCAATCACTGTCTATAAAAACAAACAAACAAATAGAATTCCTCCTTATCTTCTGAACACAGAACCCTATATTCCAAACATCCTCACAGAGCCCTGGCAGCTGGCCCTTCCTTTCCTGCTGAGAGACTTCCCAGGGATTGAGATGATGGTTTGGAGGAATTATACTACTTAGTACTAACTTGCAGTTTATTTAGCTTATCTTCAGACCAGACAACATGTACTTTATTTTTAGGATAGAAAAAAATAGCCATTTACTTTTCCAAATAAAATTAAGACAAAACAAAAAAACCTCATAAGCAGCAAAAATGGAAGGTGTGTTATATACTTTCAAAACTCAACTACAAGAACTACTAAAACCATTTCTCAATTTTTGATCACATTGAAAATACTATTTCAGTCTTAAGTTTTATATCTAACTCTCCCTCTCACTGACAAATATAAATAAAATACACATTTGTACCTCAAAATGGTTGTGGTTCGTTTCTGTTAAACATCAGAATGGTACAGTAGCCTTGATGGTCTTTCCAGTGCCAAGGGTATGAAAGCATTTCCAGCCTTTCAGCTTAACTCAATAGCAATGGTAGCCCATGGATTCTGAGCTCCTAATTGTGTAAACTTGGAAAATAGAGGTTACTTAAAAGGGGAAATAATTCTTTTGGTTCCTAAAGTTTTGTTCCACACTGTATGTTCGGATCAGGTAAAAGTACAGAAGTTGTTTCCCATCTCTTCTTCTAGTGTGCTAAACTTGACATTTAAAAAATTCCTCTGCTGATCGTTATTTTGAAAGGTAAAGTAAAATATATAGCTTTTCAGTGTCTGCCAAATGTTCGTTTCTAACTGAAGCCTTTATAATAGCAGTGGCCTTTTCAGGCTTAGGTGTAATTATTTATGGTTAAAAATGCCAGTGATTAAGAGTATTTTGTAGATGCTACCTTCAAATTTAGTTTTTAAAATATATTATCTAGAATGTTAATCTAGAGGCGATCACTTCATCTTTTAAATGAGGATTGTCCTTTACAAAGTAGAGCTGAAGTAGAAAGAACTAGAAACGAACAACTTCCTGGTACGGGTTGACATGCATTTGAGCCAGAATAGTAAAAGTTTTTTGTATCATCAAAAAGTTATTTTAAAGGTTAGTTTCCTACTAATTCCAACCGTATTTCCGCTGCTTTTAAGAATGCTTTTATATTAAGATTGCTAACGAAAAAAGCTGACACTAACAAATCCAATCCCATGTGGCAGGATTTCGCACTCTGCTCTTGGAAGAGCTTAAAGAGTTTAAGTCCTGAGGAGATAAGAAAGTGAAGTCCACAGCCCTTCAGATTTCTCAGTACGGGTAGCCTCTCGGGAAGCCTTGGAATCCGTACCTCCCATTTAAACTTAAATCGCGCCTTCTCCCCGCCGCCCGCAAGAACTTTGAAGTTCTTGAATTGGGAAAGGGCTTGAAGCTGGCGGTCACTGAGTGCGCTCCGCGAACCTGCCCGCCGCTCTAAGCTGAGCCGGTGCGGGGCGCGACGCACACACTTGCCGCTGTCGGGGCGGTGGCCGTGCGGGAGCCGGAGCGGCGGCTCTCTCTCTCTCGGGCTTACCTGAGCTGCGGGCGCCGGGCTGGGCCGGGCCGGGCCGGGCTGCGAGCCGGGCCGCGGTTGCGCTGCGAGCCGGGCCGCGGTTGCGCTGCGAGCGGCTGTGCGCGCTCCGGGAGCCTCCCGAACAATGCGAGCGGGACGCCGGGCGCGCCGGCCTAGGGGCGTTACGTCACCGCTCAGCCTTATAAGGCGCGCCGCATGTGCGGCCGGGCGGCGGGGCAGTGACAGACCTGACCCTCGCAGCTCCGCAGATGTGGGCATTGTGTGCAGCGTGGGTCCCCGGCTCCAGGCGCGGTACAGGCGACCCACCCGCGCCCTCCTACCAAGCTGCCCAAGATCTTGCAGGGTCAAGGTTGACCCTCCTCCTGCCTCTCACAACTTCAGTTGCTGCTTTAAGTTCTTAAATTGCACACCCTGATTCTTGAGTAAACTTTTAAAATACATTTTTGTTACATTTCTTTTGGGTTTCTGGGGGAGGCAAGAGAGAAAAAGAGGTCGGAATTTGGGACATGTAGACTTCAAACCTCTTTTCTCTTTGTAGAGAGTAGGGGTCCTCAGAGGATAGTATTTTATTTCCTGATGATGTAACTACCAAACAATTCTACAAGTGATGATGGGAAGGCCAGATGAAATCTTATTTTTCTCTGTTTTTACTGAAAGGACCTCCTCTTTTCCCGTTTCTCCGTGCTGGTTTTTAATGAAAGCAGTTACAACTCAGTTATTTTGGCAGAGAAAATGTTTTTAAAGAAGTTGAATGTTTTGTGTGTACTTGCAGGACAATGTATAAAAATAGAACTTCAGAACCAACTTTAATCTGCTGTTCTCCTACCGACCAAGTAAGACAAAAGCTCAAAGACACAAGAAGGAGAACATTGGCCAAATATGATAGAATTAGATCTGTTATCCTCTAATGTGGGACAGATTTCCTAGTATAGAAATCTTCCTTGTAAATGAGCGCTGACCCCCTAGTTACCTTGAACGCCAGTAAGAGAAGTAACCTCCAGAACCATATCCCAAATCTGTGCATCTGCTAAGTAAATTAGAGATGTGCCAGCCTCATTTGCAGGCTTCAGATGAGCAGTTTTAGTAGCTCGAGTCTATTTAAAACCTCCTTTTAAATCACAGTGAAATAGGATTGCTTCCTATTATGATGTACATGTCTATGGCGTTATTGTTCCCTTATGTTTGCCAAGCAGGAATAGTGAAAATGGTCTGCTTGTTTCTTTGGTGGGGGGTGTGAGAGAGGATGGTTGTAGAATATCTATCCAGGGGAGTGATGTGGGGGAGCAAGGGCCCCCAAGTAAGCATGTATCCTCTGCTTTACTGGGGCTCACTGGAAAAGTGAATCTCCTGAGACTGCCAAGCTGCCTTTCATACAGCTGTTTAAAGACAAGGGAACACACACACCCTTCATCTGAATTTAAAATTCATACTTCACATTTGCTTTTCAGGATTGTGTCTATATTAGATGTTGGTTTGCTAGCTTTACTACAGTTCCGTTTGAGAAGCACAGTGTGATCTTTTTCATTTCTGTATGCGCCTCTCCTTACTAAATGTACCCATTGAGATGATTATGCCTTTTCTATTTCTAATGAGATAAGTGACTGATGAAAGCAGCATGAAACATGAACTCACAGCATAAAGTGCTTTTATCTAAGATGGAGCAGTTGCTAGCTTGCTGTGCTTTTCTCCTGTTGGTGAAAAGTTCCTGACACTTTACACTGTCCCCTATTTTCCTTCTCTTGGTTTTGCACTCATACTTTCTATTTATTCTCATTCATTGACTTCCTATATCCTCTGTGAAATTATTTCCTCTTTCTCTGGACACATGCAAGACTTGTCTACAGTTCCTGAAGCAAGTTTCCGAAGCCTTACTTGTTTGTGCCCTGTTGCTCCCTGAGGCACTGGTCTTGGGCCACTGTGGTTCAGCTTTCCAACTAAGGTCGTGGTATGTAAGCAGCATCTTCAGTAACTAACGGAAACCTTCCCTTTTTTGAGCTTTTACATGGTGCCAGTGGCCGTCCTTTGAGTTTTACATGCACACCATTGTTTAATCGTTACAACACATTTTGAGATAGGATTTTCCATAGTTTTCAGATGAAGAAACACATTCCAATGGAAATCTCTTAACCAAGGCTACACGGTAATCACAGTTAGAAGCAAGGGCTAAAGCTTTTTTTTTTTTAAATGTAATCTTGGAGGTTGGTTCAGTGGTGTCTATCATTGTCAAGGGACTACTGTGATAAACATGAGTGTTTACAACTGTTTTACAGACTAGGTGATGAACCAGGAAAGCCAAGACTCACTCACTGTCTTTGTGAATTTCACACCAGAGCTACCCTAGTTGTGCATTAAATAACCCTATGGGAATTTTTACACTGGACACATCATGGAATTGCATATGTGACAGCTTTATAGGAGGTGGCAGCAACATGACATAAACACTAATAAAATTTGAGCACGAGAGAGATTTTCTTATAGTTCAAAGTCAAGCCCTGTGAAGTAGACACAGCAGCCTACCTATACTGTATCTGCAAACTCCAGCCAGCATTTGCTGTGCATCATTGGCTCTCAGAAGCTCATGAGTGGATTTTCATTGCTTTCCCTCTTCCTATGACATTTCTTCTTGAATTGTAATTTTTGTTCCCTCCTAACACATATCATTACAAAAGCAGTCTAGATAGGACTTCTGTACCAAAATAGGCTGAGGAAATCTTACTTTCTTGCCTAGTTCTGGTTAGTTACCATAAAGTAAGCATATTAGCAAATTAAGGTAAGACTTTTTTCTACAATTAGTAATCTGCACTCATAATCTAAATGAGCTGATCCTCTTGCCTCTGCCTGCCTAGGATTACAGACCTGCTCCCCTCTGGTGGCCTTGGGCAGTTCTGGGGATCAAACCCGCTGCCTTCTGCATGCTAGGCAAGCACTCTACCACCTGAAAAGAACTCCTGTGGTCACAGATAGTTTCCCTTGGTCTAATTTCATGTGGTTCAAGCTAATGGAGGTTCTTGTGATGATCACAGCAACCCATGTCATTAATCAAGCCAGTCATTATTAGCCATAAGTACAGTATCATCCTATTTAATGCAAGTAATGCATGCTGTTAAGCATGTCAAACCAAATCCTCTTTGTGATCTGGTCTTGGTTTTTAGGTAGCACTTCTCCTTGCCTCTGTTTCTTCTCTGTCATCCCAGTATGTGCCAGAGAAACAGTGATTAAGCAGCTTTTTTCAAATGCCCATACCTTCAGTGATGATCTTCATTTTAAGTGAGTAGTATTCTTGGCTACCTATGAGCCCTGGCCTAGCCTAGTGGGTGGTAGCCACACCCCTGAATGTGATGTGTTTCCTTTTTTGCCCTAATATAATACATGGAAAAACACTACCCTCTCTGAACCATGGTTTTGGTAACATTAAGTGGAAACAATCCCAAAGCCTTAAAAGATTTTTATTATAGTATATTGATTTCTGCTATTTTATCATTGTCATTGTTAGTTAATCTTTTGCTATACCTAATTTATGAATTAAATTTTATCAGAGATATATGTACATAAGAAGAGTAACATTTATGCAAGGTTCAACATTACCCTGCTTCAGGCATATGCAGAACATCTTCAAACTGAAACCCCAAAGATAAGAAAGGGTGCGTGTTAGGAAAAAAGGCCAGCAGTAAACTTCATATGTACCTGGTCCAGATTGGTAACCTGAACAGAGTAAGGACATACTCGGATGGCTCAGGGAGGTAAAGCTCCATAGTCCTCCCATTGGTTTTGGTTAAATTTGGATTGGCAACAAAACCACCCTCAGTGCTAATATAGTTTCATGAAGCGCTCATGCAAAGCAGCTTTGCCCCTGAGCACCAAGAAACTGCCACGGATCTGGGTTACGATGCTGGTTCACACCTTCCTGCTCCCACACAAGAGCTGAGGAGCTGAGCACTGTGCAAGCAACTGTAGACTCCCTTCACACTTCTTTCTGTTTCCTGGGTGATACCTGCCTGGTGGGATGATGTAGATACTCCCAAAACTACTCTTGTTTAGGGCGGCAATTACTGTGCTCCAAGAGTACCCTAGATATACATACATACATACATACGTACATACATACGTACACACACACACGTGTGTGTGTGTGTGTGTGTGTGTGTGTGTGTGTGTGTGTGTGTACCTTCTCACTCTTAATGTACAGCCTATGTTTTTGGGCATCTGTAGTCCTTGAAGTTTCCAGAAGCTGTTTGATTTTTTTCTCTTCCTTCCTTCCTTCCTTCCTTCCTTCCTTCCTTCCTTCCTTCCTTCCTTCTTTTGTGCTCCCTCTCATGCTTGCAGACAGTAGACCAGGGTGGCGTCGAACTCAGAGATGTTCCTGTCGCTGCTTCCATAGTGCTGGCATTAAAGGTGTACACCATCACTGCGTGGCACCCTTTGATTATTTCTACACATGCTTCAGCTGACAAAGCTTGTCTAAAACAGCAGCCTACACCCCAGAGAGCTGATGACACCAAGTGCAGCAATAGTGAGGCTGTGGGAGAAGTACTTTATTAGTGAATGGTGGTTTTTTGGGGGGCAAGAACTAATTTTAAATAATTCTTTTTTTTTTTTTTTGCTTTCATTTTAGAATTAATAGGTATCTTCAAAATTTGAAAAACAAAACAAAACAACAACAAAAAAGAAAGCTGACACATAATTCTGCCAGATGAATATTGTTTAACAATTCAATGTTTTCATACTGTAGTGGGGGTGTAAATTCATACATTTTAATTATGTTTGTCACAAACCCAGCTGCTTCCTGCTGTCCCCTAACATTGCATGGCATCTACACTGAATGGAGTAAGGGTTTGGTGTGGAACAGAGGTCTTCTGTTCTTTTCCCCCATGTAGTGCTGTGACATAGATGTGGTATTCTTATGAGCAAGCAGGCCAAGCAGGTGAGCAGAGTGGCGTGGAGAGAATGAAGAGGCAGAACATGATGCCACCACTGCATGGGAAGTAGGAAAAGCCTGCTATTTAGGTCCAGTCCATTTGCTTATTTATTCTGACAAACATTCTGTGTTTCCTTGGCAACTAATAATAGTTTTGAGAAGTTGTTGGACTCAACAAGTATTACTGTCGGAGTAAAAAACCCTCGAATCACAGAAATTAGAGACGGAAAAGACCTATTAGCCTTCTTGTCTCTTGCCAGTACAGACTGTCCTCAGTGTTTTATCTAGTCCATTTTTAAAAGAGCCTTTGTCAAATAGATTATACTCCATGTCTCAAGGAATGTGTTTGTAAAGAAAGTAGTTTGACAGAGCTTTCCATATAGAAGCAGAACTTGTTATCAAGGAAAAATATTTGTGGAGAAAAAATAGCCCTTTTGTACCCAGTTTGTACTCAATAATTAAGCTCGAAAATAGGTAACCTTTCAAGAGTCAGAAAATACCACTATCAGCCAGGGGTGGGGGATGGGAGGTGGAGAGGGCAAAATCTCTATGAGTTCAAGGCTAACCAGGTTTTCAGAGTGAGTTCCAGAACAGCCAAAATTGCACACAGAAAATTTCTGTCTCAAAAAACAAAAACAAAAGAAAGACAGAAAAATACCAGTATCACTTGGATCTCATTCATTTTTCTGTTGGGCCTACTCTATACAATGAAGGATGTATTTAAAGATATATTACATTGCAGGACAGTGGTGGTACACACTTTGAGTCCTAGCACTCAAGAAGCAGAAACAGATTGATCTCTGGCCCTGAAGGATGCATTTTAACTTCATCCTAAATATATTAAGTATCTAAGTATATTAGATTTATGTCTTTTATGTGTTAAGAGTTTGCATGTATGTGTACCATGTGTGTGCTTGGTGCCCATGATGGTCAGAAGAGGACATGAAGAGTTATGAATGGTTGTAAAATACCACATGGTGCTGGAAATTGAGCCCAGGTCCTCTTCAAGATCAAGTGCTGATAAGTGATCTATCCAGCCTCAAGTCAACATATTGAAAAATAAGGTTCAATAGTTGTCATAAGACAAGTCTGCCTCCAAATAGGAAGCTGATTATGGTTTGTTTCATTTAACAAGGCTACAGTATTGGTGCTTGCAAAGTCCAGTAGGCAGACAGATGTAGTGTGCTGGACTTTTGAAATCTCAACATGAGAGAGGTGGTGGGAAAAGGATTGAGAGTCCAAGGCCAGGTCGGGCTACATAGGAACAACCTATGTCCAAAACAACTTAAAGCACAGGCAAACAAAACAGGTGAGCAGCCTGTTTGTCTGGGAGCTGTCTGCCTAGTGAGTGGGTATGTGCTTTCCAGGAGACTGTCGACACTCACCTTTGCAAGGTCTGCACTTCCTGTGCGTCTTCATGAACTTCTTATAGTCATCAGTGGCTTCCTCATTAGTGGGACATTTGCAATTAGGAAAGGATCACTCTGGAACTATCATCTCTGTCCCCCCTCTGACGAAGGCCAGGCTTTGGGTTCTTTTTTTCTTTATCTAGGGTCTTGAATTCTATGTTGTTTTGAATAAGAATGGCCATCATAGGCTCATATGAGTGGCACTATTTGAAAAGGATTAGGAGGTGTGGCCTTGTTGGAGGAAGTGTCTTACTGGGAGTGGGCTTTAAGGTTTCAAAAACCCCTGATTCTTTTAAAATAGATGGTTTTTACCTTACTGTTTATTTTGTCTTCTATTAATGTAGGCATATAAACAAATTTCTTTTGTAGTTGCTCATTTCATCCTGTTTTCTGACTCTTTACTTTTAGCTTTACTGCATTGTGTTCTGGTAAATTTTATATAGACAGCACATGGTTAGGAGTTATTGTTGGTAGAATTGTTTTACTCCAGTTTGCAACTTTGTCTCTTAGCAATGGCATTTATGGTAATTGGTGTGTGTGTGTGTGTGTGCCATATGTACATTTGTCACTTGTATGTGGCTGCCCTAAGAACCTGAAAAGGATGCTAGATCCTTGGAGCTGGAGATACAGGCAGTTGTAAACTGCTGTGGTGCTGGGAATTCAACTCATGTCCTCTGGAAAAACAGCCAGAGTTTGTTTAGTTTCTTTTTTTTTTTTTTTTTTTTTTTTTTTTTTTTTTTGTGTGTGTGTGTGTGTGTGTGTGTGTGTGTTTGTTTTTTGAGACAAGGTATCACTGTATATCCTTGGGTGGCCTGGAACTTGCTCTGTAGACCAAACGGGCCTTCGACTCACAGATATCTGCCTGCCTTTGCTCCTCACTCCCAGTCGAAGAACAGAGCCCTCTCCTCAGCCCCTATCTGTTCTCTTTTTAATATTTATTGCTGCTTTGTTGTTAGTGTCTGATTTCTTGGCTTTTTCTGATCTGCAGTTTTGTTGGTTTTCCTTCCTAAGTGCTTTGGAAGCTTCATATGTATCTCTGTTTTGTTGGGGATTATTTACTCTGTCAATTTTTCTCCACATCTTAAATCCTAATATTTTAAGATGCCTAGTGTTTTAATCCTCTTCTTTTTTTTTTTTTTTTTTAAACTATAATGACACACTTGTGATTTGTTGTCACATACCCTAGTTGTTCTTGGTTCCACAGGACATCACTGTTACAGTCCTCCTGGATGCCTGCTTAGATGTTTTTAATTCCACGGGGCATCATTGTCTGTTACAGTTTTAGGGATGGTGGTTAGATGCTCCAATATACTTACAATTGCTTGTTTATCATCCTTATAGTTCTGTTTTTCATCTGGGATCAATTTCCATCAATACAAATGTATTCCTTTGAAGTTTTTAAAGTGGATGTCTGTTCTTCGTGCATTCTCTTTTTATTTATTTGAACTTCTTTCACCTCTACTGTTAAGATTTTTCTGTGTATAGGCTTCTTGGATGACACTGATTTTCTCTTAGTTGATAGAGAATATTATCACATTTCTGGCTTACTATGTTATCTGTTGAATAGCCATCAATCTAATTGTCATTCCTTTATTTCTTTGGTTATTTTTATCATCTGACTTTTATCTTATATTTTAGTTTCAGTGTGGTGTGCTTAAGTACAGATATATTTTATTCGTCCTAATTTTTATTGAGATTTCACTGATTCTGTAGATTGGTGTCTTCAGTTCTAGAAAATTCTTAGCCAATATTACCTATTCAGATATGGCTTCTGATCAGTGCTCACTCGTTTCTGCTTAAAAACTCACTTAGGTTAGACAGCTGTTAAGCTTTATTCTTCTGTCTTCACACACCTATACTCTTCTGTCAGCTTCCCCAGCTGTCCGCCTTTTCAGATTACACCCTGCTTAGGTCCTTCGAGTGAGACTGGGGGTGTCCCGGGTGATATGGCTGTAGACTGCAAGTCCTTCAGATTTGTCCTGTTCACTAGTTCTATTGCTTGGTTGACATAATGTACTTCATTTCTGAAGCTTCTCTCTTTCACCCCTAGTACGACTACTTTTGGGAAGTGTCTTGTCTAGGCAGATGCTGTCCATGCTGTCGACTCCTTTGCTGTTCTTTAAAGAGATGAAACATGGTTCACATCTGTCCGATAGTTTGAATCTGAGGACTTTGTAAATCTAATCCTACTTTGGGTTTCAGTCATTATATGCCATTTTCAAGCATGTTTCTGTTTTTTATATGAGCTCATATATGGAGAACTCTTTATTTAGGTATTCTTCGAACCTTGTGTTGAAAGGAGCATCTACCAGAGAGAATTTCCATTTGTTTGTACCAGGGGATATTTTCAGCCCCAAAGCTCTGTACAAACATCAACACATGCTATTGTTGTTCTGTTTGTTTTTGTTTTGTCTACTTTCTGGTTTTAGGTTTGGACCACCCACATAAATATTGAGTCTGGCTACAGTTCTCAAGTGGGCTACATTGTTGACATCTACTTCACTGGGATTACTCCTTCCCACTCTCAATGCCAGGGTGCAAGGAAAGCAGTTGTCCTTTCAGTCCCCGGCAGTTGGTCCTGCTTCTAAATTAGCCTGATTTGACATTTGAGCTCTTTGTGATCACTCTCTTGTGTGGGATTAGGAGGACTGTGGGACTATCACACTTGTCCCATGCTACCTGTCACACCATGAGGTCCAAAATTTAAGTTCCTACAGTTTAAAAATTATTCTCCAAGAAAAAGCCACATTTGCTGTTTTGTATGCCTTGCTAGGTTGTCATGCCATACTTTGGTCACCCTTAGTAATTTGCCATCGCATTAATGTATTTTAAATACTTGTTTTTAAATATGTTAAGGTAGGTGTGTGTGTGTGTGTGTGTGTGTGTGTGTGTGTGTGTGTGTGTGTGTGTGTGTCTTTATGTGTGCCTGAGGATAGCCAGTCTATGTCACTGTCTGCAGTTAAATATTAGACTCATACAACCCAGTACTGAAAAATCAGCCTGAAAACTATATAAGAAATATCCAGAAGATTAGTATGCTAGAATCTTTGTATAGAGAGCTGGACTTATGGATACTGTCTCAAGGGTGTGCATCTCAGCATTACCATTCAATTTATATAAAATAGACAGTTGGTGGGGTTTTTCTTCCTAGCTGCCAAATCACATAGTATTTTGTCAGATATAAGCCCATTGAGTAGAATAACATTTGTGTTTTATTTTAGTCTTTAACATAGAACGATGGTTGTGAGAGGTCGGGAAGCTTCTCCTGGGCTTTGTAAGGAGCTATCATGGGTAGTAGGTGTTGAAGTCTCATCCTGCGCACTCCAGGGGGAGGCTTCTCATGTAGCTGATGCTTCCTGGGGGAAACCAATTTGAACTGGGCAGCTTTTCACAGAGTCCTAGATTACTAGACAAGCATCTGATTTTGTGTAAAGGATTGTGTAATGCAAGATGGCTTCCTGTCTCTGGAGAGTAGAGGCATTGGCAACTTGAACTTATTCTCCTCTACTGAATACTATCCTAAAAATAGTTCACTGGATTCTTCAAGTGGTCCAGAGTATAAGTGTCCAAACAAATGGTAGTGGCAAGTATGCCTCAAGCCACAGTTACCAGATTGAGTGGACTCTCATTAGCTCAAACAATGGTGAAAGGTATCACAATCTCACACGTCAACTCCTACCCTACACATCCTACACACACACACACCCATGCACACCGCACGCACCCTTACCTTGTCAGAGAAAGAAATGGGCCCACGCTCCAGTCTTGGCATGCTGCCTTTGTTTCTCTAGGTCTTATGGCTCTGGCCTACCCCCTTGATGGTCTCATTGTCTCACTGTTGGCAAAAGTACTTCTGTAATTCCTAACATCTCACCTGAATAAAGTACTTTTTGTTATCTCCTTAGGAGTCAGGAAGCTGCTACCTTCCTCTCATATTATCTAGAGTGGCCAGAAATTAGGAGAGTGACGTGGCTGACCTGTAGGTCAGTTACCTTTTATCTCCAGCCTGGCTGCATACATGACCATATCTGTGGGAGTGCTGTGGGCCTAGAGTCATTCTAACTTCACTGCTGTGTAAGCTCTGAGTGCTACATTGCTCTGTCACTTTGTCTGTAAAATGTAGAGACCCTGTTGATGATGACCACAAAACTAAATTAGAAACGGTGAGAGTGTGACCACCTTGAGGGGCGGCAGGGCCTTCCTTGAGTGAAGTGCCAGGGTGCTCTGCTTCTTTCCCCTGAGGTGTCCTGAGCCTGTTGGGACACTCCCCTTTGTAGTTAATTTATGTGTATAGTATCCCTAGTGGTAAATTTAGCATCTGGATATTTTTTTAACCATAAACTAAGGAATATTGTTCACTTTCTATGGAAATTAGAGTCCTCTTCAGATCTGAGACTAACTAAATTTTACCTCTTTAAAGTATGAAGATTTTATAAATTTTTTTCTGTCATAGTAGATCCTGAATAATTATGTTGTTTGTTTGATGAAAGCAGATAGCTAATTCTTTCATTGTGCTTGTGCAGAGTTCATTGCCTTCATGAAAGCCTCTCCAGTTGCTTTAATCTCCACAACCACTTCTTGTCTATAATTGATTCTTTTCATATAGAAGTCAAATTCTGTGGTGATTGAGGATGATTTCTGTTTGCTAGAATCCTCTTTATAAAATATACACATTTAAAAATTAAATTAAATTTTACTGCTCACCAAAACAAATCAAAGGTGGGAACAATCCACTCCCTCTTTTGCTGACTTCACAGATGCTTCTACTCTGTGTTTTCCTCTCCTTGAAGCTGGCAGACCAGACCCTAGGCATCCTTTCAAAGTGCATTATGTACAGCCTGGTCTTAGGTGAGGAAAAGCCCGTTAACCAAGAGCCAGCATGTACCATGCAGCAGTAAACTAGTTCCTTCCATGCCTGCTGCACTGTTCATCTGCCATTCTGTTATAAGGTACTACGTTTCACTGTCTGGTAGAAAGTAAGACAGATCCCTAATTTAAGAAATTTACAACAGGATGTAGGCTGGAAAGGTGTGGATATAAAGAAAGTAGATTGGATCCAAACTAATTCAATTATGCACTGCATATAAATCACTTGATGTCTTTTCCATGCAGTAGAAGTTCTGTATCTGAAAAAGTGCAAAAGCAGCTGGCAGTGTGGCCCACAGGGCACGCTGATCTGTTGTGAGTGTGGGTGTGTGCTCATTCTGCTGTCAGAGCTGCACAGAAGAGCTGCTGGCCCCGTTAATTCTGTGACCTGATGTGCTGTTCCCTCCTTTCCACTTACGATTACTACTTTCTTTTATTTTTTTCTTCTTATTATTTAGTGTTTTTTAAAGGTTAGGGGTTTTCCCCACTTTCTTTTGCTCATGGAAGAAAAATATGGTAATACTGAGCTGAGTGTCACTTCAGGTCCTAGAGCAGTTTGCCTTCTTATAGCAGGGACAGAAGTAAATACTCTTAACAAATGTAGGAAGTTCCCTGTTTTGCAAAAGGGCCATTTGAAAGGCTCACTTGTAAGATATTTCCCTGTGAAAGCAGCATTGTTAAAAGACTGGAGTTGGTTCTCACTCTAGCAGAAGGACACAAACCCACATTAAAACTGAGACCCTACATTTTCGTAACTGACGGTGCGGTGATGTAGTGACATAGTAACGGCATGATTCAGGAGATGCATACATACTGTGACTATCACAGCATGCACTGGAGGGCAATGTGCTCGCAAATGTATAGGCTTTAGGCTGTATTCTGGGTTGGCTAGCTTTTTGTGAACCAGCGGAGAGCCCGCATGCTACATAAAATATGATATTTATTAGCAACTGTGTTCCAGGCTCGCCCTTTGGATTCCAGGTGAATACCTCCCTGTCATATCCATGGCAGCCGTAGGCCAGCCAGGCCTGCAGAAGATTAAGTAGCTCTGGAAATAATCTTGCTCATCAGGTGTCATCTTTTTGTATGGAGGGTGAGTGGACTTTTTATATAGAAGGAACATTCACAAGTCAGGTGTTCGTAACCTAGAGAATGTGTAAGTAAATATTTTACATAGCCAGTATTATGAAACTTAACTGTGCTTTTGTATTTGCTGTCCCAGCAAAAGCACTAAATCATGTTCTTTTCAATAACTTGTGGTCCCCAGTGTTCATCCTGGAAAAGCTGCCATCCCCCTCTTTTAAGGGATGATATAGGCTCAGCGGGTTCTCACTTAGCAGGGCTTTGTTTGTTTGTTTGTTTGTTTGTTTGTTACCATAACCCTTTACATTTAAGTGGTAGTGTCTGTGGACTGTTCAAGTGTCAAGGTACTGTATTTGATTTAATTCTCATGAACAAAGCCTAATGTTTTGGTTGACAGTCTTTTTTACCAGGACAAATTTCTGGTAGTTTCTGCTGCTTATCATTTAAGGTGAGTTTGGTTTGTTTGTTTACTTGCTTGTTTTGTAGAATAGCATAGCAATGCCAGTGCTTCTTGTCACATACTTATTTCAGTAAACCAAAATAGAACAATTAATGGAGACTGAAATGAGCCTTTATTTCTTACTACTGTAGATGCTGTGCTAGCCTTCCATGTTGTATCTCCTCAGCTCCCTTCATCTTTGGTGGAAAAACCCTTCTTCCTCTTACCTAATCTCTGTCATATTTTCTTTCCCTGCAGCCTGGCCCATGGAACAGGTGCCTCATTAAGGCTGTGAGTTAATGTTGGGTAAACTCTAGCAGCGATGACGAGAAAAGAAAGCTATGTTGAGGCTGATAGAAGTTGGACAAAGGCGCACTTCACCTCTGTTTGCTCAAGCTCTGAGTGTTAGATATGCTCCTTTTGTAGAAGAGGCTGCGTTGTGGCAGGAGGAGCCATTTGCTTTTTCAGGGAATTGCTTTGGTTCCATATTCTAAAGCATGAGTCACGGATGTTTTTATGATTACACATCCCTCCTAGCATATGAGGAATAAACTAGAGAAAAGGAAGTTAAGAGAAAACAGAAGTGTGAATAACTGTTAATGGTGCTGTCTCTGGCTCCGTTCCGTCTGCCATTTCATCATACATAAAGAGTAGGTCAGAGATTTCTTTCCTGGCAAATAAGTGGCAACATATGTTTGAAACAGCAAATGGAAACTATAGAGGAAAGATGGCAGGCATATGGCAACAGGAAGGCCAGGGAAAATTTGTTGCCCCAGTGTTAGCTACCTAATTGCTATGCTTTTCTCAGAGGTTCTGTTTTACTTTTAAAAGCCTGAATGCCCCATTCGTACAGCATTTCTCTGTGTGAAATGTGTTCTTTCTAGTTGGGGTGGAGGTTGCTTACATGTCTCTTCATGAACTGCAGTCACCTTAATCCTTAAGTGTCACACTGAGTCCTTGAGTAAGAAGTTCCCAAAAGATAGACCCCTGTTAGGAGTGCTTTATTTGTAGTCACAAATTCCAGAAGTTAGCACTAAGTTCTGGCCAGCCCATTCTCAACTATGTGTGGCCCACAAGCTAAGCTGTGTGTGTGTGTGTGTGTATGTATGTATGTATGTATGTATGTATGTATGTATGTATGTAAATATATAATTATGTAAGGCTATATATAATTATATGTGAATAAATATATATTTATATAAATTTCTATACAGTTTTAGATAGAATAAAATTGAAAAATTATTTAATGATCTGTGATACTGGAAGGTAGTAGTGGATTTGCAGTTCATTAATAATGGACCCCTTTTGCCTGTGAACCAGAAACTGAAACTGAGAAACTTTGGTTACTGGTCAGAAAAGTGGGATCTGGGTACTGGCCCTGGGTGGAGACATTCTAAGTCATCTAAATGCACACACTATACTGTCCAGCCTGAGGCATCCTGGAAGGAACAAGGAGGTACTGTTGTCCTCTGTCTTACACTCAAATACAGATGCTTTTATGCACATGACTAGAGAACCTCTCTCAGGAAAGCTGTGTGTTCTAGAGACTTTAGAGAAACAGTACTGAGCCTGCATAGATCTGTTGGCCAGCATAGCGATCTCTTGAGTCACTGTCCACTCTCACCCCATGAGGGTTTCATATTTCTCTCTGATAACCTTGTCTGTCTTCCTAACTACGTGCTCTGTGTCACATTTGAATTCTTCCTGCAGCTACCACAAGAAAAGGGAATGGGGAAGTCAAAGCAAAATCCTGCTAACAGTACTTTATTAAAGTAGTGAAAACAGAGCAAATACCAAAAAAAAAAAAAAAAAAAAAAAAAAAAAACAGTCCTCAAAATGACTGTAGAAGAGAGAAATGACCCACAAATTACTATATTCAGGGAGGCTCTATTCAAATAGTGTTTCAAAAGACTATTTATGGTTTTATGATTGTCGTCGCACCTAAACCTTTGCTATGCAGAGTTCCAGATTCTACAAGGTACCTAAGAACACAGGTTTCACAAAATATTGTACCCCCCACCTCACCCCAACATACACAAAAGGAAGCTGAGGCCCATTTCCAGTCATCTGTCAGACATGACAAATAGAAAATGTTTTAAAATGTGATTGTAATTTATAGAGAAAAGTGCTAGAAAGATACATGATGATTTGCTTCTAAAAGTAAGTTTCTTTTTCCTTTTTAAAAAATTTTTGTGCAGAAAGGACTGTGGTAAAGACCATTTATGAATGTTCTGTCTCTTAAGATCTAGTGACATTTAATTTTAGTTTTAGTAAAACTTGACTGCTTTATTTAAAACTTGCCAGTTGTAGGGAAAATTCACTAGGTATTATTGTTGGTTAGGGTCCTTTCAAAGACAATGCTATTAGCACCATTGAAGGACTCACTCAGACTAATACTGTGTAAACTCAATAGGCATATAACTAGCTGTGATTTATGGCAGTGCTGGGGAACCCCAACTCTGCCTGCTGTCTTCCCCCCCCCGTTATGGTTATTAGTTTAAACGGTGTGTTTTACTGTTATGCCTTAAAAATAAATATGTGTAGTTACAAATTTGTGAAAGGCCTCACTAATTTCTGTAGCTAGGCCACTGCCAAATTTTTAGGGCCCACAAGCTAAGACTAGTTTTTAAGTTTGCAGATACTTAAAAAAAAAAACAAAAACAAACATTTTACCCCATCATACATGACCATTATATAAAAAGCAAATTTCAAGGTCAAAATTGCAAAGAATAGAGCTACACTCCTTTATTTACTTGTCACCTGGCCCCTTCTCTGCTGCTACAACAGAGCTGACAGCTGCACTAAAAACCATGTGGCTCACAGAGCCTAAGCTGTTTCCTACCTGCTCCTTATAGAACAGTTTGCCGAGCTGTTCTCTGATTCAGGTAATGACTGTGTACAATGAATAGCATACCTATAATACATGGCCATAAATAAATATAGTTCAAAACAAAACAATAAACAACCTAAAGTTTAGACTTATGTATTTCAGTGAATTTATGTTCATTTACCTGACATCAGAATTTGAATTTTCTGTTTTTTTTTTAAAGAATTTGAGTAGTCTGTATTTTCTAAAAGCTAATATTATTGCCAAGACAATAGAATAATAAACAAACAGAATATTTTATTTTATTATTTATTTTGGGGGTATACGAAGACAGCAATGTAGTTTAGGAAAATTTTGTACACTAAAAGCTGAAAACCAAACTTGTTGCAGACTTTCAGGAAGCAGTGAGATTCTGTACTAGGTTCTTCAGTTTCTGCTTTCTCTGTCATAGCCCTTTCCTACCTCCCTCAAAGTGGACTCCTGGGATTTCAGAGATCTCTGTTTTGAGCCCTCACTGGAGAGGACATTCTATAATGTGTAAAAGTTGAGCAAATACTCATGCATGTCTAGTATTCTTGCTTAAATAGTTGCTTGTGCTTCTAATCACTATGACTAATTAAAAACAGAATGTATTTGTTTTTGTTTTAATGTGACTTAGATGGTCATATAAGAATATCCAGAAAGGACTGGAGAGATGGCTCAGTTGGCATAGTGCTTGCCAAATGCAAGCATGAGGATGAGAGTTTGAGTCTCTGAGCAAGGTGGCATGTGTCTAATCCCAGCGCTGGTGAGAAGGGAGACAGGCAGATCCCTGAAGCTCGTGGAGCGTTGGCTTCAGAGAGGGACCCATGTTATAAAATAAGATGGACAGTGATTGAAATATCCTCAGAAAGTGAAGTTAAAAGACACTGTTCTTGAGACACTGCGTCTCAAGAGCTCATAGAAATTTATGTGCAATTTGAACTATTTTTTTTCTAGATAACTAGTAATACTAGTGCAAGTCAGATTGCTACTGCAATTTCATGTCAACCAAGAAAGCCTGAATATACATACTAAAAAAAGGTATGCACTCCTTTTTTCACAACAGCTATAGTGAATATGCTTTTGATTATATTTGATAGGGGTTTTTATGTGTTCATTTCTTTAGACGCTGAAACTGAAAAGTCATTTCTTTTCATCTAAAAATATCTTTTAAAAGAAAATAATGTCTGATATTTGTTAATCTCTATTTACATCACTTATTTTAAACAGAACATTTGATTATAGTTTGAAAAGCTCATTTTTTATTTCCTTTATCACATGATTATATTTTAAGGGCGTTTTGGTTATTTTGTAACACATACTTTAAGCTTAATAAGCATTATTAATGCACTAGACTTAAAAGTAAAAATTACATATTTTAAAATCATTGGAAATACTCCCCCTAATTCTTTTTACAAAGTTTTCCGTGAATTAAGTTGATTACACAATTTAAATGACCAAAAGCAATTTCATGTACAGATTTTGTGTTTGTGACTATTGCCATTCCCCTAGTACTTTCCTCACTTCTGTTGTATGTTTCCACAAACTCTGTCTAAGGCAAAGTATGAGGACTTACACATGAAATGTACTGTTTCTGAAACTGAAGGGCAGACATTTAGACTCCCACCTGCTCCTTGATTGTGACTTTACAGATTACATCCCACAACCCAAGTTAAATACTTCAGTCGTGGACAGAGAAATCTTGAGTTATTTGCATCCAAGTTGTATAATCTCTTTGTATTTCCGTTTTGCCATTTAATTTGAGGGTACTGGGGTGTACTTTCCTTGTAGACTGTTGTATGAATTAAATGAGGCATATAGCATCTAGCTGCTTAACATTAGCTAGCTCTCATGAACCTCCTCATCAGACCTTGCTATACACTGGGATTCCCTGGAGAGCTCGCATTAGCGTTCATGACTACATCTCTGGATTCTGACCTGGCTCCTCAATACAGGACTCCTGGTGACTTCAGTGTACAAAGCAGTTTCAGAACCACCGGTCCACAGGGAAGTAAACTTGCCCTTGATTAGGTCCTCAAACATTCTTGAAGGCGTGAGGTATGCAGGTAGGAGAGTCTAGACTCTGCAGTAGCTAGGAGTTCAAATTCAAGTCAGTCCGGTTTTTGTGTTGAAATTGTGAGCGCATGCAGGAATAATGAGTGGGAATGCTGGGTGGTACTGGGTTTGAGATTTGCCTCTGTATACTGTCTAGTAACATGTTGTAAAGAGTAAACACTCTGATGAGCTTTAACATTGCTTTAGGGACTGGGTTTCAAAGATTATTAAAACTTTCCCAGAAGGTGGTGTTGGGAAAAGAGAATGGCTCCTAATTAGAGTAGAATAGTGTTTTCCTTTGGGGCTGCATTCTAACTGCTTTCTGAAAAGAGTAGCCCTGTTTTACTAAACTGTTTAGGGAAAATGGCATTTCTTTCAAATGTTTAGGTTCTCTTTCTCAGAAGATTAATGCCAAATCCTCAAAAATGTAGTGACAAGCAATGACTCATTCGAGCTCATGTCAAAACAATGTGCTGTTGTAATTTTCCTGTCCCTGGAGAAGCTATTAAACACTAAACTAAATGCCTCAGAGTGAAACTGATTGAGTGTTTTAAATTATGTACTTTTGCTTGGCTATTAGCCAGAAGTTCATAGGGAAATCTCACTGTACATCAAGACCTATGATTTAAGCTGACAGTAGTATGACAGTTTAGAAAGAGCAAATAACAGCAGTGTGTTCTGAAGCTAAGAAAGAAATCTGTTTCTTTGTATGTTTACTTATGTCACTCTGCGTGACAGGATGCATCTATTGAGTTTTCTCTGAATTATCTTGTTGATGAATCTTGTTGATAGATTCCAGCCCGGATAAGAACAAGCTTCAACATACACTTTAAAATACACACACACACACACACACACACACACACACACACACACACACGATACGTACTTATTTCCATATAAGTAACAGCACATATGTTCACAGTAGAGCTCAGCACAGTGTTGCACAGGTATACAAAATGTGTGTTATTGATAATAATGTTAAAGGTGTCTTTTCCACTAATGTCCCGAGCACTATCTGCTAGTACTATATAGGCCTGTAAGAGTCCTTTGCCAGCTACAATTAATTTTTTAGGAACAAAATTCTTAAATGATTATGCTACCTTCACTAACCTAAGCAATCAGAGGGAGTGCGTACTTTTTGGATTTTTCAAAACAAGGGTTCTCTGTGTATTCCTGGTTGTCCTGGAACTCACTCTGTAGACAGGCTGGTCTCTAACTGGAACTAAGAGATCTGCCTGCCTCTGCCTCCCGAGTGCTGGGATTAAAGATGTGAATCACAGTCTTCACGCTTAGATTAGACATTTTAAAATATTTATCAGAATAAATGACTTGGTTTGTTTGTTTTGAGACAGGGTTTCTCTTTGTAGCCTTGGCTGTCCTGGGCTCACTTTGTAGACCAGGCTGGCCTTGAACTCACAGGGATCCACCTGCCTCTGCCTTCCTGAGTTCTGGGATTACAGGTGTGCACCACCGTGACTAGCTATAAATGACTCTTAATATCAGTTCCCAGGACATTTTCAGTACTGTGTAGCAGCATGCTGTTCAAATAGGACTTTAGGGCTTGGTCTCCTAAACACAGGGCGGTAAAGGGAGGCGGGCTAAGGCTCCTCAGCAGTTTATACCATATTATGCAAGAAAAGATAGGAACTCCATAGATGGGTCTTGAATTGAATAGTCTCAGATACTCACACACTCATTCTTTTGAAAGAATCAGTTCAATGAGAGGTAGTGAAAATGAGATACACTTTAGCTAATTCTAGGTAGCATTGTTCCGCTCCCGTTCCTCACAAAGCTATCCTGACTGTACCAGCGTTCATTAGCCAGCTATTCTAAGACGGAAAGTTGTGTGGAAAGTGCTTACACGAAATATTCCTGAAAACTTATTTTGATGGAGAGAAGAAATCTTGGACCACATTCCACTGCCAGGAAGAAATTGGACAACTGAAAGGGTTAGCAAGTCAACAAAATTCTTGTCTGGAACAGATTCATACTAAATGCAAAACATTATTTGTGATTACAAATATGTTACTTTCACATGTTATGTTCTTGGAATCTCTCTGTCCCGAAAGTTTTAACAAAGTTTGGAGTTCTCACACATGTATAAACAGAATGAAATAAGGTGACTTCCATGGGAAGGCAGTTAAAGAATTGGAAAAACTGGAGGTGGAAAAATGGGTATGATTAAAATCTATTGATTATAAGCATTGTGACAGGGGAAACAAAATCTTGATCATGTAAGTCCAAATCAGCTAGAATCCTATGGCTTCTGGTTGTATTAAGTGTTTCCATTTCCCCATCTGTGCAGGAAGTTCTTTTGCCCACAAACCAGCGTCATCTCATGACTGAGGGCACAAACATGGCCGTGTGGTGTGTCACCTCCCTCCCTACCCATTTCCAGTTGATCCCTAAGCAGCTTATGCACATTCTCAAGCGTTAGTTTCTCAGCCCATAAAACTTTGCTGATAAACATACTTAGAGTTATTTTGAAAGAAAAAATAGTAATAAGTTGCCTCCTCTCCTCCCTTCCACTCCACCCTCCCCTCTGTGTATATACATACAAATATAAATCCAAACGTGTAGGTGTTCAGTTTTAAAGTATTAGTCATATTGGTTTGGTAGGCTTAGAAAAATTGTAATTAGTTGGTGAGTGTAAAATTTTCATGCATCTACATAGGTTTCTATGTGTAACACCCTTTGTAGATAACATGAGAAAAGAGACCCTTGATTAATTGGAGCAGTGGTCTGACATCCCCAAAAAAGGATGTTCTTGCAAAAACAAAACAAAGCAAACATCAACAAAAAACTAAGGTGCTTCACACAGAAAAATTGCATAAAAACTCTTCCAGATTGAAAGAATGATGAAGGTCCCCTGCTGTTTCACTTACTTATACTAATTTGTCATAAATGAACAAATCTTCATTTGGTAATAGAAAAATAATGGCCTCAAGAAAGAAAAAAAAAAAAACAAACAACAATAACAAAAAAAACAAGCCTGAGCTAATTGAGTTAAGCAAGATCCTTGGCCAGGAAAAGTAACAGGAGATATGCATCTTGTTTTCCTAAGCAAATGCTCTTATTTCAAAATCTAACTGGCCCTTAATTTGCTTACCTGCTTTGAGCCGCCCAGCTTTCAGACCAGAGCTTCCACTCCTGGCAGCAGTGAGTGTGGCAAATGGTATTGTTGTTGTTGCTCTTAATGCTAAGTATGTGGTTTTTATTCTCACAGTAAACAAAGGTCTGCTGGGTCAGTAAACCATACTGTTTCATCATTAGAATGTGCTTATTTTGTTATTTTCACCATCTGTAGTTTAGTGCCTAATCTTAGAACAGATCTTTCAATGGGGAGAGAAGAACATTGTTTTCCAATCTAGTATTTGTAACCACTTCAGGTAATTTTACCTTCATGGTAAGGGTTGTTAGTTTTGTTTCTATAAGGCAGTATTTTAGGTGCTGGAATTATTGAATGGCTAAATTTAAATATAGCCTTTAAAATATAGTCAATATACTACTATAAAGTAGGACATTCTATTAATATAAGTAGTGTAACCTTCTGAATATATGTATATTTGCTTGTTTGTTTGTTTGTTTTTGTTTTTTGAGACAGGGTTTCTCTGTGTAGCCTTGACTGTCCTGGACTCATTTTGTAGACCAGGCTGGCCTCGAACTCACAGCGATCCACCTGCCTCTGCCTCTTGAGTGCTGGGATTAAAGGCATGCACCCCCACACCCGGCTAACCTTCTAAATATTAATTTTTGTTAACTGCCTATCTTCTTGCTATTCCAGGCCCAGGCCACAGTTTATTTCATATTTAAATTTCTTTCTTCTTGTGATCATGTACTGGTTTTTAGTTAAGCCTGTGTCCATGTTTCAGCTTTCCTTCCCTGTAGTCACCACCTCCCCCTTGGCCTCCCACATCCACTGGTCTTCTCCAGGACTTGGTTCTATTCGTCATGTCTGGTTTCAACGTCTGCCTGAAAATCTTCAGTCACACTTGTTCCTTTCCCTTCAATTTCACTGCTTCCACAAGTGACTGACTCCTGTCTTCCTTTCCAAATCCCTGGCAAATCTCTTCAAAGAACAGTACTGCGTTCATTGTGTCGACATCTTTACCAGCCTCCTTGGATGGACGTCTGGACTCACTGCTTCCCAGCATGATGATACTGCAGCAATCTGGTGGGTAACTTCATTATCACATCTAACAGGTTCTTTTTGACATCCTTGTCCCTTGAGAGCCATTTACACAGCTGACTGCCTTCCCGGTCCTTAAGGTTTTTTGTTTTGTTTGTTTGTTTTGGCTTCCAAGGCACTGATCTCTCTTAATCCTATCTTATAGAGAAGTCTTTCCTTAACAAACACAGGTTTCTCCAGACCCCCTGTCTCATATAATATTCTTTTTTTTTCATATAATATTCTTTTCTAACTTCATAAACACTGGCCTCTCCAAATTCTCTGCCTCACAGATTATTTTTTAATTTCTTGTTCTCTGAATATAGGCTCCTGCCACCAGCACAATCCAGTCATCTGTTCTCTACCCTACTGCCCATGTCGTGCCCTCCTCCACAATGTTTCAGCTTTACCATATCTTTATCATTAGCTTCACTCACCCAAGTTCTGCCTCACCTGTGTGTGCACATCCTCCTGGATGCCTCCACCACAACACTCCAAAGCTAGACTCACCTGCCCCTCCACATCTTCCAGTTGCTGTTAGAACCAGTCATGTGAGCACTGCTCAGAACTGTTGAGTTCAGTCAACTCTTTATAGTACAATTTTAGGATACGTAGCATAGCCTCATATTTTTTTTTCACTTTCTAGTTTCTGTCTACTTCCTTTTTTGGAAGTAACCACCATTTTGACCTTTGCTACCTTAGATTATTTCTGTCTATTTTGGATAGAACATCAGTGGCCTCATAGTAATGGAATGATGTGTCTATAAATAGAATTTACAGTCTCTAGAAATGTATGCAAGTTCTACTTGCTCACCTCCTCTCAACATTTAGTAATGTCTTTTTTGAGACAAGGTCTCATTTTTCAGTTCAGGTTGGAATTCACTAGCCCAGGCTACCCTGGTATTCTTGCGCCTGAGATTACTAGGTGCTTCAATTACAGATATGAGACACAACATCTGGATCACAGTGTTCATTTTGATTTAGTCTTTCTGGTAAGGCTGAGTAGGATTTGGGGTTTTGGTTTGGATTTTAGTGGTTCGAGTTGGGTTCAATTTTTCTGTTTGCAGTGCTGGGATAGGACCCACTGCTTTGTAAATGCAAAGCAAGCACTCTAGTATTGCAGAGCTATTACCATCAGCCCATAAGTTAATGTTAATGCATATTTCCCTAAGAATTAACAATGTTGAGCTCACTGTCCACATCCTTTTTTTTTCATCCATTTCACTTTATTTTTTTAAATTAATTTATTCTTGTTACATCTCAATGGTTATCCCATCCCTTGTATCCTCCCATTATTCCTTCCCTCCCATTTTCCCCTTACTCCCCTCCCCTATGACTGTGCCTGAGGGGGACTTCCTCCCCCTCTATAGGCTCAGAGGGTATCAAGTCTCTTCTTGGTAGCCTGCTATCCTTCCTCTGAGTGCCACCAGGTCTCCCCCTCCAGGGGACATGGTCGAATATGAGGCACCAGAGTTCATGTGAAAGTCAAACCCCACTCCCCACTCAACTGTGGAGAATGTTCTGTCCATTGGCTAGATCTGGGTAGGGGTTTGAAGTTTACAGCCTGTATTGTCCTTGGCTGGTGCCATAGTTTGAGCGGGACCCCTGGGCCCAAATCTGCCTATCATAATGTTCTTCTTGTAGGTTTCTAGGACCCTCTGGATTCTTCTACTTTGCTATTCTCTCATCTAGAGTCCCAATAGGATGTCGTTCCCTCTGTCCCAGTTTCCTGGTAAGTGAAGACTTTCATGGGACATACCCCTTGGGCTAGTCACACCCTTATTTGAATATCCTCTTTCATAAAGCACCTCTTCAAATGTTTGCTTTTTTGGTATTAGGTTATTGGTCCTGTTACTGTTGTTATTGCTTTGTGAGTGCTGCTTACATATTCTGAGTTTTTTGTTGGTTGTTTCAAATAGATTATCTTTCCCCAATCTGTGGTTTGTCTTTTCATCTTATTTTTGTATTTTTATTAAACAGAATTTACTAATTTTAATGAAGTCTGCTTTTCAATCTCTTGTAATCTCTTGTTTTTTATCCTTTTCAAGAAATATTGACCTTCAAGTTTATAAAGATAAAATTAAGATATGAGATCTGGTTTGAGATATGGTTCAGTAGGTCAAGGTTTGCTGCCAAGCTTACTAACCTGGGCCTCCCATGGTAGAAATAGGGAACAGTTTCTACAAGTTTGTTGGATCCATTAGACACTATACTGTGGCATGTATACCCCATCCACAAATACCACCTCCATATAATAATAATAATAATAATAATATTATTATTATTATTATTATTATTATTATTATTATTATTATTACACTGTAGTAAATCTTGCAATACAGAAAGCTTAAGAGGCACTAAGATTACAGTTGACTTAGTTACACTTAACCATCAACTGTCTGCTTCCCACTATGACTGGCCAAACATTTCCTACTCTTCATACTTTGAGAAGTTGTTAAGTGAATTTGGGTTAGAGCCATGGATGTAGAGAAAGATATTGCTCTCTTACTTGAAGGCAAGATACCTTTTGTAAAATTTGCCCTTTCCCCTCATTTTTTATATCCCTACCTTAAAAGTCTCTCTCTCTCTCTCTCAATTAATTATTTCTCTCTCTCTCTCTTTTTTTTTTTTTTTTTCCTTAAGTTCCAGTTCTTTTTTTTTTTTTTTTCTCTTTTATAGTACATCCTGACCACAGTTTCCTGTCCCTCTACTCTTGCCACTCCCCACACATACCTCTCCTCTCCCACAGATCCACTCTTCTGTTTCTCTTCAGAAAAGAGCAGGCTTCCCAGGGATATGAACCAAACACCATAACAAGTTACAATAAGACTAGGCACAAACCCTCATATCAGAGCTTGGCAAGGCAACCCAACAGAAGGAAATGGGTCCCTAGAGCAGGCGAAAGAGTCAGAGACACTCCAACTCCTACTGTTAGGAGTCCCACAAAAACACCAAGGTAATATACAACCTTGTCTAACATAAAAGTCATTTCTCCTAACCCTAACAACAAGAAAACCATATGCACTTGTTAGTTTATAGTGTAAGTATTCCTTCAACTCAGATCTATTGTGTTTGCTTCTTGCCTTTCTGTTTTTGTGCTACTGAAATGCATCTCTGCTACCTACAGCGTTCTTAATTTCACATTCACAGCTCTTTGTTCTTTGACCACTGTTACATTGCAACCATTGATTTTACTATTTTTCTACATTACCTATACTTAAGTGTAAGCATACTCCCCTTTGTTCTCTGATTTTGGTTGTAGTGTTTTGTCTTAATGTCCTTCCTTTATGCCATTGCCGATCTGTAATGATTTCTGTTTCTCTTTCTCTTGTTTTTCTGTCTATTTGAACTGTGCCTGTCTTTCTAGATGCAGCTCAAATGCTACCTTTTCACAGAGGCATATTTCTGATCCTGTAATCAATGATGACATCATTTTCCATTACCCAAATGCTTTCCTGCCTTTCAGGGCAGAGGTCATATATGTGGGTTTAGTGCCTTACATGTGGAAGGCACTCAGTAAATAGTTTGAAATAAATGGATACATGAACTACACACATGAATTTTTCAGAAGCTTAAACTTTATATTGAATATTAATAAATGTTGATCTGGTCCTGCGAGAACACGGCCGGGGTTTAGGCTCTCTCTACCTTGGTTCCCATGCCTTCTGCCTGGGTCAAGTTCTGAGCTAACAGTTGTTGCTCAGCAGATTTTCTGTTGTAGTATCATGTTCCTCTTCTCTAACATTGCTCCTGCGGTGGTGTGTCTTAATACTAGCTGCTGGCGCATTATGGCCGTCACCTCGTTTGACCCTGCAGTAACAAGACCTTCTTGACCATTATGGAGTGAGGTTTGTGTGGAATGAGAAATTCTACTTCTATTCCGGGCAGATGATTTGACTTAGACAACTATTTGACAACTGGCTTCACTCGTGTTCTCTTGGCATCTTGAAAGAACATCTGAACCATACTTGAAATGCCCTTGTGCTGGTACCTCTGACCACCATAACCAGGAATCTGCTTGATCATGTTTAAGAGTTGGCCCAGAAATCTGCATTTCTAAATATCTCTCTGGGCAAACAGTGATGATCACCCAGGTTGAGGAACCCCTTCCTGCACAGAAAGGGTTAAAAACTTAGATTTAGGAATTGGACCATACGCCTCCTTTCCTTCACAGTGGCTCACAGTGTGACCTTGAGCAGGTCACTGATGGTCTTCAGAATGACTGTGTGAGTATTCTGTGGACAATAATAGTACCTGCTTCAGAGGATTACGCTGAGGATAAATGAGGCAACTCATCTCAGAGCCTAGGGGTGTTTGAAGGTAACTGTAACTGTTGCTGTTTCCACTGTTCAACTAGCTTTCCAGTTCTTCGTAAGGGCTCTTTGTGTTGTTTTTGTATAAAGTATGAAAAATAGAACCTACCATATCTACAACAAACAAATCTCATTATTTCCTTGGTGTCCCCCCTGCCAGGAGATTTTACTGTGGTGTTTGAGTTGGTCTTCTGCCGCAGCCTCATACGTGTAAGAAGCACAGTGCAAGTGCAAGAGCTCGCGCATGCGCATGCATCTGAACCATTGCCCTCCCTCCCTCCTCTTCCAAAGTGCTTAGGTTATAGGCATAAGGTATGCTCAGAGCTGGGGATGGAAGCCAGGCCACACATGCTAAGCAAGCACACCACCAGCTGAGCTGTGTCCTAGCCCCTAATGCTCTGTGTGAGAGCCTCTGAGCCTCTTTCCTCTATACTTTCAAAACTGATAATGGAAGACTGTTCCTGTGTGTCACAGGACCATTGCAGAGAACTGTTTACCTGCAGAATTTAGGAAGCCAGTGCTCTAACTAAGGCAGCATTTCCAGAGCAAGATGATGGTGAAAGTGGCATAGTTTGGGGAGCAGGGATTTAAAGCCTGGATGAAAAGAATACTGAGCCACCTATTTGACTCTTGAGCGTCTTCTTGTGAAATGACTTCCTTACCTGCCTCAACATCGAACACAGGATGAAGAGAGGCGCTTGGAGCTAGGGTTGGGTGTGGTATGAAGCCTACAAAATAAACTTGTTTCCTATTTGTGTGTGTGCGTGGCTTATATGCACACTTGTGTGATTGTGGACATCATGAATGGCTGGTTTGGAGCCTTTGACAGGAAGAAGTGGGCTGGAGGCAAGGAAAGTCACCAGTATCAAAGTTTTCAGACCACTCAGTTGTCCCCTAATTATATGTGAGGCATTCGCCCTCAGGAGTAACAGTAAATAAGGAAATATCAGTGTGGAGCAGAAATGTGAACTGACAACTGGAGCATCATTTCTTTAGGTGAAGCAGACATCTCCAACGGCAAGAGAAAGAGAATGGGGTGGATATATTGAAGAGTCTTGTTTGTACAAAGAAGTAATGATATGATAGCAGTGGGCTGTTAAAAGAGAAACTTCTAACATTTTGATCCACCTTGTCAGTCATCTGATAGGTTAAAAAGTCCAAGATAAAAACACTGCAAGCTTTAGCTAGTTACAGTTGCTATCAGGTCAGTTAATTTAGATGCTGTTGGTGTGTATTTTTACCACATTTTTATGCCATTTGCATTCAACTGCCTATTGAATTCTCAGATTGCCTGCAAAGTAGGTGATGAGGGTCTTGGTCTGCAGCCCCTTCCTGTTCTTTCACTGCAGTGAACCCTTCAGACTCAGAGTTCATTTATCATTGTCAACAAGAGCTGTCGTCATCCAACCAGAGTGATGGAGAAATTTTAGTTCTTTGGGCAAGAAGTCTATTGAGAACTGAGATTTTAATTAAGAATGAGGGCGATTAGTTAATAGTAAAAGGCTTCAGTTTCAGATCAGCTTACCTTAATTGCTCTTTATGGTATTAAATGGTCTTAGCTATCCAGATTCCATGGACTTTTTAATAGAGTTTGTTTATATATAATTTCTGTTATTTAACTCAGATGAACTTAAATCTAGTCTTAAAAACCTGTATGGATTTCACAGCTCACAGAGGATTAAAGGCTATAAAAATTCAAATAACTTCATCCAGTGAGCATGTTTACCTTAATGTGTCATCAAACTTCTCAGTTTTCTAGTTAAAAAACCAGTTTGGAATAGACTGACTCACACTGTGGACTGATAGAATGCCAGCATAGAATTCTCCCAGCAAACACAATGCAGAAACAGAGCTTTGAGAGCTCTTAGAGGTGAGTGCCCAAATTGTTGCCTTTAGTAGTCCCAGATAAGCTTTGGGCAGCAAAGTAGAGCACAAGACTGTTGTGTCCATTTTGCAGATAGAATCCATGTCACTCTTTTCCATCAAATTGTCCAGCAAACTTGGAGTCAAACTCAAAGTTTGGGCAAAGACAGGATAATAGCTAAGTGAGATTAGCTGGGTTGCTCTTTTTGAGGATGGGGGATGGAGATTGGAAGGCCTCCTTGGCAGAGCTTGGACACATTTAAAATAAATAGATGCTCCTGTCCTTTTTGGTTTTCGTTAGGTTATATTTCATTGCCATTTGCTCACATGTTGCTGTAATTAGCTAATTTTAGGCCAGGCAAAAAGGATTAGGTAGCATATTACAACAGCTCCCTTTTTATGATTTAGGATAAAATGAGATTTAATTTTCCATTTGCTTCAGCCAAATGGAAATGTATTTCTCCAATCTCATTTTGCTCTAAAAGACTTTATCAGGAAGTTGTACAGGAACGTGATGGCATACTTGGAATCCTTATTAAAGAGCTCTGGTTAAAATAGTGTTCTGCTATTTAATCTTGTTATTGTTAGTATTCTTAGATTCTCCCCAACTTTGGCTTTAGACACTTACCAGGCAGTTATGTGGATTGAGACTTTTCTGCATGGTATGAGTTCAGAATAAAGAGGAGAATCTGGCTTGTGGCATACAACCTAACATATATCCATCCTCAAGAGACACAGTATTTCACTAGTTATCTTCCTTACTTCCTTTGTATCTGGGCATTTAATTTCTGCCAGCTAAATGCCTTGAAGCTAATCCCTGGGTGCCAGGAAGCCTTCACACTCACTCCTTAAGAACTAATCATTGCTTCTAAACCAGCCCTTCCCACAGAGGACACCTAATCCATGTGCATATCAGACATTTACATTAAGATCCTAACAGTAGCTAAATTAGTTATGAAATGGCAGTGATTAATTTTGTGGGTGGGGGTCACTACAGCATGAGGAACTGTCTTAAAGGGTCTCGACATTAGGGTGAAGAACCACTCCTATAAATTCGTTAGAATTTATCAGTAAGCTCTTTCCACTCCTCTCCCTTCACTTCTCCACTTTTTCTCTTCTCTTCCCTTCATACCTCTTCCCACCTCTCTTGAACTCTTTCATCTCTTCCCTCTTCTCCTTCCCTCCCTCCCTCCCTCCCTCTCTATTACTGCCTTCCTTCCTGCAGGGCCACTTGTATACCAGGCTGAGCTCACTGCATAGCCCATGATGGCCTTACACTGATTCCCCTGCATGCCTCTTCCTCCTAAGTGCTAATATTTCCATTTTGTTCACAGTGCTCTGTTTATGTGGTGCTGGGGAAGGACCCCAGGGCCTCATGCTTGTTGGACACAGCATCTGCCAACTGAGCTACATTCCCAGCCCAGTAAGGGTTCTTTTGAAATACACACCCACAGAACAATTAACATAAAATGTGAGAAATAATTCTGTAGGATCATGTATTCTGCATAACATTCAAATTTCCCTTTCCTTTCTCCCAAGCAGGTGCAGTGTTTGCATGCCTATAATCCTAGCAATCAGACAATAGCTCAAGTCAAGTCTGCTGCATAATGAGGCCTTGTCAGAAAAAAAAAAAAGATTTAAATAGTTTATGCACTGAACTTTGTGGGAATGTCTAAATTTATTTACCATCATATATCCCCTCACTATTTGCCCCTTGTGTTTATTAATGAAACAAAGCTGTCATGTAGAAGTCCCAATTTGTCATTTTGATTACCAGACTTTTCAGGCAGTGAGATTATGGGTATTTTATGTATAAATCTGTTCAAATTGGAAACATTAGATGTTTCTGTATGCGTTCATCAGGGTAGAACAATGTCTTTTCTGCATTTTTCCTTTACTTAGGTATATTACCGTGTTTGTTATGATACAAGTGCCTTAGCTATCATACTTGCCTAGAACCCAACATGTAAGATATAAAATGCAAAACAGAGTTGGCATTCCTGATTTTTAATAAAATAACACAGAAAGCATTTTTCTTATAAAACCCGATTATATCACTTCTGAAGCTGTTGCCTGCTTGTCAATCAGCTCAGCCATTTCAGGGTGCTTGAGACATTTGTGGGTGTGAACAAGTGTATGTACATGGTACATGGAGGAAAAGCAGGAAAGAGGATGGCAGGACAAATGGGGTTAAATAGCTTCACTAAGGTTTCTGTTCTCACATGGCCTCATTTGGTTACTCCCTCCACTCACCAGAGCTCTGATAACACATCCCATGAATAGATGCTCTAAGCTTTTGGTTTCTCTCCTTGATATCAGTAGTTTGAAACAGGAGCCAGGACAGAATGGACAATGTGTGCACCCTTAGCTGGGAGCTCAGTCCATGCTGGGCATCTTTTGACCTGTTTTCTTAGTTATATTTGCCATGTGTGTAATCCATGCCAAGTGAATTATTAGAGAAAGAATTTAATGATATACTCCTTAAATCTTGTATTGGGAAACGAAGAAGGCTGGTTAGAGCCATGTAAGGTCTATAGTGAGTGTTGTTTACCAAATACCAACACAAGTAGTATTTAGTTAGACTGTTGATGCTCAACTCAAAACCCTGAATTTGTTGGAGAACGGGCGTGGGAATACACTGAAATATTAACAACATCAAAATGCTCTAGAGGAAAAATGTTATAATCTTTAAGTGTGCTTTTGATGATGTATTAGGGCTTTACTTCAATAAATAACTCTTAAAATCAAAGTCCATATCAGTGGGGAAGTCTGATTCATCTTATTGACATTCAGATTTAAGGATGTTTTCACATCATATGTTTAAATGAGATCATAGTCATGATTATTCCCAGATAAATGTATAAAGTATACACTGAGAGGCTCTCCGTTATTGTTGATAGTTGTATAAATATCTGCAGATGGCCATTTAGCTACAAACTTCAAACTCCTTAAATAAAAGAGATTTAAAACCTTGACCCAGTAATAGACATCAAAGAATTTATCCTAAAGCAACAATTAGGAGTTCGCATAAATTAATTGAAATATGAAGCTATCATAAAGTTCTTTATAATAAAAGAAAGTAGAAGGAATCGAAATGTTCACAGAGCGAACTCTGTTAAGTTGTAATATATCTACATGTTATAGTTAAGGACTTAGGAATATATTCTTGATATTTTTGTTAGTGAAAAATGATAAGATACCAAAAGTGTATATAGTATAGCTCAGGTGGGTTGGTTTTTGTGGCTTTTTTATTTTTGGTAGTTGCTGTTTTGGAATATGTGACTTCAAAGTCTAAGTACCCACCTGCTCTGTTGGTCTCACATGTACTCACAGTTCCTGTCACAGCTGATTGTCTAATACTCTGTTCTCCCATAACCATGCTAATTGACAGGGCTAGCCTATGAGACACAGTTAGTGGAAAATCATAGTTCTTTTTTTAAAGACCCAGCAATAAAGGTTGCCTGTGCTCTCTCATGTGGATCTCAGTTTATGCTTAGGGAGTAAGAAGGGGCATAGCCTGTAAAACTAGAACGACTATGGCAGGGAATGATAGCTGTTGATGTAGGGAGATGCAGTAGACACAAGTGACGTCATGCAAGTGGGAAGGGGGCTGTGGGGTGAATGAACTGGCATAGAATGGGGTCAAGGGGATAGCAAAGAGGTGGAAGGGGGCCAACATGAAGTTCATCTGCAAATGCCACAATGAAACCTAATACTGTGTATGGAAATTAATTTTTTAATTAAAATTTTACATTTTTGTTTCTTCTTTGTTTTTGTATCTCTGTGTTGCCTTGGTTGTCTTGGAATCACCATAGACCAAGCTGGCCTCGAACTCAGAGATCCGCCTGCCTTTGTCCCCCAAGCACTGGGATTAAAGGCGTGCGCTACCATGCCCAGATCAAATTTTTAAATGCTTGAATTTACAGGAGGAAAGTAAATCAAAAGAGTGAGGATGTTTGGTATTCTGCAGTTTAGTAAAGAGGATGCAGTAGGGTGGAGAGTCTTCCGACTGGTGATAGGCCGGGCAGAAGACCTGGGGCTTTTGATACACTTCAAGCCATCCCATTAGCTGGGCTGATTTTCGTCATATGACAGGCTGAGCGCTTCTGAATACCACTGCACTCAACATTTTTCTTATCCTTGTGGGATGACTTCCCCCAGAGAGATCTCAGTGGTGTCAGGTTTTTTTTTTAAGTTCATTGAGCATTGCTTTACCTCAGTTCATTGTTTTACCATGTTAGATTGTTAGACTATTTCAAAGCTCCTCTGCACTGCAGGAAATAAGATGCAACTGTGACTTGGGAATGACTTCTCCTTTCTGCCTCCTCTGTAGCCCCTCTTCTCATCGATCTGTAACTCCTCCTGCTTATATTTGTGTCTATTTTGAACAGCATTTCCCTTGATGGTTCTCATTCGCTGTCATATCCTCAGAGCCAAGCCCACGGTCTAGTTGAATCCTTCCTTGGCAATCTTCAGAATGCCAGTGGTATGGCCTAGTATGTGAAAAACATGCTCTGAAAAAAGACAACTGTAAAAAATGTAGTTCTGTTGCTTAATTTTATGTGTCCACTTGGTTGGGCCATAGGATGCAATTAACCAGTTAAGTGGTATTTTGGGGTGTGTCTGAGCTTGCTGAAGAGGTTATGATTGAAACAGTGCACTGAGTAGAGTGTCTGGCCTCCCAGTGTTGGAAGGCATCATCCATCTTTTGAGGGCCAAAATAAAACAAAATTGGGAGAAAGTTGAGTTATCGGTGCATAAATTACTGAATTGATAATGTCACTCGTGGTTTATAGTCCTTCAGACTTGAACTGGAATTTGGATGATTTGCTCTCAAGTTTTCAAATTTCATTGCTGCTTTTCCTGGCCTAACACTTTGCAAATGGAAGACCATGGACTACATAGTGTTTATAATAATGTAAGTGAACAAACTGCAACAAATGTCTTTCTGGGTGCATAATATATATCTATAATGTAATGTCACGTTTGTCTGGGAAAAGCTAGCCAACTCAATCTCAATATCTCCTTAGTGATTTCCACATGGCGGTGACTATTACTATATTCCCTGTGTAGGATATGATTTAGTTATTTCCTATAAAATCCATATATTTTTACCCCCTGAAGGAAATTCAAGGACAATTTTATTGGAGTTTTAGAGAAAAGAAATAGGGCAAGCAAACTGAAATCTTTGGAGCTGTGAGGAAGAGGGAAATGAAAGAGAGGGAAGTACAAGTCATGTGTTTAAGCTGGGGTCCTAGAGAGCGGGCAGGTTCCTCTGTGGAGAGTAGGGAGCAGTTGGATAGCAGGAGGAGGTGGGGGAGCTTCAGAGAACAGCTGAGGTAACTCAGACTGTTGTGGAACGCATGTTTTAGCCAGCACATGAAAGAAAGGGCATGCAAAGAAGGGAAAGTGAATTCATACTTTTATGAGCAAAGAGCTTGTATCAGATACTTCTTGACACTTTCATTAGAAAACAGCTGCCTGACAGAGGCCCCATAGGAGCCTGGATGAAGGATGACACCATCCTCCAAGCCACAGCTTCCTAGCCCGAGTTCCTGCTGTCAGCTCTGCTACCTTGGGCTTCAGTAAGGCCTGTCTATGCATCGATACTCACTCATCACTGCCACTCTGCCCCACCCTCGGCGTGGTATGGTCATAGTCACATCTCAGGGATTAATACGCCTCCCAGGGAAAACTTGCAAGGTACAGATTTCAGGACATAGGTCAAGTCCAGCACACTGCTTGATTTCTATGTAGGAGGCCATCCTTTTCACTGTGGTGTGTTTTAATACTCTTCTTCCTCTCTGTATTTTATAGTCTGGGTGGAAAGGGAAGTTTGAGGTGGACTTTCTACATCCAGTCTTTGGCTTCCTCTTTCATAAGGCTGTTAAGCCAGTGACTGTGAGCCAGTTAGATGTATTTACCAGTACTTACTGTATGTCCTCCATCTTCTTAGGGCTATACTGGCCATTGAATGACCAAAGTCCTTAAATCCCCCTTTTCCCGTCCCTTTATAATTTTGCAACCTTGGTTTCTATACCATAGAATTAACAGGCGAGTTCTTCCAAATTTTTATGACCACCTTGTGTCAGCTGCACTGTGGCTAGGCTGTGCACTTCTTCTGGATCTCCTGTGACACCAAGCCCAAGGCTAGGGTGCACAGTGACAGTGTTCTGGGAGAATGGCAACAAGATTTTTTTTTAACTTCTTAGTTAGATCTTAGTAGGTCTCCCTATTTTCAGTTCAGAAACCACAAGATTGCTCTATCTATGCCATAGTTCTATTCTAACTGAAAATTATAAGATTCTGAGCTTTTGGTAACTTGTGTTATTTACTTAAATACCAATGCTTTAATTGTAGTCGCCCTGTCAGGAGTAGAAAGGTTCTGAATGGCCTGGATTTGCAGGTGATGTTAGGGTTAGTTTTAATTAATAATATTTGATCAACCATGGAGTACACTGAACTCTACATGGCCTAAGAATGGAAATGCGGATCTGCAATTGGAAGCTAGCATTCGTGGCGCTGTCACTCTCACCAGCCTCTTGATAATGTGAGTTACGCTTCACATCAGCAACTCATGCACTCTGATCTGCAGACCTGAGTTCCCAACCTTTAAGCCCTTAGTTCATCATCGAACGGCACTGCACTGCTGCCTTAAGCAGTCCTAGTCTTTTGAATGGGGTAAACTTGCTAATCATTATACATCCAGACTTACATTCAAATGTATTTGTGAAATTTAGTCTAGCTGTCTGGGAAGGAGAATGGTCAAACAGCATCAGCACTGTGTTCAAGCTCTGACCCCTTTCATTATGTGGCGTGAATAAAAACCTCTGAACTGTGCAGTCACGTGGATACTTCTTTGTGGCATTTGTTAAAGATTGAGTTGTGATGTATAGTCTAAAATATTTTGGGTTTTTTTTTTTTTGTGTGGGGTTTTTTTTTTTTTTTTTTTTTTTTTTTTTTTTTTTTTTTTTTTTTGGCATTCATGAGTTAATTTATCTCTCTGCATCCCTGCCTAGCTCCTATGTTAGGTATCAAGTAGGGGGTGTGAACAGAAGACTACTCACATTGTAATTCTCTATAGAGTACAATATCAAAATAGGTATTTGTGGTGGGTCTCCATTTTGTTCTGACAGGGAATTGGATACCCATGACAAAGGTCAAGTGGAGATCTGTCATCCATTTTACTACTTTCAGGACGTAGTCTAGAGAATATGTAATACAAAAGCTGCTTGCCAGAAAACTGAGAGGAAATGATTGCATTTGTGTGCAATGTACTCTACAACAATAGTTTAGTGTGCATGAAATGTAAAACTGCTGGCTTTCCAAATACTGCATTTTAGAAGTAGAATTTTAAGGTATTGTAGGCAGGGTATTTTGCTTTGTGAGATACTAGAAAAGCTGATATTTAAGACCAAAGATGATAAAAATCCTTATAGCCATAGTTGCAAGATATAAAATCCTTTAGTTAAGTTCTCTGTTTAGTAAGTTTATTGGCTTCTCAGTTGGTCCTTGTGAGCATCATGTTATTCTACTACATGGTGGCATTTTTCCTATATATTAAAATGCCTGATAAGCAACACAGTTTCAGGCTACTTTGTGTCTACTTTTTACAGTAAATACATCTGGGTTTTATGTAAATGAAACTCTCCCTTAATCCCATCAGTGTCTAATACAGGACTGTCCCGTAGCCAGTGTAGTTACACATTTTTAATGAACCAATGAATGACTGGTAAGTCACACTAGTAAGCTCAGCACCTGGGTACCTAACTCATTTAACTTAAATTCTGATATTTAATATATTCATTCATTGATGTATTTCAAGGGCCCATATCCAAAGCCTTCAGAGAGGTCTGATGCTTTTGGAGAGGAGTTGAAAGTTGGCTAAGTTGTCTTGTGAGTGAGGTAACAGTAGGATCAATAGAACTCAATATTTCAGTCATCTTGCCTGAAGCAAGTCTACAAAGTAGGCTTGTCATGTTAGAATGGGAACCTAATGAACATCTTTATAAAGTTGCTTCTTGTCAAAGGAAGGAGTGGGAATGGTTTGCTCTTCACTGAACCCTAACAGTGAAGGACTTGTCTAGAGTGTGACCAAAGCACCCCTGTTGACCTCCAGTAGTGTGCACTTGCCCCAGTTACTAGCTACTCAAAACCTGGGAGAAGAGGGGTAGGAAGTATATTCTCTCTGTGAGGTCTTCCTCTGTGTGGCTCCTAAGACGCAAAGGTGAGCGTCTCCTCTGTGAAGTTGGATCATCAGTGCTAAGTGACTTGGCCAAGATACTTTGAAAAGTAATTTAGGGCTTTAGAACCATCTAGAGTTGAAACCACATTTTTATGTGGTTGCTGTAACAATATCTGCTTCCTGCCTTAGTAGTCCTTTCAGGGGCATAAATACAGTAATAGATGTGGTTTGTGATGTGATTTGTTTTAGTCAGAGAATTAATATTTTTTTAAAATAAGACCTTTTTTTTTCCTTTACAAACTCCATCCCCACCCCCACCCCATTTACACTAAAGAAAAATTCTGCAGGGTTTTTTGAAAGCACATACAAAATTGGCATTTTACTTATGGGAATTTTTTGCAAAATTACACTGACTGAAAATGATTTTTGCTTGGCTTTCCTGTGAAGCTGTCCAGAAAGGCCAACAGTTAGTCCTGGCTCTACTTTAGTGTGAAACCTTCACATAGACTCCACTTGTAGTTCAGCCAAGTGTATAGAGCGCAGGTCATCAGTGACACACATGCTCACTCAGCAGAACTGGTCACTGCGCAAAAGCTGTCGTGAAGTGTGACATGACAAGGTTGTGTGGACCCTCCAAGCCACACAGATCCCAGTTAGGGAACCGCTCCGCTAACAAGCTTGGGAACATGCTTCCCAGCACTGATCCCTGCCCCCCACCCCTCAGTGGGAAAGCCAACTGCTTACTGATTACAACAGCGACATCACTTGGCAAACATTTTGGCCTGAACTCAATGTGTGACATCAGGCTCCTTTAGGCTTTTTCACATAAAATGAATTCTCCAAAGAAAACACAAAAATTGAGCCTTCATTTGAAATCCATTATTGTATCCTCTAAGGTCTCATTAATTACCTCAGTAATATCTTACTTAATTTTTTATGTAGATATTAACTAATACTTAAAATGCTAAACTCTCACCTCATAGTGTTCTCCTCATACTTTTTAGCAGATAGTCCTTTGTTGCTGTACTCACACAACCCGCTTATAAGTAGGGTTTACATTGTGTTTTACTGTAGTATGAGAGTTCACAAATTCTGGAGTGACTCTTAAAACACTTTGATTAAGGAAGTAAACACTATTCTTTGTTCCTCTAGGAAAAAGTAGTCTTGCTTTTTTGTGTCACCACAGTTTAAAAGGATTCAGTGATGGTGTGTGCCTTTCCACTTGAAAACGAGAGACTGATGTTTCCCTTTCTTCTATGTAAACAAGCACCTCCCTGTGTGTGCTTACCTGAAATCATTGGAGTGCCTTTCCTTACCTGTTTTGTTAGGTGCTATTCACTCAGTAATTTCGTGTTCGTGGCCTTAAAGAGGTGGATGTCAGTCATGCCACGTGAGGCTTGCAGCCTTTCTTGCAGCAGGCTGGAGCAAGCGTGGAGGGGTATATACTTAGAGTGCCAAGAGACCGGATTTGTGTACAGGCAGAGCAAAGGACGAAGGTCCTGTGTGTGGTGTGAGTTGGGAGGAAGCCTGATATTCTCACAGCCACTGAGTGTCACTTGGAAGCCTCTCCTCAGCAATGGGGACCAGTGCCTGCTCACCTATCTATTACACTGGCCAAGCAGGGAGCAAGCAACAGTCCAATTTAGTTACTTCCCCTATTTCTTTGCAGGGCCCTGTTCAGTTTGATGATCTGCTAAGATTCTGTATCCTGTAAGACAAAAACTAACCCATTGAATTCTTCCTCTCCTGCTCATTAGTTACTGTAGAAAGCCGTCGTTAGCAGACTGTTGCCAAGGTGTGCACTCCCCTCTTTTACTTTGCCCCTAGCCTGTGTCCTGTTTCCACTGATCTTTTATTCACATTTCTGGTGTTATTCCTCTTTGCTCTCTGGAATGAAACAGCCATATGCATCTGCCTCCCAGTGTTAGTGTTACTGTGGTTGCTGCCCCAGCCTTGCTCCAGAAGATGAGAGCAGCTGTGAGCATGAGAACCGGACTCCATCAGCCCTTCACAGTCTCAGTCATCTTGCCTCTCATGTGGTCAGCCCCTGGACAGGGACAGCCTGCACCCCTTTGTTCTCTGCCAGGCAACATCCTGACCATGGTCAGTGAATGTTCACAATAAGGAGAGATGAAAGAACGTGTCTGTTAGCAAGTGAATGCCAAGACAGTATGGGGGCCAAATGAGGCCACTAGTGCCAAACCACAGGGGTTCAAAATAATATTTAATATAACATTGTCTCATTGAATAATAAATCGTATATTTGTAATGTCTGAGTTGAATCTTCCATTGGTGCCAGATTTCTTGCGGATAGCTCTAAAGTTCATGAGGTTCAGATTTGCTAGGCTGTCTCTCACCTTTGTCTCTACTGCCCATGTGTAAAACAAACAACCTGGGTGGGGGGCGTGTAAATAGAGTGGGTATAGGGGATATTCTCAAGTGAGTGTTTACCAGGAAGTTCTCTGAAAATAAGTGAGCTGCAACGTTGATGGAACCTCAGTTTCCTAGATAAAATACTAATTGGAAACTTATTGGCCCAGTTTCGTAGTGTAAGCTTTTAATCCCAGTACTCAGGAGGCTGAGGCAAGGAAGATTGTCTCAAGCTCAAGGCCAGCCTGAGCGACACAGCAAGGCCAAGACTCAAAAACAATACAAAACAAACCAGAAATGTTTGAACTGAGCAGTTGAGATGGCTAATGTTTTGATCATTGTTTCTGCATTATTCTGTGCTTGTTAGACTTCAGTGTCAACAGTGTGACTGTTGCAAGTACACATAGAAAGAAGTAAACCAAGCGCCGTAGAAACTGCCACTGCAGACATTGCTTGTCTTTTTCCTTTGCAGTATCCATGGAGTGGTCGACTGTCTTTCTGTGTGATATGGACGGATGTCCATACTGTTGACACTGATTCAGAGTAGGTCACAGTAGAACAAACAGTCTGCCCTGGGTACGGTAATAAAAGATTTGCCCCACCCCCACCTCCAAGCCCCTGTTAGCAGTCACACCTCTCAAGTATTGGTTCTCACCTGGAGCAACTGTATTTTCATCTTCTCTTTAGAGCATTGCACTGGTTTCTGCTCCTGTCTTGGTGAAATGCCCATTTAAATTCCTGTAATGTCTTCCATGTCACCAAAGCCTAGGGCATTTTCTGTCCTTTCCTGTATGATTTTTTACTGCTTCACTTTCCACTATCCACTTGTTTCTGTTTATTTTGTTCTGTTTAAGTTTTTCCTTGGTTATTTTCATGAGCTTTTTCTTCTGGTTCTTCTATCCTGCTATTTTTTTCCTCCCTCAGCTTTCTTTACTGACTTCCTAGAAAACATCGAAGCACTGATTCTAGGGTTCTATTGTCAACATTTTATCTCCTGATGGCACCCACTCAGACAGCTTCAACTGGTGCCCATTACAAATCCACACATGAGCCCATACTTCTGTAGACCTATATTCCTGACCATGGCAGGAAAGAAGAACCAGAAGAAAAAGCTCACGAAAATAACCAAGGAAAAACTTAAACAGATTCACCTTCATGAATTAACCTTTCTCTTCAACCAAAATTCCACAACCAAAAGCTGTGCCCCATTTCTCCATTTCACATATGCATAACCAGAATTCTGGCTAAACAACTCTGCGTGGGCAATGCACACCTCTCCAGTCTCAGCAGTCCCGATGTGGACTCTCCAGCATAACCATTTCCTGTTTACACCCCTCGTCTCCCTTATCTGGGCTGTTGGCTCTACACCAGGCTTCCTGCCTCCAATCTTCAGCTCCTCCAGTCTTTCCTCCATGTTGCTCTCATTGTTCTTTAAGAAAGCATACCTGATGACCTCACTTTCCTTCTCACAGTTTTTTATTGGCTTCATCTTGCAAACAGTGTATTGTGTGAGTGTTTGCGGCCGGGTGCCTGTCCCTCTTTTTCTCCCCCTGAGCCTGCACGGGCTCTGTAGCTGTGTGGAGTGTTGGGCTTCCCTTTTTCCCCCCTGAGCCTGCACGGGCTCTGTAGCTGTGTGGCGTTGGGCTTCCCTTGCTGCTCATGCCACTTCTTGCCACACCACTTGCTCTTGCACTAATTTCTCCTCCTACACTGAGAATCAGTTTGCATGTTTGCCTTTGCACAATTTCTCTTACTCCCCATACAGTCTCTCAGTGGCACTCCTTAAGAGAGTTGGGAACTCAGTATTTATATTTCCATAATTATTATTATATATAATAATTATTGCCTTTAAATATATGCTTCCCTCACCCTGGGCCATCAGATCTTTGAGAACAGAATATGTTTCACATTAAGGCTTGCAGTTCTTCCAGCCCACAGTGACCTCTGCAGAAGGGGCCATTGTTTCATCCAGTGCTGGTCTTACCTTTCACATTCTTGTTCTAATAAGTTTATGAATTCGTCGCTCTTCTCCATATATTCTTTGTGTTTTCTCTTTTCTTCTTCCATCTCCATTATGGTTTGCCTGTGGGATTTTTCTACCATTAGGAGTTGCTCCAAGATTCGCTTGTGAGACTCTTTATGTTTTTCTATGACTTTATCCAACTACAAGAAAAAAATGCATTTATTGACTGTTAGTTACAAATTACTCACATTACTTCCACCTTTGAGCCTTTTATATATTTCTGTGTTTTTACTAACTAACTTGCTAAATTTTCTTTACTCCTTGGACAGTTTTTAAAACATTATTTTATGGATTAAATGCAAGGTATTATAACTGATAAAATACTGTTTTTTGCTTTGTTCTACCATATAAGATTGAACAAATTGTGTCTCATTGTGAATTTAATGCCAAGTACCATTTTATAATATTTAATGTACAGCTTGAAAAGCATGTCTGTAGGTTGTAGAGTACCATGTACAATGAATACTATGAAACTTTTATTTTAAAGGAAAAATTGTCATATAATTAATCATGATTTAATTTGTAATGAATTGAAATAAAAACCGTATTCATTCAAATAGAGTATATAGATACATAAACTTTCTGATTCCTAGTTTTGTTGCTTCTTGTGTACTGATTGTTGGTTTCTTCACCACCTACTTGAGAGGGAGGCTGGATGGAGTCAGGGCGATGCATTTGTTACATGGACCCTACCACCTAAGTGGTTGCTCCCCCAGTTCCTCTCACCCTTTACTTAGGCCTGATAGTGTGTGTTATCACCCGTGGGAATATTCATTTTGTATTCTAGTGGTTCTCAACTTGTGGACCGAATGACCCTTTAACATGAGGTTGCAGATATCTTGCATATCAGATATTTACATTACGATTCATAACAAGCAAAATTACGGTTGTGAAGTAGCAACAAAAATAATTTTATGGTGGGTGTCACAGCATGAGAAACTGTGTTATCGGGTCACAGCATTAGGAAGGTTGAGAACCACTGCTTACTCAGAGTCATCTGTCACATCGACCCCATTTTCATTCCATTCTCCATGAGCCACATTGGGTTCAGGCAGTTCTCAGAACACACAGTGATACAAGATTGCTCTATTTTAATGTTGAGACCTAGAAGCCTTCTTTTCCTCCCCCATCCCAAACTTCTCCTGTTCCCCACTCACTCCTCGACAGAGCAGTTTCCTTCTTCATATTAAAGCCCAATTCCTGAGACTTCCTTTTTTCACATTCCATGTCTCTAGAGGAATGGTTTGAATTTCCTATATGTTATTCAGAGCAATCCCCAGGCAGCTTGCCTTTGTAACAGCAGTCATCAGAAAGCTGTTGCATAACGACCTCGCAGAGAAGATGCTCCCTGAAGAGGCTTGTTGATTCTGGAGTTGCTTTAGCTTGTGTTTGAAGTTTTGTTCCATGACTTAATGTATTGGTATGCCTTTTAGAAAATATGCCAGTGGTTTTCCCTGCAGTCTCTTCTCACTCCTGACAGATCACACAATGGACCCAACTCTTCCCGAGTACATGGAGTTTGGCAAAGTTACTTTTCTATTTTATACTTGAGATTCTTCTTTTATAAAGCAAATGAATGGATTTAATGATTTATAAGATCAAACCTGGTACCTTAATTTTTAAAACAAAGTAACAAGTATTCTAGTGACCCTTCTGTCATTTGAATGCCAAGCCCTTTTGCTTTTACTAGGAAAAGAAGATAAACCCACACATCACCTGGGACCAATGTAAGACACTGTATCATTAGGTGCTAAAAGATGATCAGACACCGCCCTTTCCGTGTTCTATCCTTTGTTGCTTGAGGCTGGGAGGGAAAGCAGCAGTACTTGTTGGCAGTTTCAGGGGACAGCTGGGTAGAACATTTAAGAAATGGCTTACTAATGTTTACTGTGTGTTGATAACTTCCAGTTAGTCAGCTTGACTCCTGTCCCTATACAATCAAAGTACATCTGGTCCAGTTGTAGTTTTGACACCAAAACTCCTTTCCATGGTCAGAAAAATAAGGAGTGTGTGTGTGTGTGTGTGTGTGTGTGTGTGTGTGTGTGCGCGCGCGCGCGCGCGCGCTCATCTTTTAGCTTCTGACTTTTTAAAAGGAAATAATAGTTATCTTTGTGTTAATATATGCCAAATAACAGACAACCCTAATATGGATGTTCTAATCAATGGATGTTTGGTTCTCCTTATTGTTTTCAGAAGAAATATTGAGGAGAATAAAGGCAAAGGGAGAATGTTGACAGTTCGAAAATGGCAGGCTGGCAAAAACAAAAAGATTTTTTCATGTAGATTTCTTACTGTGTAACTAGGATATAGACATGCATAGTCTCAATAAGTCCACTCTCCTCATTCCTTTTCTTCAGCCTCATCTAAGGAATTCTTGTCAGAACTCCCCTTTCTTTTCTGGATGTCCCTTCTCACCTCTTACCTATTAGGGAGAGGACAGTAGACAGCTTTGTAAGTTCTTATTTGGGCTTCAGGAAACTTATAGCCAAGGACAAAGACATCTAGAGTTGTGAAGTAGGAAAAAATAAAAGAGAAAAGTTGACCAAACATGGAGGTAGCAATGTGTGTGAGATTGGGTGGGGGTCTTGGTTAGGCGGAAGGATATTTGTAGAAGTGACAGTGAAGGACTGTTGAATGTGTAAAGCAAGAAGAGATTAGGAACGACATTCAGGGACACTTTGCAGACACAGGACTGCCACTGGAGGAGTTTTACCCGGGGCATTCTCACCAACCATCAGTTTGCATTGCACCTCATGTAGTCCACGTATCTGTCAGACCCAGGGGAAGCTCGTTGGGAGCCAGGGTAGTTTTAGCGCTGTTGACTTGCATGCAGCATCAGTTCCTTTTGTTTAAAATTTGGATTAAGGCATAAATCAACAAACTTTGGGTGGTCTCATCCACACCACTTAGAGAAGTGCATTCACATGACCAAACTACTTCAGAATTTGGCAAGACAGTCATTTTCTCTCATGAGATTCCCAAGACAAGAATAGCAAGAACACTGGAGGTCAAGCCTGAGCTAGATTGCCAGAGCAAGGGTGAGGGTGGGGCTGGGGGAGTGATTTGTCCAGAACTTGCTTTCATTCTCTCAGCCTTAACTCATATTCTTAGTTGTTTCCTTTTATAAAAATGAAAATTATGTAAGTTTCCATTTAGATCCCTGAGGAAAAGAGAAAAATAAGAAAGGATGCCAGAGTTTTACATTTTTCAGCACCAAAAAAGAATCAAGCAGCCCTTCATCTCTGGGTAGTGGTGGCCATGTTTGGGTGGCTCACCTTTGTCACCACAGGATGCAGTGGGTAGTAGAAAGGTCTTCACTTTCGGTACGTGTTTGAAAGACAGAGGGTATGCCATCTTCTAAAATTCTGTTTCTTGGGCAGTTTAGATCATTTCCTTTTAATGATCAAACTTTCTATGACATAATACCTCAGTGTTTTAACCTTGATAATTGAACTTGATCTGCTTTTTATTATAGTCTGGATATCCTTCAGGCCCCAAAAGAAATGCATATGCTTGCAAGATTTGCGCATATGTGAGCTCTTCATTTTATGTTTCACGTCAGTGGTAAGAAACAAAAAACAAACCAAAGTGGAAGCATCTTGCCTGTCATTCTTTTTTCTCCCTCATAGAACTTGCAATATCTGTCAGCTTGGGTAGGTTTTAAGAGCATTAAGACATGATTGTAAAGACTGAAGGAAGGTACATATCATGATCACTTGCTAGGCCCAGTCTCCTGGCTGACTGGTGTGCTTCTGCCTTCTAATTGCCCACAGCTACTGTGGTACTTACCTCATTCATTGGTTTCTCATAGATATCCTCTTGCCATGGGACAGATTTTGCTTGAAAAGCATCTCTCTGGAGAGCCTCCAACACCTTTTTTGGAGTGACAAACCCATACTGAGCCTCCAGCAAAGCCAAGTCTATTTTTTCAGCCCTTAAAATGCCTATGACTTCATCTCGAGCCTGGAAGAAGAAACAGTATTTCAGAAAGATTGCTTATCTACCCCCAGACTCAGCACATGCTGTCTTGTGATAGTTGGGGGATTGTTGTCCTTCAAATATAAGCGAGCAGTTGCTGGGTATAGTACCTTTTGGAGAAGGCACCCGAACCATGTCCCTTCATCACTCTTACACTCCACTTACGGTTTACAAAATCATCACTGCACTACACTGGGGGACTGTTTCATCAGTTTCCAACAGGAGATAAAATAGCCCTTCGTGGACTGTCATTTGGGCTTTCACTGGTTAGGGAGAAAGATCCTTCTTATGTGTAGCAGCTGTTTTTAAGTTTTTATGTAAATTAAATGATTGATGATGCCAAGGAACCAGTTTAAATGGAATACAAAATGTGTATTATTATTAAAACCAATGCAGAAGTCATCTGGCACAATTGTATAAGATGTGCCTGTGAGCTAAAGCTGCCGAGCTGCATGAACAGAGGATGTGTCCTTTCGTAGCATGCATGCCAATGATATGTCATAATGACAACCCCTTTTAGATGTGGCTAATTGTAATTGTGTTTTGAGTTGGTAGAAGAGGATTCTGTTTGTGTAGTTATGCCTTGCTTTTGGATATGCACAATGATGAACCGCAGCTATCAACTTCTCTAGCAGCAAGCAGACCAGATTCACAAGCAGGCTTCCCCTTAGACTGTGCAGGGATGGCCCCAGCCCAGCTGACCTGCAGTTCTCCCTCTAGAAGGCTGAGGAGAAATAGCAAGTCATCTCTTGAGAGGTCTTCTGCTTGGTGGCTTTTGCCAGTGTGTGACTTCTCTGACGTGAGATGAGGAAGGACCCCATCTGACTCAGTAGAGGACTCTTTTTCTTGCACAGTGTGCTTTGTGTCTTGGAAAGTGTGGAATTTGCCATGTCTTGGGAATTGCTTTGGGGCTGAGCCCTCAGTGTTGCCTCTTTTGGACCGCATTCTTCAAGGACTGCAAGAGAGAAGACAATGTGTAACTCATTAGAGGTAGTTTTATAAGTACCTATTACTGCCTTAACAACGCTACGTTCTTGTAATATTTACCACAGCCCCAAACTTGATCTTTCTTAATGTGTAGAGCAGAGAAGGGTATTACCAGGTTCATAAATCACCGTCTTATTTACACTTCTCCTTTTAAAGTCAACATTTTAAAAGCTTGTTCTGCTGTGATTAAAGCCACTTACGTCCATGGGTAAACAGACCGTGTTTGAACTTCAGCCACCACGCATTCCACCACAAGAACCCAGGTCATACCTCCAACTGTGGTGGAGTGCTTACTTACATCTAGGCATACTTAACATCATTGTGAAAGGATGAACTTGCTAATGGTTTTTCTCTAGCGTCACATTACTTCCTTTTGAAGTTGTTGCTACTTTTCATATGTATGTTTTTGTCTTGTTAACTTTTTAGCTTTTGGCACATGAAGACAGGACAGCCAGAATGTCTGCTAGAGAATACATTAGGTTGCTTTGTTATCAAGGCAAAGTTTAGTATTAAAAATATCCAGGCCCACTCCTTGACTCTGTTCCTGAGAGCCTACCAAAATTCCAGATGTGTCACCGAGATAGATAAATCACAGCTTATCTCATCCATAAAGCAGAGGCACCAGTGCAGAGTAGCTGACAGGAAAAGGACCAGATGAACTCCATAGCTGAGGACACAGCTAGCCAAATGATTGACAGCAAGAAAAGCTCTTTCGCCTTGGAGATTTCTGACTAGTCTGAAGCTTATAGAGGACTCAAAGTAATATACAGGCAGATACATTTGTTGGTGTTTGTTTTGTTGAGGCAATACCCTCACTCTATATAGAACTCATTACGTAGGCCAGGCTGTCTTCAAACTTGTGGCAGTCCTCCTGCCTCTGCCTCCTGAATACTGAATGAGATTTCTGGCATGTACTACCATAAAATCCCCACCCCTTGCAACATTAAATCACTGGTGCTTACTTTCAGTCCACAATAATAATCTTTAACATCTGAGAGGGGTGAGGACTGCAAGCATACAAGTTAACTGCTGCCATGTGCTACCTTGCATACTTGGGAAACTTTAATAAGTTACCATGTATACAAGAAAACTATTTTACAAGTAGTGTATTGTAGAAGCAGTTAAATCCCGTGTGTCTACTTCAGTGTTTATCCTCTTCCCTGCCACTTTCAGAAGCGGCCATAATCTTAACTTGGGATGTAATATTCCTGTACGTGTTTCATACATTTAAAAAAAGTATGTATGTTACGGAACAATAAAAACATGCATGTTTTCAAGCCAATGTATGTAACATGTTGATATGTTTCTGAAACTTGTTTATCTTATATTTTAAAAATTCACGTTTGTTTCTTTTTCTGTAGTTTGTGTATTTTGCTTGCTATATAGGGTTTCGTTGTGGGAATAGTGTACCATTTACTCACCCACTTTCTTTTGATAACTTTTTAAAATAATTTACCCTCCTCCAACAAACACATTATTAGAAATATGCCATTCTGGATAGTCTTGCTGATATTTTTTCTGGTGTATGTACATTTCTTTTCTTAGAACTGTGTTTTAGGGTGGAATTTTGAGCTGTGAAGTATGGGTGTCCTGGAGTATCACTAGAGATGCTTGCTCCTGTAAACAGACCATTGCAAACCACCTTCTGCAAACTACCTCAAGACCCACAACGACACTGTGTAGCACAGACTAGTATCTTCTACAAATAATGAAGAACTGAAAGTACAGAGAACTTTGTAAATAGAAGAAATGAAAGCACATGTAGTCACTAAGCCTACATTCTTAAACAATGTTGAAAAGCCAATATGCTATATATGCTACATTGCTTAAGACAAATACAGACAACCTGCTTCCCACCATAAGAAATGCTTGTTGCCTGGCTATAGAGAGTACGTAACATAGATACACTATCAGTGAACAATGATTGTGGCAGTAGTTGTCACTGGCTCTTTGCTAAGTAGCCAGGGACAAGAAGGAAGGTGTGTGTACGTGTGTGTGTGTGTGTGTATGTGTGTAAAATAACTTACATTTAACTAATATGATTTTGTTACTTTGTTACTTGGGCTGGCTCCAAATACCTGGACTCCAGCAATCCTCTGTCTCTGCCTCTGAAGTTACTGGTAGAACTCAACCATACCAGGTAGAAATTATGATGAGTGGGAGATATGACTATGGAAAATTCTACTACAAATATACTAATTTAATTGTAAGCAGTGCCTATGCACTATTATATCAACATATTCTGTGCCTTATGGAAAGGTATTTTAAAATAAAAAAGGAAAGATGGATGTAAGTTATATTTCTAATTATTTTCCTCCAGGCATTGTACTTTGTTGAACACCTCAAGGATGCCCTTGTTCTGTACTATAAAAACAATGGAAAGTTACCACAGAGATTAGATATAGTCATAGCAATAAATACTGTTCTCTGCCTTATATTTGCACGAGAAGAACGAGGTCATCTCGTGCCTTACACATAATGTTTTTATTCTATCTTCTAATGTATATATTGGGAGGAGGAGTTACTGAGGATGGTACCAATCATTTGCTCTACTACTGAGCTACACCAAGCCCTAATACAGTTAATCACTGTCATGTCTCCTGGGATGTACCTTGCCTGATTCAATCAGAATGCTCTTCAACAGGGTGACCAATTTGCTCCTTGTACTTTGTGGGCCTTTTGTCTCAGGTGTTTATTATTGTTCTAAACTATTCTAAAATTAAGATAGTAGCCACAGCAACTCAATTCTGCAGCTCACTCCGTAGTTTCACCCATCTTGCGTTGGCCTAAGATGCACATTTCTCATGCATCTAGCTGCAGGCTGTTTGGTGTGCTGGGGCTTCAGCCAGATTGTCTCATCTCTGGACTCATCCTCTTGTATGCTAGACCCAGATTCACCCTTGGTAGCATCAGTCAGCAGCATCAGCAGCACAGCAGCAGTGAGAACGGAAGCTCTCGCTCATGCTCTTGCCTTAGTAGAGGCAAGTGTGGAACAATAGCTTTCCCGTGTGTAGATGGAGAGAGATATACACTCACAAATCAGAGGCATTTGGAAAAGCCCACCACAGCTACACAATAACAAAATCCAATTTAAAAGTGATAAAATATATTTACTTCTTTAGATGTGTTTTTTCTTAAAGGATTTCTATGTTGTGTTTTTTGTTTTTTCTTTATTTCTGTCTTCTTGATTGCTGAATATATATCTTTGTTCTTTATTATAATTTATTCAGATTACATCCCAATTGTTATCCCTTCGCTTGTATCTTCCCACCCTCCCTCTTTTGTCTTATTTCCCTCCCCCAGGTCTCTGGCAGAAGGGGACCTCCTCCCCAACCATATGACCACAGCCTATCAGGTCTCATCCTGATAGCCTGTTTCCCCTTCCTCTGAGTGCCACCAGTCCTCCCCACCAAGGAGAAATGATCAACTGGGGTCAGGATCCTCCATCCTTGATGGTCTCCTTGTGGGGTTCTTAGATTCTCTGGGTCCTTCCCTCCCTCCATTCTAACATATCACTCTCATCTGGAGCCCAGCAGCGAGTCCCTGTAGGGAACAATTGCCTATGGTTGGGAATCACCATGTGTTTTGCTGCTAGTCACTAACTACTGCTCTTCCCTTGTCATTTGTCGTAAAGTATGCCCTTCCTCCATAGCAAGATAGCATACGCTTCTTTGCTTCTTTGAGCTTGCTCAGCATTGCACGGAAGCACTGCCCTTTGTGCCCAGGCTGCCCAGGCTGCAGCAGAAGATGGAAGGGGGCTTTGGGAGCCCTCTGTGCTTGCTGCTCTCCCCTCACTCTTAAGTGACCAAGTTGAAATCTGACAAAAGAGAGCCATTGACAAGTTGTAAATAGAAAAACAAGCACACAACTCCAAAATTTTAATAGCATGTTTATTGCTCTTTTCAACATGATTATAGGGTTTTTTTGTTTTTGTTTTTGTTTTTCTTCTGAGACTACCAGGTCTGTTTGGGAACTAGAGTGAGTGGCTGTAGTACTGCTGATTAATGAAGCAGTACTCAGGGGTTGAGAGCAGACCCAGCATATACAGGTGCCTGGTCTGTTGAGTATGTGTCTCTACATGTTTCTAGTGGTGGAGTTTCCTTCCCCCTCTGCCAACACCCACAACATGATCAGTAATGAGAAGTAATTACCGAGAGGAAGAAAACAAAGGCATGAATTTAATGATACTCATGCGTTGTATTATCAGTGACTTCATTGTTTCTCTTGGCAATTTTTAGGTACATCTGTGCATGGCCCAGGGATACAGAGTGAGGTAAAGAAAAATGTATTTGCAATGGTGGTTAAAGACAGATTTATTTATTTATTTATTTATTTATTTATTATTTTTATTTTTAATGCCACTTTACAAAGAAGGAGGAGGGAGGATAATTGCCTTTTTCTTTAAACACTAAATGCCAAGTAATGGTGACTTGCTGCTTCCATAAATGCACCACCTTTACTGCCCTCCGTATGTATGATCCATCATGGCCTTTGACTGCACAGCCTAAGAATCGGGAAGCCTGACTTCTGGTTCCAGTTCTTCCTTTAACTGGGCAGGCCTGACTTCCCACTTACAACATGAGAATTTTGCCTTGCGTTGACCCTTCCAGATCCTTCAAGATGGAACAAGAAGCAAGGCTTCTTCCCCTTGACCTCTGCTCTGTCTCTTGCTCACTAATGGCTCCCCTGATGGCAGGACTGGGGCGGAGCCTAGATGAGCTCTGAAGTCTTGGGGCTTCCCACAGTAAGGTTTTGTGATTCTTTGTTGTCTCGTATCCATGGATACAAATACCATGCAGTTGGCAGCTAGAAGTAGATTGTATTTTGTTTTCCTTTGTAGTGACCTTGGTCTGTTTTTCTTTGGTTTAAACTAGTTGAAAATATGGCAGATTTTGGTAAGAATGTGTCAATGCAGGAGAAGGACTACAGAGAATTTGAGGGTTTTTCTTTGTAATTTTGTTATAAGAAACAGGCAAATGTAAATAGAAACTTATTCTGTTCACCCTCTCTTTCAATGTACATGTCCTAGTCAAGTCCTTACCCATGAAGTGACTAACATTACTCTTATTATCTTGTATGCCACAAGTGTTTACTGTACATAACTGGATAGTCATTCAGAAATAGATTCAGGATTAATATATGGTTAATTTCCTGAGTAAATTATGGAAGAAATATGATTTTGTATAAAGTACCTTGGGAAAGGCTCAAAAGAAATCAGTTTGGGTCTTTTTCACTTACTATAATATTGAGGTAGTTAATCAGAAGTACTTTGGCTTAGAGGAAATAATAGTAACAGTGAGATAACTAGCATTCCGTGCTTACCGTGCACACCCCTGTTCAACATGGCCTTCCTTAGTTAACTTACTTAATCCTTCTAAACTCCTTATTTCTCCTCTCTCTACTTTGAGGGGAGAAAAACAGAAGTTGGGAATTGTTAAAAACTACAGTAGCAAAATAGGGTTCTAATTTGGTCGTCTATGTACATCACCCACAAAGTATAAAAGAAAATAATAAAGGAAAATCCTACTTTAGCATTCATAAGTATCATTGATACCTTTCCCCCACTTGTAAATTCCTGAGGACGCCAAGTTATACAAAATTCCAAGTAGCATAAGTGAACAGCTCTGGGCTATTCAGTCAGAATATTTCCTTCTGTGTATTATACATGTGCAGAAACATATTTGAATGTACAGTTATTCGTAAATACCAGTTATCCTTCTTGACTATCTTACTAACATGTTGGAATGGCAGGAAACATGCCTCAGGGTAGAATATGAGGTTTGTAAAATTTCGTAGCTCTGAGCTCAAACCCTTGCTCCAAGAGAGGACTCTGGCCTTGGATCTGCATCCCTACCTGTGAAATGAAGATAATGGTGCCTCCTAATGGATCTGTGGTGCAGCCAGCAAGCAAAGCCTCCTGCTGTTCATGCCTGCGTCCCCCGTATTTAGAGGAACTGGACCCTTGGCAGGATTTACAGGATGACTGAATCATGCAGTTCTTCCTCAGCAGAGCTGGTTGGGTAAGAGCTACTTCAAGATAGAGATGATTCATCAATAAACACTGGTTCGAAGTGCTGTAGAGCTACTGAGAAACAGTGTGTAGCCAACTGTATGCCAGGCACTGAGTGAAGTGTGCTGTGTGTACATTATCTTAGTAAGCTTAAAAGACTTTTAGCAAAAAAATAAAATAAAAACTAGGAAAAGGCTTGCTAAAGACAAAGTAAAGTTGTAAACTCATGTCATCAAAGACATAGAAAATGCCTACAAAAAAGCTGAGTGTGTGTTTGTATACACACATGGTAATATGCCAGGAGTACATGACTTTAGACCCTAAAGGCAAATTAGCAATCTCCTTTTAATTTCACTGAATTTAGAAAGTGTTTGATAGCACTTCCCCTGAAAATGACTAACTCTCCTCCCTCTATACATAAAATGAGCTGAATGTCAATCATACTTTTTATTTGGCCATCATTAGCTTTGTGTTGGGGCATGTTGCAGTTTATTAATTTTATGTCCTTTAAATTTAATTTAAACATGTAGTGAATTTAAGGTGTGAATTGTTATTTTGATGACTGGACAACCACATAATGCAGAGCCATCCTATGCCGCCTCGTTGCTAGGAATGACCCAAGATGTGTTTAAAAGCTCATATTTCAGTGATTTCCTGTCTGGTAGCTTTTCAGTTCCCACCGTTCTCTGCATTGAACCATTAAATGAAAAGTTAGTTCCCTCAAAGGAAGATGGACAGAGCTGGAGTAAGATTACAGGGTTCTCAGCAGAACTGCTTAGGTCTTTAATATCATTTGTCTTACAGTAAATGTGATTCGTGATGAAAATGCTTTCTATAAATAGATGTTAACAGTGTTTAAGTCAGAATAGCCAGATTGTGCTTGCATGGCCAGATTTTTGGAGGGGCAGGGAGGTGGATTTTGTTGGGATTTTATTTGGTCTCTCAAACAAACAAAAAAAATTTTTTTTAAAGTTTCTTTTTATTGCCCAAGTCACCAGCATTTGAAGACACTAAACTCAGCCAGCTGTACTAAACCTATCTGATGGCTACCAAGACAAATTGAAAATCAGAGCATTTGCCTCTCTTTATCTTTTTCTCCCATTTTCAATTAAAAGAAAATCACCACTACATTCCACTATTGGTATTTTTTTCCCTGTAGGACATGGACACAGTTTCAGAGAAGGGAATGAAAAATGGTGAATGTGGCTTGTGTTGATTCCCAAAGATCTTGAGTTCTGAGAGAAAACCCCGCAGACTCAGATGTGAGCAGCACTGCGTTCTCCTCTGTTCCCCACAGTACCAGGACCTCAGGTCTCCCCTTGATAACAGATGCAGCCAGCTCGCAGCAACATCAGGTCATGTACCTTGTTCTTTCTCAGAGCTAACACAAGCAAAGCCACTTCTCTTGTCATAGAATCTGCCTTCTTTTAGTGGGCAGGATTATTCTCTATTATAAAGACACAGTTTTTCCAACCTATTCCTTGCACCACCTAGTTTCAGGCCGTCACCTGGCACACAAACATTATAATTTTACTCTTCTAGACCCCAGTCACTCTCCGTTAAACCTGAGTCTATCTAAGGAAACGTAGAAAGTTGGACACAATTTCTCAGATCTTAAACACCAAGGAAACAACAGATTGCTGAGGGTGTTTATAGGGAAGATTTTAGCAACTCTTTGTATATTAGCTGTCATTTGAAATTTTACATTCAGACCCCAAAATTTAATAAGAGACATTGATGAAACTTATTCCAGGTTCCTTTCAAGTGTTTACTTACAAATACCTTTCATGTGTATGACAGTTATTCATCCTATTTTGCCAATGAGGAATTTTAGATTTAGTAAGCACAAATAACTTTAGTCAACAAATACCGGGACACACACACACACACACACACACACACACACACACCTTTTTATGTGCTCTCCTTGCTCATTCATAGTCTCTATTTAACTTGAAGGCGCTCTTTGGTTCTTGTCTTCTAACTGCTGCAGTCCCAGAAGCAGCTAGGCTGTAGATACAGAATAAATAGACTGCCAATGAGGTCTAACAGGGCAAACTTACATCATGGATTTTCTTAGCTCTGTGTTATGGAGAAAGGACAAAAAGAAATATAAAAATCTCTTGAGTATAAATAGTTGATTTATCCAAGTTTTCCATTACAAATCAGTGGCTCTTTAAAGAGTCCTTTCTCATTTACGGTTGAAACAGCACTAAAAATGGTTTCCAGATCTGGTGGAATAGAGCAGAAAAAGAAGATTGTTTTCATGTAATTCAAGTTAGCTCTAAAAGCACACTCCCAGGACTAACTCAGAGCTCTCTTGAAAATAACAGGATTTGTTTAAGTTTTCAAACTACACCACTTAAATATTTCTTCCTGCTCTGATTTTTCTTAGAAGTGAGATGGTATCATGCCAATCATTAAAGCTTTCTGTCCTCTTTGAATTTTTGTCTAGTAGGGTCAGCATGTCCAGTCTCCTTTTTTCTATAACTAAGCCCCACTGAAGTTAATGGACATGTCTGAGGTCACACCCAACACAAACACCAGCACAAGGGTCTTCTGCCCACAACAGTGTTGCTGTGTCTGCTAAAATGTCCCTTGCTCATATCCAGTCTGTATTTCCAGCTCCAGAAAGATACAAATTCTAAAAAATAAAAACATATCTTTGAGAGTACTTGAAAGTCTCCCACAAAAAATAAAAAATAGTCTTTTTCAACCATCTTCCTCATCCTTTGCATAGCAGGTCACATGACAACATAATCTTTCCTGCCCCTTCTTTTATCTAAGGCAATGTGACTAAACAAGAAAAGTCAATATTACAGAGAAAAAGTCATAACTCATAAGGCAGCTGGGCAACATGAGACCTTTGAGCCACTGACTGCCTGTTGCCCAGCATCTCAGGTGTACCCCAGTATTATCCTGTAACTGGGGAGAAAACCCCAGCATCTCAGGTGTACCCCAGTATTATCCTGTAACTGGGGAGAAGGCTGAATGACTCCTTACTTTTTTTTCTGCATTTTTAAATATTTTATTAATTCATATTACATCTCAATTGTTAGCCCATTCCTTATATCCTCCTATTCCTCCCTCCCTCCCTCTTTCCCCCTACTCCCCTCCCCTATGACTGAATGAGGGGGACTTCCTCCCCCTGTATATGCTCATAGGGTATCAAGTCTCTTCTTGGTAGCCTGCTATCCTTCCTCTGAGTGCCACTAGGCCTCCCCATCATGGGACGTGGTCAAATATGGGGCACCAGAGTTCGTGTGAAAGTCAGACCCCTCTCTCCACTCAACTTTGGAGAATGTCCTGTCCGTTGGCTAGATCTGGGTAGGGGTTTGAAGTTTACTTCCTGTATTGTCCTTGGCTGGTGCCATTGTTTGAGCAGGACCCCTGAGCCCAGATCTGCCCGTCATAATGTTCTTCTTGTAGGTTTCTAGGACCCTTTGAATCCTTCTATTTCCCCATTCTCCCGTGCTTTTTTCACCTAAAGTCCCAATAGGATGTCCTCCCCTCTGACCCACTTTCCTAATAAGTGAAGACTTTCATGGGACATGCCCCTTGGGCTAGTGTACAGATATAAGTGAGTATATACCATGTGAGTCTTTCTGCTTCTGGGTGAACTCACTCATTATGATTATTTCTAGTTGAATCCATTTGTCCATAAATTTTGGGAATCCCTTGTTTTTAATAGCTGAGTAGTATTCCATAGTGTAAATGTACCACAGTTTCTTTATCCATTCTTTTACTGAGGGACACTTAGGCTGTTTCGATGTTCTGGCTATTATGAATAAGGCTGCTATGAACATGGTTGAGCATATGCCCCTGTTGTGTGTTGGAGCATTTTCTGGGTAAATTCCAAGGAGTAGAATAGCTGGTTCTTGAGGAAGCCCTATTCCCATTTTTTCTGAGAAAGCGCCAGATAGATTTCCAAAGTGGTTGTACCAAAGTGGTTTGCATTCTCACCAGCAATGAAGGAGTGTTCCTCTTTCTCCACATCCTCGCCAGCATGTGGTGTCTCTTGAATTTTTGATTTTAGCCGTTCTGATGGGTGTAAGATGGAATCTCAGAGTTGTTTTGATTTGCATTTCCCTAATGACTAAGGATGTTGATCATTTCTTTAAGTGTTTCTCAGCCATTCGATATTCCTCTGTTGAGAATTCTCTGTTTAATTCTGAGCCCCCATTTCTCAATTGGTTTGTTTGGTTTTGTGGTGTAAGGCAGAAAACACTGTCAACAGAACAAAGAGATACCCTACAGACTGGGAAAAGATCTTCACCAACCCTACATCTTGACAAAGGTCTAATATCCAAAATATATAAAGAACTCAAGAAATTAAACACCACCAAATCAAATAACCCAATTGAGAAATGGGGCTCAGAACTAAACAGAGAATTCTCAACAGAGGAATATCAAATGGCTGAGAAACACTTAAGGAAATGCTCAGTGTAGTTAGTCATCAGAGAAATGCAAATCAAAACGACTCTGATATGCCTTACTTCTTAAGCATGTAGACTAGTCTGAGATTTTTTTTTTCTTCTTTTTAGTGGATGAGTAGGAAAGCAACTTTTCAAAATTTCCCTTTCATATTAGATAGTGTAATTTTTGTACTTTGTGCCTTTAAAAAATTAAACACATACATTTATTATTCTCCCTTGCCAAATGTAAAGATTAAAAAACAGATGTTGAGAAACTCACAACTTAATATGGTAGAAATGTAGGCTCCTGTTTGAATACAAAATACTTTTAAAAACACACAATAAATAATCTACAGTATACACAGTACGTAGTAAGTGCTTTAGGAGTATTTGAAAAGGAGAGACTAGCTCTGCCAATGGACTTGCTGAGGTCACTTTGCAGGTAAGCTGGTTCTTGAAGGATAAAAGGAGTTTCCAGGTCAAATGTATGGAAGAAAGTGGCAGGAAAACACAATATATGTAAAATATTAACCATTCCTAGTACTAAAGCAAAGGTTATGTTCAGCAATGTAAAATAAGGGAACGTGTGGGCCAGATACGGTTGCTCCTCACAGGGCAGCTCATCTATTAAACAAGGTGCAACAACCAGTGCCCAGCAAACACTCTGAGAAATGAAATAGATCAAATTAGAGAACGTGGGTATATGGTGCTGTGTCCAGGTTCCCAGGACATGTCAGGGACTCACAGCATCCTGGTGGAGATGACCTAAAGAAACAACTCCATCCCCTTATCACCACACGTGTCCTCCTCTTAACATGAAAATAGTTTTAGCATTTTGATACAAATATATTTTTTAGTCCTACTTCATTCACCAAGTGAAATGAGTTCGTCTAGTCAGAGCTAAACAAGGAGTTTAAGAGTGTGTGGTATTGTGTGCCTGTCTGAACGCAAGATTGGCAAACTGAAGGAATTGGGATTTGGCCAGGAACCGATCGATTGCTGCTGTCCAATAGAGAAGTGATAGTGAACTGTGTCCCTGCCAATGTAGAGGGGCTTGGCATGAAGTGACTCTTTGGTCCACACCAGCCAAACTCTAAAACTGATGTAAACAAGACCACAGTGTGCTCACCAGACTCCTGATGGTCAGTGAAGACTTTCAGAATCCATCATTGACATAGAAACAACACAGAGCTTACTAGCTCCAGGGACCATGCTAGAATATTTTACATGCATAGTTTTGTTGGAATGAACCCCTTATCAATCTATGCTTTCATATGGGTTCTCAGAACTTAAACCCTATGAGGTTAGGTCAGCCTGCCCCAATCCATAAAGACAGTAAGTGGCAAAGCAGGCCACTACATACATGAGCGCCTTCTCATTAGAATTAATGGCTTGTATCAAGTTAGGACAGATACCTTCTCAGCCAAACTGTTACAGCCCTGTGTCAGCAAAATTGAGCTGGCCCATCCTGTCTCATGAAACACCCTCATCTTGAAGTGATGAGAGATTAAAACAGTGTGGCTTTCATTCAAGCCCCTTTATTCAGCTATGCTAGGCAGTGGGAAGAGAGAAGCTACAAAATCAAGAAGTCTGTAAACAGTCACACAGGTATATCAGGAAAGCACAGCAGCCAGGAGAACACAGTAAAGTGTTATGGCACCAGCTAGACCATAAGAATTTGGGCCAGGCCTTGGGTCTTCCAACTGAAGTGTTTTCCTCATGCCCTCATGGAGGAAGCAGCCAGAGAGGAGAGCTGGCCTTTCATAGTACCAGTTCCATCAGAAGAGCACTTTGGTCGTTGAAGGGAGTGCCCCTTTGCAGCCTGTGGAACAGAACCAGATCTCAAACACTCTGAAGCCTGTCAACTGTAGCAGGTCCTCTCAGCCTGAGACAGATCAAGTTTGCAGCTTCTGCCTGTCCACTGTGTGTGGATCCCTGTAGCCCTTTGTTAGAAAACATTGAGGGCCGCCAAGAGTGTGTGCTGACCAGGGTGGTGGCTGCTGCCTGGAGCTGTAAGTAAATAAATGGATGTCAGACACTTTTAATTGTGGGGGAGTGGGAGCAGAATCATTCCCCTCCCCCGAGCATGCTGCCTTGGATGTAATGATCGTGAAGCCTTTACACACAGACTAAACTAAGCCCTTTGTATTCTTTGCAAGGTGGAGAGCTTGCCAAGCCAATTTCAGCATACAAAACACAGACAATTATTCTCTTGGCATTTAGAGGCCGCCCCTGTTTTTACTGGGGGAGGGGATGGGTGGCTGGTTGATAGAAGAAGGCTTTATAAGGAAAGATAAGTCAACTTTACCCCGTATTCCTTTTAAAGCTCCACTCCCTTCTGGACTCCCGTGTCCCTGCCTGTCATAGTCAGCCCCTCATCAGAAGTGCCACACTCACTTTGATGTTCCCAGCATGTCACTTACTTGTGGCTATTTTCACATCTTCTGTGTAGTAGCTCTCCATGCAATTATCGTATTTCTTTTGTGGATATATGGTTACAGATGGTTGGCGAGTATGTTTCTAGTGGTAACCAATAAAAAGGCATAATCCTTGATTATGGTCTGCATCCATTGTGTACCATAAGCTTTATGATAGTGGTTCACAGCCTCTGTTCCCAGATCTGCTGCAAATCTTTCAGAAGTTTTAAAGGGCCCACCCTCCTTACTCCAAAAGTATGTGAGACAACAAAGGGTGCTGAGGCTAAGCCTATGAAAAAGCTAGCCTTCCCCCCACCAAAGTGGGAACTGGCTTCTTGCTTAAATACTTAAGTATACTTTTGATTTCTTCCCTTTGGTTCTGCCTGAAAGGTCTGTTGCGCAGCATGGCAAACACGTAACAGTGTCACCTTGAGTAAACTACTTCATTCTCAGTGTCTGTATCAGTTGATAGAAAAACAAATGACCCTATGATGCCCTTGGGCTCTTTCCTTTTCAGAGTGCTAACGGTCTGTATCTCAAAGTACACAATGTTTTCCCAAGAGGTTCAAAGAAGTATATTGTACTCTATAACTCCCTAAGCAAAAAGAACTAATAGCTAAAAGGCTGTTGGAGTTGGACAATGCAACATTTCCAGTAGTTCTTTTAGCCTTCAAAGTCTAGAGTTTAATTTTTGTTTTGTAATTGCTTCTAAGTTCTGAAAACCACATTGAGAATTATTTCATATGCAGCAATAATTTTTTCTTTTGATGTTGCTAATCTTTCCCTTAAAACCAGATAACATGACTAACAAGGGCATTTTAAAAATACTTTTATTACACATGTATAAAACAAACTACATACAAGGGAGAACCATGTGACAATCATGAGAATAATGAGTTCTATATATGTTACATTCATAGTGACTTGGCCATCTACATTCGTCCCATTTGAAGTAAGTGTTTTTCCTGTCTTGTTGGGTCTAAATTTCCGAATGAGATTCAATAATCTATCCTATCTCAACTCTAATAGCTTGACTTCTTTATCTTAATCTAAGACAATCTTGTCCTCTAATCAACTAAGCTTGGTTGTAAAACTATACTATCTTGTCTTCACTGCCCCTCAGAGACTTGGGAAGGAATAAAATTTAAATTCCTGAGTGAACCAGCAGTGTGAGTTAGCAGCTTCCAAAATGTACAAATTGACTTAAGACAGTTTACTGCCTGACCAGTCACTCAATACACTTTATAACATTGGAGCCTCATCTTCAGCTTTCTGGCCTAATATCTCTGCCAGGCTTGTTTGCAGGGCAGCAACTATTGAGGACTTGCTTACTCTGACTTGGCAGAGTGCAGCTGTCGACTCTGCCTGCATCTAAGCTGCCCATTTTTAGGCAGATTCTGTTTGTGGCAGGACTGAGGACATTTTGCCCAATGTTTGGTTTACCACCTTTGAAGCCATCTCCATAAGGAGGTTCTTTGATGCTCATCATCTTTGAACAAGGGCATTTTTAATCAAACCTGTGTTTGTGTGTGTGTGTGTCTTAAGAGAGGAGTTCAAGCTGAGTTTTACATAACAACTCTTAATTCCATAATTATATTACATGTATACCTTTGTTTTTATGCCTTTTCTAACCCACACAGGAAAATTAAAGATAAGATCATTTTACAGGGTTAGTTCTCTGAGCAAGTTATATTAGAAAACAAAAGTTGGTAATGTTTACCAGGCAGAAGGAGCTGTCTGTCTACAGAGCAGCGAGTCCTGACTCACATGTACACCTGTGTCTTCCTCCGCCATTATGGCAGCTTGCCCATGTGCAGTGACATACATCAGAAATACAGAAGGAAGAAAAGTGTGGCGGAAGGTCTGTTATGAATCTGGAGCTTTCCAGACTCCCATTTAGCTCTCATTAAAATTCTAAGCATGCCCAGCTCTCTGACTTAACAGGTAGGAAAGATAGCACTGAAAAGTTACCTTGCTTAAGTAAACATCATAGGTGCCTGGGCCGTAATCACTTGTTCTGTTCCTATTCCTGGGATTTTTTTACCCCAAGCTCATTATGTGGCCTTTCGTTTTCAGGTGCTACCTTGGTGACTTGCTTGGCCTCGTAGCTGCAGAGTGCTATTTCTGCAGTCACAGTTTTGAAGTCTAAGAATTGGCTGTTTCCAGTAGGAAGGTACACATAGCTCATCATGCCCAACAGGAAAGGAATGGAGGCAAGCCTACATTCTCATTCTCATGTTTAGAACATCCACATAAGGCTCTACTTTGCCTTTTCTGCTATCATGATTTCTCTTCGGCTTTTGCTGATTGATTTTACTAATAAAGACATAAGGGAATGTTCACGACATTAGCTCCAGAGTAAAAAGAAAAACGGATCATAAAGATAGCTGTGGCCCCAGGCGGGAGAATTGTCACCCAGGGATTACTGGGTTTAACTCTGCTCTTAGAATAACTCTAAACTTGTTAATAGGGATCCAAGCACTGCTTGGTTTGGCCTGCCGCTTCACCCCGCCCCCACTTCAGTCTATTTTCTTCAAATGTGTGGCCTTCTATTAATGACTTAACACCCACCATTCTCCCTTTCAGCTCTGGGTGTTGTCTGGGGCTGTGCTCTCTGCTGAGGCCTCTTCCTCTGCCATCCTCCCATTTGGCCTGCAGCCCTCAGCTTCAGCAACTCCTTCTGAGAATCTCTCACTGACTTCCTAACCCTGCTATTTGCTCTATGGGACAACATCCTTCATACCCTCCCACTAAATGGCTACCTTCACAAGGGGATGACATAGTCTCTTGGCTGAAGACACAGCTCTAGTGGCTTACTCTGTCAAATGAATGGATACATTTATCTTGATTATCTTAAATGACCAGATTTTCTTTTAGTGTAGTATCCCTGATTTAAGTCCTACAGATTTGACCAAGCAAAGCTCACATATTCACTCAGCTGCTGGATATTAAATTGAGGAATGTGGGAAATAGTAACGAACCAAGTACATATATGACAAACATCATTATTACCTGACCATCTCACCCCCACCACGTTGGCCATCTGACAACAGCCCTCCTTAGATCAGAATTCAGCAAACTTTTTCTGTTAATGACCTAATATCAAATGTCTTGGATTTTTTTGCAGCCCACATAGCTCACCCCCTCCCTCCCCCCTCCCTCTTCCATTCCGCCCCCCTTCCTCTTTCTCCTTCCTCCCTTGCTCTCTCTCCCTGTCTCCAGGAAGCAGCCATATGTACACAAATGAATGGCAATGTCTGTGTTCCAGCAGACCTTTATGTTTAAGAGGGGGTCTAGTTGGGGGGGGGGTTGCTCAGTTGGTAAAGTCTTTGCCATACAAACGTGAATCCTGAGGTTTGGATCATTAGCATCCACATAAAAGCCCGCATACGCCTTTAACGCCAGAGCTGGCAAGGCAGAGACAGTTGGATCCCTGAAGCTCATTGGTCAGCCAGTCTAGCTAAATTGGTGAGCTGCAGGTTTAGTAAGAAATTCTGCCTCAAAACCTAATGCAGTGAAGTGACTGAGGAAGATGACACTCATTAGACATGTGCACTCAGAGATATGCAGAGATATGTTTTGCATATCTCTGCCTTATTTGATGTGATGAAATGATAGTCAGGGAACCTATAAGTAAGTCAATCTGAAAGAATGTCTCCTCTGCCACTTAGTGGAGATTTATTCATAAAGTCACTGTTTATTCTAGTTGGAGAGGAGTTAGCTGTATATGACCTTGAGCCAACTTGGAGGCAAATAGCAAGAGTGTGTACATTTGGTACTGACATTACCAGGGCCTATAAAAACTCATGGGCCATGGTCTCCTGGAGATACGATTTTGTCATTGACTTAATGGCAGAAGTAAGGTCAATTCCTGTTTGAGATCCCATAGTTTCTGGTTACAGAATGTGAGTCCTGAGCCAAATGGGGGCAGTTTTAATGCAGCTATTTGACTCTCAGCTACATGTCTCAAGTATTTCTATAACGAGAAAATGACAGTTTTGTGCTGTAGAATTCAGATGTTTTCCTCAGCTGTTCTTCTGCAACCCCTTTGTCTGCTCAACTCTTAGAAACAAAAGAATTTTTTGGCTGATTCTGTGTCTGCTCAGAAGTGTCCAACTGTTAGAAAGAGTGTAAAGAATTTCGGATCGTGGGAGTCCATCCATGGTTAGCTCAGCCGTGGTGGAATGGAAGCCGTGTGGTACTGCTTATTCCGGTCCTGTTTATTAAGCTTCTGCTGTGAGGAAACCCTGTCCTGCTCGCCTCAGACATGGGAATATGACTTCAGGACACCAGAGAGAGATCTGGGTTTTCCCTAACCGCCATGGATTCCTATTATCTGTGCTTTACTAGCCTTAGGGGAATAAAAGAGAAACAAAAGTAGAAAGACTTAGGCTTACTATTAAATTGCTTGTGAATGCTTCTAAAAGGAAATGCAGGAAAGCCTCCCGTTTTAGGTTCTACTTGAGTTGGTTGAGGACAGTTGTTATCTCTATATTTTGGATTGCTTTTCTGGTACACGGTAGAAAGGAGACTGCTATAAAGGTATGTTCTTTAAAATGGGAAACAATATAGTTTTGAAAGAAATCCAGAATAATATAACCTGATTTGTTTTCTGTCACACACTGGGTGGCCTGCAGCTGGGATTCTCCAAGGACTGCTGCTTTCCTTTGGAAATGCTAAAGGGTAGTTCTGTTGGTTTTAACAACCGTTCTGTTGACGCATTTTAAGGTAATCTATACTTCTTTGTATAATTAGTGGCCAGTGCTATTCATATGAGCAGTGTCTGCATTCCTAATGACAATGTATTTCTTTATTTTGTTTGCTGCTCCCGCTATCAGACTTCCATCTGTTGCTTTCCCTTACTCAGTGTGAAGTTTTAGCTGCTACACTGCCATGTCTTGGAAACTGAGAGATCACATGAGCCCTGGGACTCTAGGCATGGAGTTGTGTTGTGGGTGCAAGTGTTTGAAGGGAGCTTTGCCTCCTTTTGTCTCCATTGAACTTTTATGAAAATAATGTCTCAGAAAGGGGCTCATTGATCAGTTTCCTGACACAGTGAGCCATTTTGCCTTTGGGGTTCTAAAAGAACGAGATGAGCCCTAAGCATTGCTTTTGGGTTTGGTTTTGGTTTGGTTTGGTGTTTTTCAGACAGAGTTTCTCTGTGTAGCCTTGGCTATCCTGGACTCATTTTGTAGACCAGGCTGGCTTCGAACTCACAGTGGTCCTCCTGCCTCTGCCTCCCGAGTGCTGGGATCATAAGCATCCTTTTCTAATACTGCTTATTGAGCATCTTCGTAGAGGTTGAGCCTATTCTGCCATTGTGAGGGCTTACCTTCCCGAGTCTATGAGGTATGGGTGTTAGTTTTCATATTTTATGTGAAGAAATTAAAGCTCAGAGAGCAAAGTACATGCCCAATGTCACAGAGCTAACAAGGAATGGAGTTCACCTCTGATCTCAAGCCACCTAATTGCATAACGTGGCAGGGTTTCTGGTACCCCATGCTGCCAGGAGAATGGGAAAAACAGATTTGTGCTAGACATACTTAGGACCATTAGCTCATATAATAACTTAGTCACTATGAGATATCTATCATACTTGTTCTGTTTTCACACACAGACAAATAATATCACGCCATGTAAGAACAGTCACACATCCCTTAATAGTAAAATCAGAGCAAGCGTTGATTGGCTCTCAGCTTTTCTGAGCCTGCATTTCCTCATCGTAAAATAAGGACAATCATTTTAGGATTAGTGTAAGGACAGCATGGAATAATCCTGCAACATAGCGCTGTGCCTGGTACACAGTGGACTCCAGCAAATGTGAACTATGGTTTCTCCACCCCAAAGGGGAATGTTGCTCTAAGTAGCAGTACACAGTGATTGACCTGCCACTCATTTGACTCTTACAAAGATTTTGCTATATCCATGCTAAACAAAAGGATATTTCTCTCACTTGAAACAGCTCAAGTGTCCTTGATCTAGTTTGTCCTTTATCACCCAGGTGGCTACCTAGGTGGTTTTGAGTCCCCTTCCAGTTCTGTGACTGTTATTCTTGCTGTGCAGTTTTGTTTTTCTTCCTAGGAAACCGTACGGCAGAACTCAGTCTTTTCTGCAGTAATGAAGTGGTGTGATCACACAGGATGGAGCAAAGCCCCCTGGACAGCTCAGTAAAAACTCCTTTTCAGAGTTGTCCTTGACAAAGATATTGTGAGGCCTTTGGAGTATCTGTGTTGATAGAATAGATATGATACCTAGAAAGGCTCCAAATCGTAGAAGCCAAGCAAGACAAGGGAACTTTGTTGCAAGAGTGTTTTGAAGACAGTATTTGTCTTGTGCTTACTGCCCGGGGACCAGCAAGTAATTATTAAATTGGAATATAGTGGTGTGAGTTGACTCCAGAAGGCAGTTACACAGAATGAATCCCAGTCATGAGAGGATAACAGCCACAGCCAGCTTTGCTGCTCACAAAAGACAGAAAGATTTTTGTTTAGATGATTTTCCCCACGGAGCTGTTGGCTTTGTGTGGCTTATGCACTGGTGATTGTGAGATTGCATGCCCAAGCACTGGTGGTCAGGCTCCTGAACTCCCCTCGTGTGGACTAAGTTTCATGTAGGATACAGCATACACTTCCTCATCACTTTGTGCTTGAGAGTAGGAAGGAGCATTTCCAGTGGGAGTTCTCTGTTCTCAGAGATTACCGTAAATACCATTCAGCAGCTCCCCCTCCAGAAAACATCCCCCTGTTCTCTGATTAAATACAAGTCTCTCTTCTTCCATGAATCTTATATAGATCTCCAACACAGCACTTACTACCTTGTGTTATGCTTCTGAGTGAACCGTGGAATTCTTGACTACTGATAAGCGGTTCCAGCCACTTCAGTGTTGCTCAGCAAATGCTTGTTGACTAACTGACTGGGTTCATTGCTTAGTGGCCTCTCTTACTTTTTTGTCTTGTGTTAACGACATGACTACCATATGACCCAGAAATGTTACCCCTGAGTGAATACCCAAATACTCTTATGTCAATAAACAGTGGAAATACTTATACATCTATGTTTAACTGAGGCACTGCACATAATAGACTAGTCATAGAATCAGCCTTGATGTCTGTCAGCAGGTGAATAGGTAATATGAATATAAACAGAGTCGACTTTAACACAGCCATAAGGAAAAATGAATTAGGTCATTTACAGAAAAATGAAGAAAAGTAGATATTATCATGTTAAGTGAAATAAGCCAGGTGCAGAGAGACTGTGTGTGCATGTATATGTGTGTGTATATAAACATGTATACATATGTACGTGTGCATGCCCCTGCAGTACAAATAGAAGGGGAACTACACAGAAGAATGTGAGTAAATATGATCAAATTACATGACACACATGTATGCATGAAAATGTCATAATGAAACTCATTATTTTTATAATAAATATATACCAACATGAAAGATCAATTAACTTTTAAAGAACATGGACCCCTATTACAGTAAGTTTTATCTGTTACTTTGTCTCTTTGCCTTGCTTCTCACACTGTCCCTTCCATTTTCTCCTTGCCCGCTTTGCCCCTTGAAAAACAGCCGCTCGTGTTTGTTACCCCGACTCCTCCACTTCAGCTTCTCTTCCTTCCTTTCCACATTGTTTCCTCCCCTGTCACAGAGGAGCGCTCCTCGTGGTTCTCTGGTCTCTGTTTAGCTGTGGGCACCACAGCCATGTCCTCTGGTCCCCCCTCATCAGATGCATCCTCGTGCCTGTAGTCTCTTCCCGACTGCTGTTTCTTCATTTTAGCTTCATAATGGACTCACTGGCCTCTAATATCTACTAGAATCTTGCAGCCAATGCTCTCCATTTTCACAGTCCTGATTGGTTATGTTCATCTCCCATGTCCTGGTTCCCTGCACACAGTCCCACTTTGTCCTTACTGGTGGCTTTGTCATCTCTGAATCTAGGACCTTCCTTGTAGTTACCATATTTCTATGCAGACTGACACAGAACTCAGTAATGCTATCTTTCTCCACCTATGAGGGATGAAGGCTGATGACCTTTCCTCCTCCTTCTCCTCCTCCTTCTCCTTCTCCTTCTCCTCCTTCTTAGAATAAAAATACTAATTGCTCTGTTTCTAAGCTTTTTTATTTAGTTCACAACAAAAATATAAAGCAGAGGAGTAGCTTGAAAAGCTTTCTGATTCGGTCAGAAAGGTCAACCAGCGAAAAGGTAAAGCAAAGTAGGAAAAGTTGTGAATGAAGCATGAATTGTGTGTAAGGCAGCCTCTGCTGGGGTGGGTGGGCGTTCACACACCGTAAACACTAACAGAAGGTATCTAGTTGACTAACAGCTAACAAAATCAAGATTCAGAGCCAGAATGTTCTAGTTTTTCCACAAAAGTATGATTTTCCTTTGAAAAGCTAACCATAACTTACATATTTATATGTACACATACCCTATAGATATATATCATATATGTGATCTCTATTGTTTCTGTGTGGTTTTACCATCAGAACATGTTCAAGGCACAAGATATGCTTTTAATCACTTCCTCAAGCCATATGTAATTAGAATTACCACATTCTGGGCTTTCTATGAACCTCTGCAGTGGTTCATTCAGCACTTAAGCTGGAAGCTAAGCACCATAGTTTTGTCGCTCTCACTCTTTTCCAAAACTGTCTTGTCTGCCCTCGTAATCTTATTTTTGCTATTACTCTATGCATCTTTTTTTTTTTTTTTAAGTAGAATGGAAGTTTAGCTTGAATTCAAGAAAGTAAATCATAAGCAACACGCATGGCAGTTGGGCTTCCACATAGAGCTGGCAGCTTAGAGCTGGGCATGCCCTGAAGCAGACTGCCCAGAGACCAGTGACATCATGATGAGAGCCAGTGAGGAAGAGTCACAACAGTAACTTGCAACTTAGGAGCCAGTGGGATGCTGGGAGGGGGCTATAAAGGTATGCTCTATTTTTCTGCAATAAAGGAGTCTGCGTTTGCTACTTGCCTGACTCCCAGAGTCTGTGTCATTGACTCTGCGAGCTCACCCCTGCCCCCAAGGATCCCGGGCCTGGGTCTCTGCAACATTGGTACCTGTAACTCTAGCACCTTAAGGGGCAGCGACAAGTTTGCTGGCCCCTTGCCTAGTTCCAGGTTCATTGCAAGAGCCTGTCTTAACAGAATAGAGAAGAGAATAAAGTAGAGAGTGGTAGAAGAGAGCACATGATGTTTTCCTCTGGTCTCTACATGTGAGTGCACAGGCACATGCATGTACACGCATACAGAATGCACATACTCCACACATACACACATAAACACAAAATAAACAAACTGACTTGTCATGTTAAGTATTTGGTTTTTTAAGTGGTAACTGAAATTTACAAATCTAACAAGTGTGTAGAATATATTTGCAACTATTAAGGAATATCATTGTAAAAGTGCTTAAATAGTTTCTATGCCCCCTTTAAAATGTTAAATATACTATGAAGAGGAATTGAGTCATTTAATTTTTATCTAGATCTAATTTATCTTATTGGCTTAATCACAAATTTAGTAATCTGTACATCAGAATGCTATAACCATTTAGAAACAGAAGGTGAAATAATGGCAACAAATACATGCTTTAACACATAAAGTGAGAGTGGACTCTCAGCAGATTATCACATCAGCACCCAGGGTGTATGGGGCAATTGTGTAGCAAACAATGAAAGGAAGTTACTCATGTAATTCTTTAAAAAAAAAAAAAAAAAAAAAAAAAAACCCTACCTAGCATGGAGTCTGATTGCAGTCTTCTGTCTGCAACTCCAGGCGCATTCAGTTGTTGAGAATAAGACTAGGCCCACTCCCATATGGACAGAGGAGATAGCGGGGTCAGCCTGCCCCTGTCACAGAGGCAGAAAGAGATGTGACTGTGCCTAGTTGTTTCTTTGGTCTCCCCCCCCCCAACACACACACACACACACACACACACAACTTCTTTCATAACTGTCTACAGTGTGTATAATAGTACATACATTGTATAATGCAATAATTACAAGGCTCCACCACGACCCAGGTTAAATTCATTTTCAGCAACTCAATAAAACGGAGAGTAGTTTCATTGTTGTTTCTTCCAGTCAGCAAACAAGATGAATAAAGATTTTTTTTTCTCTCCAGCTAACCAACATTACACACCCAGTTTTAATTATCCCTCTCAACAACTGGTATGAGGTAGATATCTAAGGATTTCCATTTTACAGCGGGAAGGGAAAACTAAAGTTGCAAGAAACCGAGTGGCAAGACTTGAACGTGATCTAAATACTGCAGCTCCCTCCCTGGCCCTTGCCTACAGCTGCTCCTCAGTTGGAGAGGCCAAAGGAGAAGGTGTGGATTTGATGGCTTGAGGAAACTGTTCCTGAGCGGGACTGTGGAAGCCCCTGGGGTTGCACTGTGAGGTGGAAGCACCTCCTCCCCAGACCTTCTGCTCCCCTCCATGCCCCTCCACTTGACTTGCTTCCCTAATGGTCAGCTTGCCCTGTCCATAAGGACTCAGCCTAGTGAGAAGAAGGAGGATCACTCTCACTACACGGCTATTGTTCCTGCTTCCTTTTGGGTGATGGAGGAGTTCCTGTTATTACTGTTTTGTTTACTTGTTGCTTGAATCTATGTCAATTTATGTGCCCTTGGCTCTAACCCACAGTTTATATATTTTCATGTTGTTAATATTTTTAATTGGTGTTTTTAAAGTAAATGTACTCTGTGTTTGGCAGGCCAACAAAGTAGAATAAAGAAAGAGTTGGTTTTTGAAAGTAACCATATAAGGTGAAAAGTCGTGTTTTGTGTGAGTGCCTGCATGCATGTGTACAGACTTCAGGTTTTATCAGGCATGATGCTCATTAATATTTATTATAACAGTTTACAGTGTAGCCCCTCGAGTCCCTCTGGATTGTGCACAGCCTCAATGACATAACTGTGGAAAATGCAATAAATCTAAAGTTGAAATTACTTCTAATGGGAAGTTTCTTTATAGTTGTAAAGTTAAATTGCCTCCTCTAAGATGAGAGAGGTGGTGTGGACAAAGCCCTGGCTGACCTTGGTATGCTTTCGGGGGATGCTGGCCACTGCACTGAAAAGTTGCATTGTTTGTGAGGTATTTTTTTTTCCTGCTGTGCTATATTTAAATTTCTCTGTATATTCCTTTCTAATATTCAGTAAGTTGGCAGGCCCATATGTATTAAACTATAACCCTTTATAGTCTTCTTAATGTAACCAAAATTAATATTCTTCTCCTTAAATAAGCAATTGCATGAAGATAATTTAGACTTAATTTGTCATGAAGTCTAAACTATGCAAAGAGCCTAGGCATTATAACGTTCATTTTTGCCAGCCCCTCTGTAAACCTCTTCAGTGACTTGTAGCTGAATATCAGCCAAAAAAATCTCATGCTCTGTATTTTAGGAAATTGTTCATGATATTTGGAAAGAAACTTCCAGGACCTACACATGTGGCTACAATGGGTCCTTTTGAAGCTCTATATAATAAATTATTCTTTCCTTTTCATGTTATTTGTTGATGTTTAAAAATAATGGCATTATCTTGCCTTTCTCTTCACGGGGACAATCTATTTTCTTATGACAAAGTTCATTTTTATATTCCTGCTTTGTGTGTGTTAGATGCAGCTAGACCGGAAGTACTGAGGACAAAGTGAGCCATGTCCTTGCTGTACTGATCTTTGAGTCTCATAATGATAGAATGCTGAGCGCCACAGCCGGGTCACCAGGAGTAGCAGGAGGAGGGTTGGGAGAGTTAAGGAAATGTTCCTGGAGGACATACCGGAAGACACATTATAAAAGGCATTGTGAATGCCCATAGGGATCTAGATAAATGAAGGAGAGAGGATTCTCTTTTAGAAAGGCTGGAGGTGAAAGAGTTTGAGGTGAGTTTAGAGGCGTGAGGGTGGTGCAGTCAGGAAATGACACTAAATGGGAGTTGGAGAGGAGAGAGAAGAGGGGAGAGTGAGGGGGGAGGGCGGAGGGGGGGAGAGAAGTGCTAGGACTGAAAGTTGAGTTGATGGGTGTGGAGATGAGGTCAGACAGGAGGGAGAGTGGAGAATAATAGGATGTCCTGATCAGATGGATAGTCATTGTTCTCTTGATTACTCAATAACTTTGGGCAACTTGAAAGGCTCTGTATGAGGTCATTTAGGTTTGGAAATATTTTTAATATTATGCTTTGTTATTAGAACATGCATGTGTTCAATCACTGGAGATAGGTAGATAATGAGTCATTGTGTAGCTGGGAGATTTCAGAGAAGGAAGAGAAAAAGATACTGCTAAACATTTTTACAACCATGGCAACATTTGGGGTGCCTTCTGCACCCAACATGAGGAAGGGGGAAAGGAGGAGAAAAAAATACATGTAACATGGATTACCTGGCCATGTTATATGAAGAAATTTAAGGCTCAAATTAATTCTATGAATTAACTATTTTAAAAAAAAATAGAGATTTTAAATAACTTACCAGAGATTAGAAAGGTAAGTGAAAAGACAGAATTTGAATACAAGCCCTAAAAAACAAATACGGAAGAGTTGGAGTTCAAACAAAGGGAATACTGCATTCCTGTAAAATTAATGGCTTTTAGTGATGTGGCTCCTGCTTGTTGCTTGCGTTCTCAGTGGAGGCCTGTCCTGCACACACACAGCAAGTGTCCATGCATACAACAGTGCAGCCACAGAGAGGCCATCACTTCCTCGGTGGCTTTCAGGAACTGACCTGGGTTTCCATGGCACTTATGGCTTCCTGCTGTCTCACTTGCTTTTTCTACTCTCTGCCACCTCAAAGAGGGTTTGGGGTATGAACACCTGCAACAGTAAGGAAGAACAGAGACTGTGGAGTGAGGGTGGCATATCTATTCCATTTCATGGGGAACTGGAAGCACTCTTCCCAGGCTTTGTCAGTGTCTTTTGAATATGCACCAGCTAATGATGTGATTAAATTATGTCATGAAGAAAATAATCAGTAGGCTCTACCAGTGGTCCTAAGTAGCATTCAATGTGAAGCTGATTCACTAATTCACATGACTATAATCGTCATCATCATTATCTCTCTTAATGACCTTATATCTAGCTGTCCTCTAGGAACCTTTGGAATATAGACTGTCTCTGTCTATTCCATCTCCCTCCACACTGCAAGCCCAGTGATACTCTCTGGTGCTCAGAGATGCAGGAATTCAAGATAGATGGGCCCTTCAATTGTACCAATCCACTTCTGTTTCAGGAGAGCACAGGGATTCAGGGGCAGTGAGAAAGCTGGCCATAGCCCAAATCTTCCTTGTTCTTCTCTAGGATGGTAATATGCTGACACAGCTTCCTGCATGAAGTTCTTGTGCTGATCTGCTGTGTGCATCAGGTGTTCCCTGAGCTCAGGTTCACAACCTGTGCTTCACAGTGTGGTTCACAAAGTGGTGATACTTGTTTGGGACATTAGGGCAAAAAGAGACTTCAGAAGGATAGCTTCTTTAAAAAACAAGAGGCTCCTAGGGACACTGATGGGCACAGGCCGAGCCTGGTCACCCAGCATCGTATCTTCACACATGTGTACTGGAAAACACTTTCCTAAGTTATCTTCTATCAGTCGGGCAGCAGCTTATATAATGCGCAGACACAGGACCTCCCCAGGCCCCCAGAGAAGGTCTATAAAAACTGCCATTCTTCAGTAGTTTTCAATGTACGTATTGAAGTATTAAGTGTATTTAGTGATTTCGCCTATGTCTGTAAATTATGGTAAAATACAAAAGCATAGAATATGTTACTAAGTAGGTGTTACTAAGTAGATTACCTTGCTCCAGAAGACTGTGATTTAAACCCAGTGTCCTAGCATAGCACCAAGGCTCCACTGCGAAATGAAGAGCATGAGTCTGACTTGTGAAACAACACACCCAAGAGCCAGGTGCTTTTCATCAGTGAGTAAGCAATTCATAACCATCTTTCTCATCTTTTGTTTGTGAAGGAGCTTTACAGTTTTATTTTGTTTTTAATAAAGTAGGAAAGGTTAGAATACGTCCTTGTCAGCAGTAGGCTGCTGCATGGGTTTCTTCAGGAAAGGCAGGCAGCACACACTTCATGCCTCGGCTTTCTCATGTCATAACTAATTTTTCTGATATCAAGAAATGATATAAGCAGTCAAGCTCTGATTTACTCAGGGTATGTTTATGCATTGGTGTGTGTTTTAGCAGAGGAGAGGATATTTTTCATCTCATTGTATAGGAAAATGTTCACAATTTGTAGGTGAGTAAGTGTTCGGGAGTTGCCTCCTGATCCTGCAGTAGGTAGCAGGTTCTACATAGACTGCAATACAGGGAGGGCGTTCACAGGCTCAACTCTTAAGCGGATTGCCCAGTGCCTAGCCCCTCCTCCACCAGGGGCCTTTCCTGTCTGCACCTCCCCTCCACTTACTCTTCAACCCACTGGTCTTCAGAAGAGGTTGCAGCGTGAAGAGGCCACTTAGTCATGCCAGCACCTTGAGTCAAATTATAGTGAGTGCTTGGAGCCCTGTTTGTTGAATTTAGCACTGAGAATTCGTGACCTATAAACGCAGTTCCTGAGACCTCATTTCTTACTGTCAGACATCTTCCTATTGGAGGGGCAGTACAAGTCCTTGAGATAGAAAGTTGGATACAGTTGTTTCTGACCTTAGTCTAGAGTAGGTAGGACAAGGACAATGCACTGCAAGGAACAAGTTTCTGATAACCAGGCCAGGATTGCCACCTGGCCGCTGTCGTGCCTACATATGAATCCAGTGAGATACTGGAGTTGACCCTTACTCGCTCATGACCGGTCAGTTCGCAGGGACTTATGAGCTCAGCTTTAAACACAGTCATCATCAACATTAGATTACTTTAACTTGCAATCACATAAATTGTTTTTAAAACAAAGATAGCAAGTACTCAACTCCTAATTTCCTAATTATTTTTACTACATTGTGTGTTTACCCATGCGCTTGAGGTTATTTATACCTCTGCTCTTCCCAACTCCATCTTTATTGAGATTATGCTGATAGCTTCACAGCAGCCATTTCAGAAGGATTTGAACCATGGAAACAAACAGGCAACCAGTCAGGGTGTCTATGTGTTCTCCCACCGAGCCCACCGTTACTCATTCCCCAGCCCGTTGCTGGGCTTGGTGATTGTATGCCAGCCAGTGGGAAGGAAGGGTGTGGTCTTTGTGACCGTGAAATGCACTCGGTAGGCTTAGGTCCAGATCTTCCCTCTAGAATCTAGACGGTACTGCCTAGCTGGACTGGTGTTAAAGGAAGGCAAAGTACTGGTAATAACTTTGCAGGAATCTTCTCATCTGCTTCCACTACATGGATGCCTACCATAAGTTAAAATTGTCATCTCAATGAAATAAGATCATTTGTGCTTCTGTTTGGGTTTTTATCTCTGGTACCCAGTGTACAACTAGCTTTTACCCAGCTGTTGAATAAATGATGTGGTGCCCCCCCCCCCCCCGCACCCCGCCAGAATCTAAACGTGTCAGTGCTCAGGAAGAGTAACTAAACACATTTTTGCACCTCTCCTTAAGTGCAGGAAACAAATACCTGTTTTGTTTTGTTTTCCCTCAAAGGTGCATTTACTCCCCTTCCTTTTCTCTCGCCTCTTTCTCTTATCTTCTCTTCATTTTCTTACTCTCTTCCCTTCCTTTTGTTTTCACACCAAAGCCTGAACGCCTCGATGACTGTGACTTTAGTATGTGTGTGATTATTCCAGTCAGTCCAGCAGTTCTGCTCTTCCTACATGGTTGCTGTTACATAGGGCCCCACCAAAATAGTTTGGCAACTTAGTTAAAACCTTCCTTATAAATGTAATGTTTGAGATGTGCACATCTATTTGGAGATTGGCATCTCTGGAGTTGCATGGGCCACCTGTGTAAGACATGACTGCAGAGAAGAATGTCAGTAGACCACGCTGTTGCTGGAGGCCACCATGATCTACTCTGACTGAATTAACTCATGCTGATACAACTCTGCACGGCCTTGACTCAGATCTGGAAAGGAAGTAGGTGCAGTGTTCCAGGCTGAACCTCGACACTTCTCCAGATGTCGCACATGTTGGATGTCCCCTAAGTGAATATTTCATTCTTTAGGTTTCCCTGTTGGGAATAAGAGTAAGGAAGAGGGTTGTGCAAGAGTAGTCTAGAAAAGAAGGAATAAAGTTCTTAGACTTTTCATTTTCTGAGAGTGACTTTTTGAAAAGCTTGGATCAGGTTTGGCAAGAGATGTAAGCACTGAACTCTTGGAATATGTTCTTGGCTCTTACTGTCATCTCTGACTTAGAGCATTCAGCTGACTTCTCCGACTGTAAAATAATACTCCCTCTGACATTAATACTTACCTCATGAGGTTATCTACAGGATAATACTGTGTTTACATCATTTCGTTCACAGAGAGCTCAATGCGCTTTTCATGCATTGAGAGTGAAGTTTCTCCTCAGGAGTGAACATGAGAGCTGACTCTAGAGAATTGAACTTAAGCCATGAAAGTCTGACTCCAGTGTGGTCAGGAGGAAATGCATACAGAGTGATCTCGTGGGTCAAGTGAGTTTCCACTGTGAGCCCTATCTTTTTGTCTTACTTTTGAATTAAGGGAGTATGGTGAGTCCTTACACCTGCATGGGAGATTTCACCTGTACAGTTAGATTGGTCCCTTGTGATACATCCAGAATTTGGAGAACAGTCCAGAAATCTTTTGACTACAGGCATTTGTACCCTGGTGATAGCTAGGAGACATCTCGGAAATATCTGTCTGAACAATAGAACCACACTAGATCAAGAATCCCAACCCTAGAAGATATAGTAACATGGGGAGGGCTTCACTGTACCCAATATCGATGCTTTTCCTGTACATGTTTTTAAGGGATGTGGAAAATAAAGGAGATTCAGCTTGTCCGGCAAAAGTAAGCTGTTACTAGCAAGGAAGTGACGCAGGGTTTACAAGTAGATAATTGTTGCCGTTCTCAAGTGGTCCCAAGAACATTACAGAATTCTAAGTGTTATATGGGGAAAGCGGTGTATCTGGTTGGCCAGCCTCAGTGTTACCCATCTAGCAAACAATATGTTGCTCATGTCTACCCTGGGGACCTGGACAGGAATGCATCCAAACTGATGATTTAAGCATGTTTTAACAAATTCAACGATGAAGGTATGGGGCCTTGTTTGGAAATTCCAGGAAGTTTTTTTGTTGTTGTTGTTTGTTTGTTTGTTTGTTTGTTTTGTTTTACTTTGTGTGGGGTGAAACATCTTCTAAAATCTAAAAATTGAAATCAATGTGGGAAGGAATTTCAAGCTAGGAGATTAGTACATCATAGGTCTAGTATTTTGACTAATTTTGACAATCACAGAAAGTTTGGCTTTATAATAGTCTAAACTACAACTGGGGGAAGTAGTGGAAGTAGTGGAAAACAGGGTTCCATGGGCCTGTCCTGCTGAGTTCTAGGAAGTGGATCATCTGGAATGTGAGCAGTAAAGGAGAAAGCCTGGGCTAGAAGTATAAAATTAGATTTTATTCCATATCACTAATATTTATAAAACCAGTGGCGTTGAAACTGGATAAAGAGAATACTCCAAATAAGCAATACCCCAAAGGTGAGACCTTCAAGAGCACAGATGAGGGGTAAGCGAAAGAGTGTGTGAGAGGATGTGGGAGCCCAGCAGAGCAACAGGAGCATGATGGAGTCCTCGCCTAGGAAGATACCTTGCAGTGATCACGGCCGACGTGAGGGTGAGACTTGTGCAGAATAAGGAGGAAGGATGAGTTGGTGAGTCAGTTTAAAAGAGAACAGTGATGGTCTTCATGGGGCAACCAAGGACCAAGAAGCAAATAAATAATAAATAATTTGATGAATTATTAAATAGGTTTCTGGGCTTAGAAAAAGAAGAAGTAGGCCATGAGAAGTTGAAGATTTAGGAATTAAGTGGTATTATTGGAACACAGTCCTGGGACAGATTAAAGAGGATTGAGGCCATTTATGGAAGGCCGGGCCTGTTACTCGGAGGATACTTTTCTTTCCAAACTGGAAGGAAGCATACAAGGTAGTGTGGAGGTTTGAAACAAAATGGCCCCCAGAGGCCCATAGGGAAGAGCACTCAGAGGTGTGGCCTTGGAGTAGGTGTGGCTTGGTTGCAGGGGGTGTGTGACTAGATGGTGGGCTTTGAAGTCTCAGAAGGTCCAGCTAGTTCCCTTCCTGTTGCCTGCGCATCAAGATGCAGAACTCCCAGCTTCTCCAGCACCATGTCTGCCTTCATCCTGCCATGTTTCCTGCCGTGACGACAGTCTCTGAACTGTAAGCCAGCCCTATCAAATGTTTTCCTTTACAAGGGTTGCTGTGGGTGTGGTGTCTCTTCAGAGCAATGAAACCGTAAGACAATAGATCCAAAGTATTCATAAAGGGGAGACAAAGAATGTTAAGATCTTTCGTGTCTCATGAAAAATCACGTCATTGGTGGAGAAGGATGTGACTGGAGTTGGGGTCTTTTAATGAATGAACCTAGGTCACTAAAAAGCTACTTGTACTCGGTGGTTCGCGTTAGGCGCACGCACGTGGGTCCGGTGCAACCGACGGAGTCGCGGCGGTGAATCCATCGGCCACGTGGTCTCCGCAGGGCTGTTCTGCACAGGATTTTCAAGATGGCTGTAGCCCCTCAGGCACCAAAGAGGGGATCTATCCGGAAGACTAGACCTCTGGTTGTAAAGACCTCACTCAACAACCCATATGTTATTTCCTGGAGCACCTTGGAGAGAGAGGACATATGCTTTATATTACACACACTTGAGGACAAGTTTAAGTCAATTGGACTTCAGAAAATTGAAGATAAGAAAAGAAAAAGAACACCTCTTGTAAAAAAAGCAAAGATGCAGCTCAGATGTTGAAATTAGTGAGGCTCCAAAAGAGACGGAGCCCGAAGGGGATCTGAAGGTGTCAGGGTGGACACCTGCACACGTCAGAAAACAGCTGGCCATTGGTGTTAATGAAGTCACCAGAGCCCTGGAGAGGAACGAACTGCTCCTGGTTCTAGTGTGTAAGTCGGCTAAGCCTGCCGTGATCACCTCACACATGATCCAGCTGAGTTTAAGCAGAACTGTTCCTGTCTGTCAGGTTCCTCAGCTCAGCCAGAGACTTGCTCCTGCCATTGGCTTAAAATGTGTGCTGGCCTTGGGCTTCAGAAAGGACACCGTGGACGTTGCTGATGAAGTAAAAGCCATCATTCCTAGGGTGCCCGGCTTAAATGTGCCATGGCTTCAACGCAGAACCCAAGATCCCAAAGACGGTTTAGAGACTGAATCTTTGGAAAGCCACGACAGAGAGATTTTGGACACTTCCTTTGATGACCTTACAAAACTTAGTAAGAGGAAGACTGCTGAAGGTAGGCAGGCTTCAGCTGCAGCATTACAACCCCTTAAAATAAAGAAACTCATCCCCAACCCTAGTAAGATAAGGAAACCGCCCAAAAGTAAAAAATCCATTTCAAAGTAGTTTTTATATGAACTTGTCAGTTCAAGGAAGGGCATGGTCTAAATAAACTTTGAAACAATTTAAAAAAAAAAAAAAAAGCTACTGTACTCTTTTTGTGGGCCTTGTTCAAATTCCTGACTTTGACATATATAGTCATGATGGTTAAAAAAAAAAAAAGTGGGTTAGTAGTATGATTACTATACTCATGAGCAGTATATTCAGCACATGGATAAAATAGTTAAATACCTGTAATCTGTCGAAACAGTAAGTGAAATAGTGGGAATACTATTGAGAAGACTATGGTTGTGACAAAAACAGTATAGTAGTACAGAAACATAAAAAGTATAATCTCTTATGCAATGTACAGGAAGAGGTACAGTTGAAACAAGTCCTTTCAAGGTCTTAATGCATTTGTTAATGAAATGGGAAGATGACTCATTGCTGCTGGCCCTGACCCTATGGCTACCCTAATTTTGTTCATTTGCAAAGTTGACTTAGATCTCAGGGTTTGCGTATGGAAACTAAAGCCTTGGTAGAATTCCTAGGCTGCTATTTCATCAGGAAGCCTGAGGGCAGCATAAGCCATGAGAAGCCCATGACCTGCAGCAGCATCCGAAAGTTCCCAGTCTGAGAAGCACTGGTAATCCATTTTCTTCCTTTCCATTAGTTATTAAAATAATAACGGATTGGCAACACAGCCCCAGTTTCTACCTCTAGCACTGTCTGCTGCTGAGCACAGCTGTTCCCAGTCATTCTTTCCAGTGTAAATAATGGTTCGTGTTTCCGTGGGCTGTCGCAAGATCTTTCTGTACTTGTAAAATGAGCCCATGTCACCACCGTGTTGGGAAAGATTGAAGGTATGGGAGAAGCCAAGGAACTCCATGAGAAGGCCAGACTTCACCCTCCCTAAGATATGTTTCCTGCTCCAAAAGACATTTCTATTGACTGAATGTTAATGATGTGAACCTCCATGGTATAGGCAAGAAAATTCTTGTATCTCTGTGATCCAGACCTAGTACTTTGGGACTTTTCTTTCATGTTTCAAGTACATAATGACCTTCTTTGTTATGAGATGGTATTACAAGACACTGAGCACTTCAGCAGAAAGCATCTTTTGATCTTCATGCCTTTGACAATAAAAAGCTAAAGCTAGAAACTGGCTGAAGAATTTGGCATAGAAGCCACTCAAAGCCTCCTTTTATCTATTCATGAGATCAGGTGCACAATTACAGGGGTAATGAGTGACAGTTATTAAGAAAGATGAAGAACAAAATGAGGCCACTTGCATAGTAAGGTATTTGTTCTCTTCCAAAGTCCCATAAGAAATCAATGACTATTATAAGAATCTTGTAATTCTGGTATGGAGGTAGAGTGATGCCATATTGGTTTTAATGCATAAATTTTCTGAAATCCTATATGGAACATTGTTAATTAAGTCACAATTCCATATTTTTAAAATATATTTTTTAATTCTGTTTTTTTCCTCGTTGTCTTGAAAGTATAACTTTACTGCTAGGTGCTGTTGGTAAATACCTAATGTCTACATTGTTATTTAAAACTCATCAGCCTTCTTGTTTCAGAAGCTGTAGAGTCCATGCCTGTATCCGGTAATGAGTAGCCTTGAGAGAACAACCAAGGGGGCCCCGCAGAAATAATAAACATGCCTCATCCAGAAGGAAGAGCTAGGCTCACACTTAAATTTCTGGTTAAGGCACATCGATTCCCAGGTTGGGCAGCAGCCTTGATGACAGATAGTAGAGTAGAAGCATCAAGGCATATGTTCTGCTTCCAAGGACTCAAGGCTGGAATGGAATGGGAAGGCTGAGCTAAGTTAAGCTGTCTAGATTTGTAATGTATGATAGATTTGTAATGTATGACTGACAACTTTTTAAAAGCCAGGCACAGTTTTCCATTCCATTTTAACCCCCCAGTGCTTGCTTAGCCCACAGTTCCTCATAAGACAGCTGCCTGGCTTCTCTGATAAGAAGGAAACCTGAGGCTTAAGTCTGAGAGCAGCAGGTTTCTCTGAGAAGCTTTTCCAGAGACAGACTGGATAACTGAACCTCATTTTAATGGCCTTCAATTTGAAAGTTGAGCTCCCTCCTAATTACTTGTTAGTATTGGACTGTATGAGTATTTCCATTGGATAACATGGAAGCGGCAGTTTATCACAGAAGCCCTGGTCACTTTCATCCAGGCTGAGTCAGGTGCCAGTACATACAGCTGTGCTGTCAAACTCCAGTTGATTCATTGTGGCTTGAACCTGCAGCTTTTAGGGCTCGCAAAAGAGGGTGTATTTTTGAAATTTTAGGAAAGCCTGTTTTCACCTTGGTGACTCTGAAGCTCCTGTTACCAACATAGACAGGTTGGAAGGGAAGTTAAAAATCCAGATTTGGAGGGGAAAGCCTATCACTTCGTGACATAATTCAGATTCATTCAGTTTTATTCAACTGAAGATGGTGAAAGAGTATGCGTGGGTGAAGGGAACTTAAAGGAGATTGACAGTGAGAATTTCCGCATCCTCTTTCCCACCCCTTGGCATGACCTCTGATGCTGGCCACACCCGGATGGATTCATCTCTACCCCTTAACTCTGTAAACATGGGTGTGTTGTTTGGTCTTCGGGAATTGTAGAACAGGAAATAATACCCCATGAACAGGCTAGCTCAGACAAGTCCATGAGATAAGAAAGCAGTCAACAATTACAATCCGTAATACTGTGCCTGCTGATGTTCCAGCCTCTGTGGGGAAACCTAGCTGATCTAGAAGCCCACGAGGAGCCTCCTTCACAGCAGGCGGCAAGCTTTGCTCTCTGCTCTTCTCTGCCCCTGACTACCAGATTCCAGCTGAAGGGAAGGTCTCTCTCCACAGATGAATATTCAGTTCTCCTTTCCTGGAACTCTTCTAGATGTTGGAAATGCAGTGATGACCAAGAGAGAGAAAAATCCCAAGTGCTGTACATTCTAGCATAGGAATTGACAGCTGGAGGCCAGTTTATGTGAACCTTCATCTAATAATGATAAATACTATGGAGGGGGAAGGAAATAAGGTTAAGTAACTAAAGTATTGAGATACACAAAGACAGATTTCTATTGTAGAGAGAATGGCTAGCAAGAAGCCGCTGTAGTAGAATCTGAAACAAATACACATGTATGTATTAGTGTGTGTCTGTTACACACACACACACTCATCATATACTCATTCCCAGATCATACCAAAAGTATATTCTCACTGGTACAAGTATGTAATGAGCACCAAAAAGT